>NC_048893.1:108400522-108497126 GCF_011077185.1 Oxyura jamaicensis | reverse complement strand
CCCCCCCCCAAGAACAAGAAATGTTCTAATTCTAAATTATTTAAGTTGAAAGACTTGAGATCCAAAACCAGCTCATTTTATAACTAGAGAATTTTTAGAAGAAAATATTTACAAGTCAACTACATAATTCTTTTCCTATACTGCTACTTACCTTTAAAAGAAAATGAAATGCTGAAGCTAAGATTACAGGTACAATGCAGCTTTATAAACATGACCAGATATCAGTTCGTTCAGAATTATGTATAAAAAAACAAAGATTTTTGGGGGGCTGCATATATGCTGAAAAGATATGATACACCTTTGAATAAGTATTTAAAGATTTCAAAGACCTTCTAGCAAATGTTGCCTTCAATTATTGCAGATGCTAACAAAACAGCTGGAGGTATTAGGATTAGCAGAGAAGCCTCAACTGGTTACTCGCTTTCAGGAAGTTTTCCGATCCATGTGGTCTGTTAATGGTGATTCTGTCAGTAAAATTTATGCTGGAACTGGAGCCCTTGAAGGAAAAGCTAAGGTAGAGTACATTTCATTTTAAAACTTGAGCAATATTCAGTGTGTGCGTGTTATTTTTTAATTCTGTCATGAATTTAAGAATGATGAGATTTTCTTTTTTTGTGTGCTTTTGTTGTAATAAAAAACAAAGTAATGGAAAAAAAAAAACAAATGTTTAATGAGAAAAGTTTGATTATGTTGATAACCAGATCTTGTTTCAGTACATCCTTTCTCAGTCAGACTAATGCTTCCCAGATAATACTATTCTGTAGGAAATTATGAGTGTCAAAGCTTTTATTTCTTTAGATCATAGCTATATATATTAAAAAAAAAAAAGTATATTCAAATCAGCTTTAGTTTCTTTGAAAAGTTTCATTTTTCTGCCCTCTGTTTTGGTTTCATTCAGTATATCTCCTTTCTTTTAAAATTTCTTCCCCTGGACATTGTTGATCATGCTTCTAGTGTTTATTAATAGTGATAAAATTTAACAACTTATAGTTGGGTGTTTTTCCTTTGCATGCTCATTCAGCTATTTCTTTTTAGCTCTGCAATTGCTGAAGAAAAACAACCACCAAATTCTGTTTCTACTTTCCTTTTTAATATTACAATAACAATTCTGTACTATACTGCAAATGTAACGCTCTGTTTCTCATCAATTTGTTTTGTCTGTGTTGATGCTTGAGTGGTTCAGATTTCCTAATGCTGCCTCTTACTTTGCTTTTTAACAATGTCACTTTTCTTGTTTCCATAACTCTCTCTCATCAGGTGATACCTGTCAAGACAAACAAATGTTGAGCCATAGTAATTTTTGCCCTTAGTTCCTTCAAGAATATTTTTCTTACAGTTGTTTGTATTCAAGAATACAATGCTTCTCATTCCATGATCTCTGTTTCATTTGTATATATACTACGTACTCGTAGCTGACATTTTTTTTCCCATCACTTGTTCATTCAAACCATATCAGGGTCCATCTCTGCCCAAGTACAAGGCATCACAGCAAGCTACATTAAAAAGAAAACAAGTAAATAAGCTTGTTGCTGATTCTGCCCTTACTTGGTGCATACAAGACCTCCTCACTTGGTAATTGCTTTTATTTTAGTATAGAGTGGAATTTAGTTAAAAGTCTTTAGTTTTACTTTCTTACAAAAATGTCACCCAGGCCCTCAAGGAAACTACAGTAAGTATTTTTTGGGGTGTTTCCTCTTCTCCTTTCTCATTCAGCCTCACTTGTTTCTTCTCTTGAATTAATATGTTCCTGACATTCATTGGACTACTTTAAATTGTTACTTTGTAAAATGCATTTACTGTATTTACACTTAGATTTTTAATATCTAAAATGCAGAGTATATTTCCTCTGCTGTTTTTGTAATAATGCAGAATAGTCAATTGCTGTGCTAGGGATCCCTGTCCTGGTACAATTGTCAGTGAGTACCAAGTCTCATAATTCAAACGCAGTGCCCCTGATAAAAGACTGTGTGTCCAAAAAGGATCTGTAATACTTGCAAAGCCGTACATTACCTCTATTATTCTAGTGCAGCTTGACCACGTCACTACTCCGTATCTTCAAGAGCATTCTGCTAGTATATTTTGAAACGTAATTTTTAAGTTGTTACTCTCATTTCTCAAATGCAAAGTTTGATGTTTGAACTTCTTCCATTTCTCACTTGTCAGTTTGATTCTTCAAAGTCCAAGAGTACTTGGAAGTAAAAACATGGAAATTTAGGAGAGAATAAAAAAGTATTTTAACCTTAAATGTGTTAATGTACGTTTCTGTACTGAAAAACAGTCCTTTAAGAATTATAATACTAATTACATCTAACTCCTTACCTACTCTTTCTTTTGCTTTCTCTGGGTTCCTTTCAATTAATTGCCTGATATGTGAATGGTGAGTGTGTTTTTGGATCATGTCTTAAGTTACACATTGTCTGACAGAAAGCAAGCAGCATCCTATTAAAATTCTATTGCAATAGTATGCTCCCCAACACTTCATTCACATTATCCTACAAAATCATGCTGCGAATTCGCTACTTCTTACCCTTGACAAAGAGTAGTTTCTCTTCTTGCTATATAGTACAATTAATTGAACTAAATTATGGGTTGGGTGTGTAGATTCTTTAAGCTTTTGTCTTTTTTCCTATGTGCATTTAAGAGACCTTCAGGAACGATTCAAGCTGTAAAAGTAGAACATTTTTTATAATAATATAATACCATGCAGCATCCCTGATGGATTATGGTCTGCATTTCATGCACATGCAATAGCGTGCGTTGTGTATGCTTTGCAGGCAAAATACACTTGTGTGCATAAGACACACTAAGCCATGTAATCAAGAAAATGTCTTTGTGCCTGGGAAGTCATTGTCAGTGCTCTGTACACAGGTTAACGCTGCTGGTTTTTGAGTCAAGTAGGAGACTGCATGGCATGTTGATTACATTATCCTCCAGCTGTCTGACCCACTGTAGTACCAGTGCATCTCTTGGAGATTCTTGCTGAGCTGCTGTAAGACACTGCTCTCTCGGGGCACTCTTCTGTTGTGCCGCTGGTGTGCAGTGTGTGCAAGGCGGCGCCTTGGTACATACGTAGCTATAGAGGAGTGAATGCCTTCCTTCTGGGATACTGCATGAGACCTGCATGTTATTTTACAAAGTTAAGGAGTCTTAATAAATTGAAGCTATCCCTTTTGTAACACGGATATTTCAGAACATGGATTCTGAACTAATACGCTCGTATGTGTGTATATGCATACATATTCATGTATCATGACATTTGGACTCAAGTGCTTCTTCATCTCACTATTTGGGGAAACGCCCAAAATCCTGTATCATGGTCTAAACATGGCATTATATCAATTTAATTTTTGAAGACTAAGGGTTTAGGAAAAAGTGTTATTCCCCTTCCTGCAGTATTTTGTTTAATTTAAATAATTTAAACTGGAACAATCTGGTTCTTAGATATGTCTTGAAGGTATTAGCATGTTGTTTAGCATTTGAGAAAAAAGCAGATGTAGTACAGTAAGCTCAGGAGACTTTTACTTAACACCAAAGGAAGGAAATTGCCTTAGATATTAAAATCATTATTGCAGTTTACAAAAATGTTAATGAATATTGCCAATGTTTTTGTGAGCAATGTCCAACATAAAATATTTTATACGTATTCCTCCCTAACAGGCTGGAAAGCTGAAGGATGGTGCTCGTTCTGTGACCAGAACGATTCAAAATAACTTTTTTGATAGCTCCAAGCAGGAGGCCATTGATGTTTTGTTATTGGGAAATACCCTAAATAGTGATTTAGCAGATAAAGCACGGGCTCTCTTAACCACCAGCAGTTTACGCGGTATGTGTCTTTCAGGATTTTAATCTGTCTCATAACTATTTCATATAAGAAAGCTTTTTGGAGTCTGTTTTCTAAGCAGTATTGGAAAGTGTAAATGCTATTTTATATTCTGTTGGCTTATTAAAAGATAAAAAGATACTTCTGCTTTACTAATACTACCAAACTAACATGCTGCTGTCATTTCTTTACTGTTTGTATTTTGTTCATACCTGGTGGTGTAATAGGTAAATATTTGTGGAGCGTATTTGTCTGAACTTCACGGTAGATGCATGTGAGCTATGGTTTGTTCCGTTCTTCAAATCCATTTATAGCAAGTGTTAACCACAACAATTACTTGCTGAATTTTGGGGGGAAAATATTCTGCTTTATTTAAAAAATGACTTTTTTTGATAAAGGTTTTCCTTAACTTGATCTGTTATGTCAGTGAAGAACTTCTCATTGCAGTGGTAAACTAGATGCAAAGCATTTATTCTTTTCACAAGCTCAAGAGAGGCTAGTGTTTGTCATCATTCTGTTTTTTTCTACCAAGGAGCTAATGGAAGAAAATTTCAGATAAGAGAAGCTCTGAGTAAATTCCTGGTGAATGAGTTTCCATCACAAAATTATTTTTTGTGTAAGAAGCCTTTCCCAGGAATGTATGCACCACCAAAGTTTGTCAGGCTGTGGGTGAAATTCTGCATCTAAATCGGAGAGAGATTTCAATGTGGAGTTCTGCTTAGGTACAGTCATGTGGGATTTGGAGGGTCTGACGACCTCAGTCCAGCTCACCTGATGAGAACAGGGCAGTGAACCACAGAATCCTGCATTTCCAAACACAGCCATAGCCTGCACGGTCCCCAGGAGTGCCTAGTTGTGTCCCATCCTTCTGGATCTGTGACAGGCAGGAAAGCTAGCTGTGTTTAGAGTACTCTCCTGGGTTGAAAGAGAGAAAGGAGCCTAGTTCTTGGGCAAGGAAGAAGCTTAAGCTTGAATCTTCTTCCTGGGATCCCAGGTAAGAATGTCCACAGTGCTGGGTTATTGCAATTTTTAGGGATGAATAACGTTCTTGATTTTTCCAGTTCTTTTAACCTTTCTCCTAGACACGAACCTAGAATGGTAAAAATGTGTTAGAGCTTCAGTGCAAATCTGTGGCATAAGGAAAAAAAAATATCTTGCCCAATTGTAGTATTCATCTAGCGGGAATTTATTTATTAATACGTGGAATCAGAAAGACTGTTTTCCTCTCATTTTACCACAAGGTTTCGTGTTATTGTAGTTATACCTGTATCTGAAGCCTGCTAGATCCACCTTGCCTCAAAACTAGTTGAAAGTCATTCTTGTTTATTCTCACTTTCTCTGTGAACGCAAGCTATCCTTTCCGTATTTGCAGCACTTGTCAGCTGAGGACCATCAGTTTCTCTTCACTGATTGTGGCGTCTTGTGGGAATTAACTAGAGAGATACTTCAACGTACCTAGATCTACTACTGGCTGAGCAGGAAAGGGGACTTTGTTAATACTCTTGTGAAACTCTTTAGATTTTGAAGTATAGATGTGCTTTAACTGATGTGAACAGTGAGGTGTAGTAAATTGTTCATTGTAGCATGTTTTCTCTATTTTTTTTTTTAAATTACTTATTTGACTAATCTTTTTCTTGTTTCCTTCTTACTGCATCCGTAGTTTCAGAGCAATCATTACAATCAGGTATAGTATAGAAAATTTAACTGTAAATACATGAGCAGCTGTTTTTATTATTTTTTTTTTTTTCTTGTGCCTATTTGCATAATATTTGGTTGTGGGTTCACATTTTCCCGGTACTAGTTGGATCTGGTGTTCATCTGCCACAAAATTCCTTAATCTGAGAAAGGTTCTTTAGTACAAGAAAAGTGAAAATATAAGTGAAAAAGATTGCAGTTATGCTTGGCTGTAAATTATGAAAAGAGACAGCCAATACTTTTTTTTCTCATATTTTTTGTTTTTATTTTTGCAAATGCTTTATTCTCTCTGTAGAGGAATTTGCTTTTTTAAATCTGGTTTGGGAGCTTCTATATTTTTGTTCCATCAGAATATTTAATTTAGGATATCAGGTGAAATTTCTTTAGTACAATTTGTAACTTTATTGACTTTGCCATTAGAAGCCCTTATGTTTGTTCTTGCATGAGACTGGCTGATTTTGTAATAATTTTACAGGAATGATCTAAAATAATATGCTGACACTTGTCTTCTTGTGGAGCAAAAGTACAGCCAAAACAACAGAGATACAGTGACTTCTGCATGCAACACAGAAGTACTAGAGCATACATTTAGGTAAAATTCTCACTGAAGAGACGGTCTGGAGAAGGGAACTGTAATCTTTTGAGACATGGTGGTCATGTCTTGACTGCTGTTTGGGCTTGAAATGAGACAGACATTGGGCTTAAAATGAGACATTGGTATTCAGCATATCATAACCATGAAGTAGTGATGATAAAAATGCACAGAGATGAGCTAGATAGAAGAAAATGACATCAAAGATCTGTGCATTTTAAAAAGCGTTTGAAGACTCCTAGCTCATGCCATGCCTCTGAACTTTGCTTTCAAAAGTTTCTGATTCGTAGTGGAAGTTCTCCTTTTTGTTGCAACTTAAGCTGTTCACGTGAAGTTGCTCCATTTGAGATTTGTACATATTACGTGTTTTTAGAGAAGACTGGGAGTACTTGCCAGCTGTTCAGCACTTCATCTCCTTGCTCCCAGAAACTATTTGTTAAAATGAAATATTCCTAATGTCTATATGTTCAAATTTTACTATGAGCTGAGAAAATTTAGATAGTGGTTCCTGAACTGTTGTCTTAATAGGGTTCATTTTTACTGCGTTTTAGAAGTAGTTTTAGGGAAACCAGATCGGATGCTTAGTTTCTAGGTGAGGGGAAAAACTTAATATCTGCGAAGGTAAAGAGAGAGGAGGAGAGAAGGAAAAAAGGAAGCTATCAATAGTTGTTCAGACCGTTCTCCTATTTTAAGGGAATTGTGGGGTTCTGTGCAGTATCCCTTGTACTTGTATGCTCAGGTACTGCAGATTGACTGGGGAGGATCCTTGGAAGAAACTCTTAAGATTTTGTTGTTGCCTAGATTTTTGTTCAGGTACATCTGAATTGTTTTAACCTTTATTTCTCGTAAAACCAATTCAGCTGTAATCTGTATTTTTGAATATTAAATGTTTATTCCCTTTACATTTATCTCAGCTTTGCTCTCTCTCCTTTTTTTTTTTTTTTTAATATCCACTTTTATTGGGTAATTAAATAGTGAAATCAGAGTCACAGGTAACACGCTTGAAATTAACTGATTCGTTTACATTTTTGTAATTTCAAAGCTGATCATTGAAATACATAGTGACATTGTCATTTTTGGTGTTACCATCTAGACTATATCAACCTAGTTTATAACTCTTTAAGTCACAAATGTCTTTTTTTTTTTTTTAACCTTACTGAGGTAACATTTCACTTTGGACTTCATCTGGATACGGACTGCATATGTTGAAAAATATCTACAGTATTTTGTATGTTGCA
This sequence comes from Oxyura jamaicensis, assembly GCF_011077185.1. NCBI lineage: Eukaryota > Metazoa > Chordata > Aves > Anseriformes > Anatidae > Oxyura > Oxyura jamaicensis. Next base: position 108,489,781 of record NC_048893.1, on the reverse strand, counting down.
GCCAGAGTTCAGTCAAGTTCAGTTGTACAGAATATCCCACCAAGGATTTTAAATTATTATTCCTCTTGTAGAAATGATTTTCAAATATCTGCCTGCCTAGTCTGGACAGCAGTTAAAATATATTTGTTTCAAAATAACATAAAATGCAATTGATTGGGGTTTTAATATAGTAGAGTGAGACAATTTTTTGACAAATAAATAAATAGGTAGAAGTGTGTAGTAAAATAATGTATGTGGAAAGTTCGGAGCTTTTAAAAACTATTGTCTCAATCAGTTTTTTGGAAAATTAGTGTTCCTGAAAATCTTTCTAGTTTCAAGGTATCAATTTAATGTTTGTAATTAGCATGTTGTCCAGTCATTTATAAAGTTAGATTCTATTCTGGTAAGATTTTGCACATTAGGGGCTCACTACAGTGACAGAAGTTAAGTAAGCAATAATTCATTCCTTCTTGAAAGGAAATATGAATTATTTGGAATAGCTGTTTAAGCTGAAGGTTACTACCGAAAGGAAGAGGGGCTGAGGTGAACAGAATAAAAGTACAAAACTCTGCTTTTAAATTTCCTGGGAGTACTGCAAAGACTAATCTGTGCATGTCTTCAAAGCTTGCCTGTGATATTATTTTGGATTCCTCAGGGTCAGCTCATCCTTTTGGCTGATTTGGGTACTTGCACACATCCTGGCTACAACACTTCTTGGATTGGTTTCTTCTCAGTGGTCAGGTGCTGGCGTGGTTTCTGTCTTTGACTCTCCAAGGTTTTTCTAGCTTTTTATGGTCTCGTTGACTAGACTGTTGTTTAGCGTGTAGATATGTCCAGTGCTAGACTCAGTATGTGGCTCTCCTCTTCAGCCATAAGCTATTCTGTTGGATCCTTACTGTTTTGTTGACTTCATTTGCCTGGATTGTGATAACAAAATTAATGGAGTGATCCAAGCATGATCTGCTTGCAGTACCCCCAGGAAGACACCATTCAGTTCATTGGCTTCTGTATGCAATTACCCCATATAAAGATATACAGGTATATGATTAGTTCAGCATTGAAATTGTTCACAAACAAAAAATACGCTGTATTTTCTTCTATTGGCTCCAGTTTGTTTTAAAACCATTAGGGCTAGAGAATACGTGATTTTTGTTTTAATTGGGTAGCCAAGATTCTGGAGCAAATTTAAAGGTGGAAAATATAAAAAGAATAACTAAAAAGATGACGAGAACCCAGGTTCATAATTATCCTATTTTGGGTATTTGAATGAAAATCATTTTGCAGTCATTTGCAAGGCACCATGCAGTGGAGGGAAGAATTACATCTAATAGAGTTTCCTTGATTCTAATAGAACTATAACCACGGGAGATTTAAAAGTAGGTAAATTGCTATATTACCTGGGTAAAGGACAATACAAATGACAGTGTTTACATCTGATGCATTTTTTTTCCCACTGAGATGAAAGAAAAAAGTGTAATTTTAAAAAATTCAGATCTCTTTGCTTGAGGAAATATCAATATCCAATATCAATATTATGCAGCTGATCTGTGAAGGGTCTTTAAAAATTTTTGTAACTTTAGTGTCTGAGCATTGAATAATTTTTTTTCCTCCTTCTCACAATGCCCAGATATTTACAAATAGGTCATTATCCTTTTTCCCATCTGGCAGATAAAAACAAGACACAGAAAGGCCGGTGTTACAGAAATTAGTTTAATTGGTTTGAATCCTAGCTTACTTCCTTCATTAAAGTAGAGCTTCAGGAATTCAACTGAGCTAAAAAAATAAATCAGATTTGTGGTTTAAAAAGAACATACTCTGATATGGTAATTTACCTTATCTATTTTAGTAAATGTATTTACATCAGTCTTTTTTACATTTCTAAAAAATAAAATATCTGTAAATTGTTGTGCTTTTTTAATGGAGATTGAATTTCATAAATGCAGTCTGTGAAAAAGAGATAGAAATCTGTGCTGGTGTGTATTAAAAATAACAGTCTCCATAGAGAATCACAGATAGGTGAGAGAATGGTAGATATTTATAAAACAGAAACTGTTTTAATTTTATAAGTGTGTATATATATATATGTATTACTATATATAAAATAAATATTAGTATATTTATATTACTATATGTACACATATATTTTGGAACAAATTACTACCATCTTTCATTCAGTCAATATCCTACTTAGGCAAATAATACATCTGCAAACGTACTTTCCTTGGCAAAATGCTGCATTCATCTTGCTTTCACAGTTTAACTTTCTGTATGTCTATGCATGGATTTATTGCCTCTTTTTTTGAAGAGAAGATGTCATTGCCAAATTTTCTGGAAAAAAAAAAATCCTATAAAAAAATAACATATCTTCAAATGTTTTTGCAGCATCTGTAAAAGTGCTAAAGAGTATGTGTGAAAACTTTTATAAGTATGCAAAACCGAAAAAAGTTAGAGTCTGCGTTGGGACATGGAATGTCAACGGGGGGAAGCAGTTTCGAAGTATTGCCTTTAAAAATCAGACCCTCACTGACTGGCTTCTAGACGCACCAAACATAGCTGGTATTCATGAATTCCAAGGTAGGATTTGTATTCTGTCATTTTTTTCTTGAAAACACTGTTTTTCTTAATTAGATCATGAACATTAAAATAGATATATGAGGTCTTGGTTCTGAAGTTAATTGCAAACAACAAATTGCTTTTTCAATATTTAAATGCAGATCGAAGAAGCAAGCCTGTAGACATATTTGCCATTGGATTTGAAGAAATGGTGGAGTTAAATGCAGGAAACATTGTGAATGCAAGGTAGGTGATAAAATCTCTACAAAATTAGTTCCATTGATAACCATGTTTTTTGAGTAACATATTAATTTATTCTCTCTTTAGTTGTAATTGTTGGGATTATTCTATATTATTTTTTGATTGTATTCCAGTTCTCTCCGCCAGTTCCTTTGCCAGGTCTGCAGACATTTTCTCAGCTTTCCATAGCAAAGCTGTGACCACTTACATTACTTACAATGTAATCTGAAGGATCCAAACAGTCAGTACTTGGCTATGTTTTGGATTGCACCTTCAGTAGCTCCTCAACTTTTTCCCTCACTTAACACTTTGAAGGAATTTCTCTCTGATGGTAGTGTTCTGCAGTCTCTGTGCCTCCCTACTGCTAAGAACAGCGAGTCCTGTGAAATTCCTTCCAAAAGCATATATTGTCAGTATGCCTTTATGGAATGTCTTACATCAGATTCTGATCTTAATAAAACAATATATCCTTCCATACCATCAGTTTTCACTGTCATTAAGAGCAGAAGTAAAATTTGATCATAATTTGATCTATTTCTGGTTTGTATTTAGCTCTATCATTCCATACCTTACATGTATATATTACCACGGAGTGGTAATATATATATATGTTTCCGCTCTGTGGGGTATGAAAATACACTTTTACCATTGCTGGGTAATACCAATGATGAAGTCTGTGTGTATTCCTGGGATTGTATTCACTTTGTCGATTGTTTTGTCTGTCTGTTCTGCATGTTTTGTGGCATTTGTCAAACTTTAACTCATTGGAAAATGCATCTAAAGCCTATTGTACTCTTAGCCTTTGCACAGGCTTTTGTCCTGAGGATAAAGTGGCAGTTTGTTTCATCCCCTTATTTCACACTGTCTAGTTAGCGCTGCTTCTAGATCGGTTATTTTTCATGCCTATTCTAGCATTTTCAGTGCTAGTTCTGAAAACCATACTGTTATGTCTTCAAGGAAATTTCTTCTTGACCTAAGACCACAGACATCTCTGTTTTCCAAAATTAACTGAGCTCTAGGCCAGGAGGTAACTCCTGAGAAAAATTCTTCAGTTTTGCTCCTCTATTTTAGCCTCAGAAGTACATCATTCGTAGCTTGGCTGTGACTTACATCCCCACTGTTTGGTTAAGGTTATCGTATGAAGATTATTCAACTAGATCAACACTTTTGATACCTGCTTAATTTCTTATGTTTTAAAACTGGCATTTTTAATCCCACGGCTAGCACAACGAATCAGAAGCTCTGGGCTGCTGAACTGCAGAAGACCATATCAAGAGATTACAAGTATGTGCTGCTGGCTTCTGAGCAGTTAGTGGGCGTCTGCCTGTTTGTGTTCATCAGACCCCAGCACGCTCCTTTTATCAGGTCAGTGAATGCACAGCTGTGCCCAGGCTGGGTCACCTGCAGATTACTGGGTACTGCAAAATAATATCCAAGTGTACTAAGAAGGAGGCTGGGCTACAAAAGAGCTGTTCTGTCTTCTGGGAAACTAGCTGCTTAAATTCTTCTATATTTTTTAAATGCTGTATCAGTTGCCTAGAAGGCTTGAAAAGCTGAGATGTTACATCGTTACCTGTTTGATAACTGTTAGCATCTTTTAAAAACGGTTCAATGGCCTTCCTGCTGAAAGAACAATGTGAAAATGTCATATCCCCAAGATAATGCCACATTGTTATCCCTTGTTTGCTTTACAAAGCATTCAGTGATACAGCACTTCTCAGGCAGACTTAAAGCTGTTGACTTCTGTGCCGTTGTATTTGAAGGTTTAATAGTTGTTTAATTCTTTTAGGGACGTCGCTGTTGATACTGTAAAGACTGGCATGGGGGGAGCCACTGGTAACAAAGGTGCAGTAGCAATACGGATGTTGTTTCATACATCCAGTCTTTGCTTTGTCTGCAGCCATTTTGCTGCAGGACAATCACAAGTTAAAGAGAGAAACGAAGACTTTGCAGAAATAGCTCGCAAGCTCAGTTTTCCAATGGTAAGCAACAGTGTTCAAATTCCTTAAAAAAATGAGAGATTAAATCCCTTGAGCTCCAGCAGTGTCATCCAGAAGTTTTATTTATTTTTCTCCCCTCTCCAGATGCCTGCAGAAATTAAATTTCCTTGGGTTAGAGGTCTCAGAGATAATTAAGTTCCCATAATTTTTATTAAAGTAGATGACTAGAAAAAGAACTGACCTTTCCACTGCAGTGACTGGTAGAAGAGATGAAGCATAAATTCACTTGCATCAAGGATTTAGCGTAGGAAAGAGACTTTTTAGGTTCCTGACAAATGGTAGAACTTCTGTAGATACTAATCAAGTATGAGGGGGAAAATAACCATAGGAAACAGCACTATTTTCAGTACATAAGAATTATTATTTTTTTGTTAAATCATTTGAAGTTCTTGTTAATTCATTTTTGTCAAATTAGATCTTACAGTTCTGTAATTTATTCTCATAAGGGGTTATCAAAAAACAAATAAATATTTGGTGATCCTAACACTGCAACAAAATGCTTGCTTGGGACTTGAAGCTGTCTTAAATTGCACAATCAAAATATCCTTTGTTAGCTTCTGTGGTATTGTACAGGATATCTGATTTTACAAGGCTTCTTTTTTCTAAATTTTTCATCATAGTCCTGTTTCAGCTTTTCTTGAAAGTGTTTTATTTTTAGGGTTTCCAGAAACTGTTTCCCAAATGCTGTTGTTTTATCTGTCAGTGTATCTGCTCTGGGCAGATCTACTTAAGGACAATGGAAAAAACAAAACAAAGTAAAAGATCTCACTTTAAACGCTAGTTTTTGTTTGTTTGTTTGTTTGTTTGTTTGTTTTTAAACTAAAAGAGCCCTTCTGTCTCTTCCCAGCCTTGAAAATTTTATGTAACTGAATGAACTGAAAATTTTATGTAGCGGTAGTCTTCAATTAAATCTGAATAATAAAGCCCTTAATTTGCAGTTTGTCAGGATATTGTGCTAGAGAAACGCAGAATAGTGTTTTATTGTTCTCCTTTGTAAATTACTTGTAATACAGGTAGCAGGCATCATCTTGGAGCAAACTTCTAAAACTGGCACAGAAGGAAGAGGAATTTTTGGAATCCAATTCAGATGATTCATGTTTCTTTAGAAATGCAAACATAAATGTTATTTCTTCTTTCATATTGTGGATGTGTGAATACCATACCCTTGGCTGTGTGGTTCTAATCATATGAATGCTAAATACTAACACATACTTCAGTTGTCCTCATCAGCTAGAAATTATGAATATTTTATAGTTAAAATACAAAACAAACCAAACAAACAAAAAAATAACCCCTGGACTGAACTGCACCTGTAACTAGTACATTTCTCTCACTTGATTGTTAGTAACTTCAGCGTGTGCTTGTCTTTTACAGGGAAGGATGCTTTTTTCCCATGACTATATCTTTTGGTGTGGTGACTTTAATTATCGCATAGACATTCCTAATGAAGAGGTTAAGGAACTAATACGACAACAAAACTGGGATTCCCTTATAGCAGGAGACCAGCTTATCAATCAGAAAAATTCTGGACAGGTATCTTAGAAGCGCTACTGCATTTAAGAATGCTTGATTTTTCTTCTTGGTTTTAGAGAAACAAGTTTATTTGGTGTTTCCGTAAATCTATGATCCACAGAATGTTTTATCACTTTTGTCAGGGCAGTAGTGTGGGAGGGGGGGTGGGTCACAGCAACATTTAGTAACGTACGTGTAACTGCCCTGCAGAGGCAGTGATATGAGTACAATGACTTGTTGGAGGAATTACATTTTTTTCCTGGAAGGAAAAGAAGCTATATCATCTTTCTAGAGTTTGTGTTGGAGGTTACTAATTAAAACCTTTTTCTTTCTACCAGGTGCAACTGTTCTAGAAAGTATTTAGAAAAATTGGTTTGGTAATGTCACTGTTCAGTTTGCCCTGGTCATAGATCTAATGCTATTCCTGTCAATCCCTTGAAAAAAGCAGTAGTCAAAATGATAGCTTTTTACTTACAAAGAAAAAGAGTGTGGAACAATTAAGTCTGAAGAAAGCTTCAGATTTAGATTTTTAGAGTTTCTTGGGGAGGCAGAATGTAGCAGTTCAAGGAATATTTGTAATGAGTCAAATTTTGTGCGAAAGTATATAATCTATGTTTCTAGCTTTATGTGGGAAAGCTGTAGATGGTAAAATGAGAGGCAGTCCCGTGTTTGTTTTGTCTGCTTGCCAGCACTTTGATCATAAGCAGTGTTATCCTGAAGTAGAATTATCTTCAATTTATGTTCGTGCCCTGTGCAACAGAAGAGGAGGGAGAACATTGATAAAATTGTTTTTATAGCCTAGTTCCTAAAGGAAAAAAAAAAAAAAAAGATGTAGGTTCAGACAGACAGCATGATTGCCTGTTCATTTGATCCAGATGAGGGAGGTATAGAGGTCTCAGGGACACTTAAGACAGATAAAAAGCTGGAAAGATCTATGGAAAAGAACAGAATATGAAGAAGACTCAAAATCATCCCCTGGTTGGGGAAAACAAGGAGGGGTGTTACTGCATGCTCAGGCTGATACCCCATTACTGGGAGGTGGCTGGCTGGGCAGCAGGGTGATGCAGGCTGCTGCTGCTGCGTGTGACACCCCCGCAGACCCACCTCCACACCCAACCACCTATCTGTTGCTCAGGAAAGGCATACATACACACAGCACCTTTCTTAATAAGTGTAGCTGGTGAAATAATTACCCAAGGCAAAGAAATTCATAAATTGTCTCAGAAGCTGTGGATGATCTGACAGAGATGTTTAAATTGACTGGATTTTGATTTATATTTTCAACTGGAAAAGTACTTTAACCTGGTGTTTGATTATGGACTTGGCTAGAAGATCTAAATTAGATTGGTACTTTACAGATTTCTGACCAAGTAAAACTGCCTGTGCAAGATTAAACTATAGACTGGAGCTGATTCAGCTAGCCAAAGGATTTCAGCTTATGTTTAATTTAAACACATCAGGAGTGAGCAAATCTCCTGGCCTTCTAGGGCGTTGTGTCAGCTGGCTGTAGCTGTTACACTGGGAAATACTGAACAGGGCTTGAGGGTTTTTGATTACTTGCAATTGATTCTGTTTCTCTAAATTCCCTATGTACTCTTGACAGATAATTTCACATACATTTTTTATTCTGTTTTCCTTTCCTCTTGAGAAGAAAGAGTGATGGTATTTCTTTAATCTTTCAGATCATGTCAAATGTGTTGTTTTTAAGGACTTTTTTTTTTTTTTTTTCGTCTTAGCTCCTCTTAATTTACTTGTGAGGCACCTTGCCTTTCTGGGAATGCTATGTATGTTCAGACAGGTGCATAAAATATAAACCTCAGTTCCCAGCTTTTGCTGACAAATGTGCAACTAATCAACTAATTAAAGTGCTGTGGGGCAGCATCTGTCTTCTTGATGGCCTCGAGTTCTGCATAATGTTAGAAGAACAATAGGTTGCTCAGGAGTCTGGGTTTAAAGACATAAATGTTGACATATTTCTATTTAATGATGAGCTGTCTGGGTTGCTGTTTAGTCATAGTGGCAAATGTAGAATGCTTCCAGCAGATAAAATCTGGAAAAGGATTCATACTATCAAATGACTCTTTTTTGGAGACGCGTATACAATTTTCACAGTTAAAAGAGAGAGTTCTGATTAGTTTCAAGCTGTTTCCCATCTGCTTCTGTCTTCTGGCATGACATATAATTGCTTTATTTCTTACAGATTTTTAGGGGATTTTTAGAGGGGAAAATTAATTTTGCTCCTACGTACAAATATGACCTGTTTTCTGATGATTATGACACCAGTGAAAAATGTCGCACACCAGCATGGACAGATCGTATTCTTTGGAGAAGAAGGAAATGGCCTTTTGACCGATCAGGTTTGAGTGCCTCCTTAAACTGTTTTAAAGATTCTTTTAACTGGCTTACGGGATCTATTTAGTGACATTCACAGTGCCAGTGATTCTGACCTTCTGTGCCAGACAGAAAGCTTATAACAGTCTTTGATAAATAGAAGCAACACTGAACAGGAGGTTCAAGAATCAGACAGCGGTTACTGACATTTCACTAATTCAAAAGAAACTTCAGTTTTTTTCTGTAAAATGCTCAGTTTGGGCTTACTTTTTTTTTTTTTTTACCTCTTTTTGCAAATGATTTATTTTTTTAGCATGTTCCTACAATCATTGTGTCTTTCCCATTTTGTTTTCTCTAACACTGAATGTAGCTGAAGACCTGGATCTTCTGAATGCTAGTTTTCACGATGACAGTAAAGTCCCTTATACGTGGAACCCTGGTACATTGTTGCACTACGGAAGAGCGGAGCTGAAAACGTCTGATCATAGGTTTCATTTTTTTTTTTTTATGCAGTCCTCATCATTGAGGATTTAATATTAATGCTTTGTATATTTTGTTCCTCAGATATTCTTGCTTACAGGTTTTTCTTAATTTGTTTTTCAAGGCCTGTGGTGGCACTGATTGACATTGACATATTTGAAATTGAAGCGGAAGAGAGACAGAAAGTTTATAAGGCGGTGATCGCAATGCAAGGGCCACCTGACGGCACAGTAATGGTTTCCATCAGAAGTTCTTCAGGAGAAGAAAGTTATTTTGATGATAACTTGATTGATGATCTGCTTCAAAAATTTGCAAGCTACGGTGAAGTTATTCTTATAAGGTTAAAAAAGGCTTTTTATTATTAATCTCTATTCCTCTTCATTGTTCCCATATGTTTCTTAATTGAAGTGACTTTCAGTTCTGCTCTGCTTCGTTTTTAACGTTGTTTTCGACTCTAATTTCAACTTATGTACGGTTGAAGATGAGTCTTATATACCTATATGTTTCAGTTTTCAGACATTTTCCACGTTTTCTTTATTTTTGAGAGAGTACTATACTTCGTCAGAAATCAGACTTAAATCTAGTATTTGTACGATATTTCTACAAATTTGTTTTCTGAAGTTAGCTCAGTAGTTTCAAATGATCTCAAGTTAAGAGGATCCCTGTGAGTGTTGTGTTTTCACAAAGCTGTTAATGGAACAAAAAGTGGTATGTTTTTGTTGTTGTTGTTGTTTTCAGAAAGCTAAGAGCATAGTTCCAAGCAGATAGTTCCATCTAATGTGGAACACTTAATTAATGCTGGTACCTAACCTGTAGCCACTCAATTAATATTGAATGTGTAACTGTAGCTGCATAATTTTTGAGAGGACAGTGATTTCTGTGTGATGTTTGCCTAGTTCTTTTGCCTCAGTTGAAGCTTATTAGCTAATTTTTATATATACTAATGAACTTTAAAACAAAAAATCTTTTCCATCAAGTGAATCATTGAAAATCTTTAAGATAAGAAGCTTCAAAGGGTAGTAGGTAGGATAAAGTATTTTAATTATGATTTGCAAACTACTTATCAATGGACTTTGCAGGTTTGTGGCAGACAAGATGTGGGTAACCTTTTTGGAAGGAAGTTCTGCTTTGAATGTCCTGAATTTGAATGGTACTGAGGTAATATAAAAATTACTGAACTTCTGAATTGTAAGAGAAGATCCACGTTTTTAAGCAATACTTTGGTTTGTTTTGATTTTTACAAGGTTTTTGTGTTCCATACTGGATTGTTGCATTTAGTCTTTTTTTCTACTTTTGATAACCTCATAGCATTTATGTTCTCTTTCAAAAACCAGCTGAAGGAAGTATCAAAATAAATTTCTTTTTAGGTTAAGGACCACTAGAGAAATTAAGATCCCAAGTTGAGGGGGATCTTCATCAAATAAAGGATTTTAAAATTCTTTTTTCTTTAATTACTTAAAAGGCGTAGTTTTTAGCTTGAGTTTGTAGTATGAACTACTTCATTGCTTTTATAGCCTGGTATTAATAAGAATTCGTCGTTCCTGTATTGAAATTTTCACATTTCTAAGTGACTGCAGCTCATTGACTTCTGTAAAGCCAGTATTTCATCTCTGTAAAAATTTCAGTTCTCATACTCAATTTTTTACTGAGCTATAGTCCTGTTAAGAGTTAGAGTCTATAAGGTGATACTTGCAGATGGATCCCCACACCTGTTGAGAATTTCAGTGATAGTCTATGCATGATAGAGGCTCAGTGTCATGTGTCAGCCTTCAGAATGAAGGCCTGCTGTTTTATCAGTCTCTAATAATGACTTATTAATGTAGTTCATAGGGAAGTCTGTTTTCATTTAAAGAGTAGTGTCTGTGTTAGAACAAAGAAACCAGAAACTTCCGCATTAACTGGAAAGAAAAATCTGTTGTCTGCTTTTCTTTAGAAAATTAAGTAGCTTAAATTAATGGTTTAAACTACATAAATGTACCTAATTACCAAAATGAAGTGACCATAATTATTTTCTGTGACAAGTCACTGTCATTGGTTCCATAAATTCTAATAACCTTACCTGTGATATTTTCAGTAATTTTAAATTTTGCTTTATTAATCTAGAATGCTGAATTATAATATTGCTATTTTTAACAATTTGTTTTGTGCATCCCTTTTTGATAATTCAGCTACTAGGACGGATTATAAACATAAGCTTGAAAAATCCAGACTGGATCAGAAGTTTGGAAGACGAAATGAATCTAGAGAAGATGAATGTTGGGCTGCCTTCATCAACAAGCTCCACCTTGCTTTGTGAGGATGCTGAGGTTACTGCAGACTATGATATGGAAGGTTTGTTGAAAAAAATTGTTACAGTTCTATTTTTGAAATGCTTATAGTTCTAATTAATCTGGTTAATATATATACTGACACTACAATTTAAAAAGCATATGTCTTGCTGTAACAGGTAAATTGAAAATCTGGTAATTTGGAACAATATCTTGACAACTTGTTGAGCAGTGTCAGCTTTGTTGTCAGTTTGCTCTGTATGCCTATGTTTTACTAATTTGCTCACATTTTGCTGATTGCACATTTTACTAATTTGCTCATCATTTTCATCTCATTCTGTGATGTCTCAAAGGTTGCTTTGTGCAGGCAACTTTTACTGTTTATGGAGACACTATAAGCAGGATATTTGCAGCCCAGAAAACCAACAGTATCCTGGGCTGCATCAAAAGAAGCATCAAGGGAGGCGATTCTCCCACCCTACTCTGCTCTTACGAGGCCCCTCTTGGAGCACTGCATTCTGCTCTGGGGCCCCCAGCACAAGAAGGACATGGACCTGTTAGAACGAGTCCATAGCAGGGCCCCAAGGATGGACCAAGGGGCTGGAGCACCTCTCCTACAAAGCCAGGCTGAAGGAGCTGGGATTGTTCAGGCTGGGGAAGAGAAGGCTCTGGGGAGACCTTACAGCGGCCTTCCAGTACCTAAAGGGGGCCTGCAGGAAAGCTGGGGAGGGACTCTGTGTCAGGGGGTGTAGTGAAAGCACAAGAAGTAATGGTTTTAAACTAAAAAAAGGTAGACTTAGACTAGATATTAAGAGGAAATTCTTCACTTAGGGTGGTGAGGCACAGGTTGCCCAGAGAAGCTGTGGATGCCCCATCCCCGGAAGTATTCACGGCCAGGCTGGATGGGGCTTTGGGAAACCTGGTTGGGTGGGAGGTGTCCCTGCCCATGGCAGGGGGTTTGGAATTGGATGACCTTTAAGGTCCTTTCCAACCCAAACCATTCTGTAATTCTATATAGATAGCTTCATAGTACAAAACAGTTACTTTTTTGGCCAATACCATGGAAGCTTATTAGTCCTATCCCCAAAAAACACCTGTTGAATCTTTGACAGGCAGGAAAATACCAGTTGGATGAAGAAGCGTTCATCCTCTGTAGCTCCTTGCAACAGGGTGGTCTTCAGCATTCAGCTGCTGTTTTCCAGTTTCCTGTTTTGTCTCTTTTTGTCACTGCTTTTTTAATGGAATCCTAGAGCTGCTAAGTGTCACTGTTGCAGCAAGTGCACCTCTGCTTTTCTTCATGTTTCTAATCTATGTACTTTGCCACAGTTCTTGCAGTAAATGTATGCCAAGGGCACACAGTTGTGCCAGGTCAAAACTAGGCCTTTGATCACAGAAAGTCAACCCCCTAGGTTGAGGGACTTTGTTCAATATTGCTCAAAGGTAGTTCTAGATGATAGAAATAAGAGCTATTAAATGAAAGCAGACTTCCAGCACCGATTGAAAACAGAACTGGTAAACACAATTGAAAACACTATTCTAATTCTTAGAAGGCCCTTAAGTTTCTTGACAGATGTTTTGAAAAGTGGATCAAGTTGTAATAAAGACAGTTTTCAACTTGAGTGAAGATAAAGAAAATGCTAAGCCTCTGAAGATAGCCCTAAAATAAATTTATTTATTTCATTGATATGTAATTATTTGTTATCACAGGGATCTGCAAACATCCTGGGAGTACTTTTTTTTTTTTTCATTTGAGTGGAATAATTAAGGAAAAAACACAGCAACATCTTTTTCTGATAGAACAGCCTCTCTGAATATTCATCATGTGGCTGTATGCCACGCTTGTAGTTCAAGAAATAATTTGCTGTGGCTAAAACTCTACTAAAGAGAATGTTTTCAAAAATCCGGATAGACTGAGATACTGTTCCAGACACAAGATCAAGGGAAATCTTTAAATGTATGCAAGGTTTCTAGATAGCGTTAGGCCTTCGTTTCATGGGATCTGAAGAAATATCCTGAATCAATAACATCAATAGACATCTCCTGATGCATTGTGCTGACTGTAGTTTACCAAAGAATTTTGAAATCACTGTGTGGGACTAAGCCTATGTGTTTTATCGCAGCTGCTGAATATGAATTCTGAGTACCAGAATTGGATTTTATATGCAGCTTTGTTTTATTTGTTCATTAGTGCCTCATTTCAAGAATATCTGGGGGAAGAAAGCAGGAGGGTTTGTAGGCAGACCTGCAAAGCTTAAGTTGTGCATATATTTTTGTTGTCTTTTTGTTGTTTATTTGTGGGTAGGTTTTTTTAATTATCTTGAGTATTGCTCAAGTTCTGTGGCTTGGCCTCTGTGTTCAGAAAATAAACTTCTCCAGGAGGTCTGATTCATTCTATTTGCTGTGTTACAATGTATTCTTCTTACATCCTTAGCAAGTAAAACATCTATTTTTCTAACAATAGCTTAAAAACTTATAAACCAAAACAACAACAAATCTTCCACACCTTAACTGGTGACACTTCTTCTGTGTATTCCATTTTTTTGGCATTTTATAGGGTGCTGGGTTTTTCTTCTGTTATTATTTTCTTGAATAGATGTACTTTCTAGATGTAGTCATTATGTCCATGATGATTTCTACTGTTGTTTTATGACTGAGTAGCTCATTTGCTCTGGATTTCTATCCAAGCTTCTTAGTAGCAAACATACTGCAAAAGTTTCAGGAAAAGAGGTGGCAGCTCTTCTTTTTCTAGTATATACTGGAAAGAGTAATTTTTTTTGTACAGGTATTACATAAAGGAAGCTATGTTTTGATAAGGGTACAGGTATGGGAAACCTGTATGAAAAGTTGTTTGCTTTTCATTGTCACGCAACAATTCATCTCTTTCTAATTCCTGTAGAAAATAGAACTTCGATGGTTCAGAGGCCTGTATTACTGGTTAAATTTTTATTAATAATCCCATGGGAAACAGTATGATTCCCTTAAAACACGTCAAATCATACAAGACTCTAAAATCTTGTGCATTTGGAGTGTTTCAACAGATTTGAATGTATCTACGTTCCTTGTATGTAACTTCATGATGTAAGAATCATACTTAGATCACTGAGAAAATTCCTTGAATTTAAGGGCTTTTTGCAGAAAATCCCCTACCTAGAATCAGTTCATAATTTTCCCACTTTTTACAATAACTATAGCTCCCTTCGTTTTACATGCTTTTTCTTTTTTGGGGGTGGTTGTTATCTAGGTGACATCGATGACTATAGTGCTGAAGTAGAAGAAATCCTTCCTCAGCATCTACAGCCAACATCAAGCTCTGGTCTTGGAACCTCCCCAAGCTCTTCACCGCGTTCCAGTCCCTGTCAGTCCCCTACGCTGTCAGATGGACCTGCGCTCCCAGTGAGACCGAGCAGAGCACCTGCAAAAACTCCAGGACCACCCATTTCCACACACGGTGTGTATTACCTTGCTTGACTTCCTCTATCACTGTACGGCCTGGCAGTGGAGTGGCCCACTGGCAGAATACTAGCTTATGGAGTATTTTTAGTAGTGCTTTTAGATTAATAAAAGAAGGAATAAATATTTTTGTCATTACGCATTTTACACAGAACTTTACCAAGGCAGCCTTGGGTAAATAAACTCTCATTCTTTCATCAGCATATGCTTTTTAAGCATATGAGACAAAAATCCTGGTTTTGAAAATCAGCTTGTTTTCACCATTGGTTTATTCCTCATTCTTCGTCTCTCAAAACCTTGATTCTATATCTGCATCATCATATTTCCAGTGTTGGGGACTGACCAGTCCAGCCTGTCTGTGAAAATAATTTGCTGTTAGAAAAGCTTTACTGTGATTAGATTGTGCAAGTGATTAATTTTTGCTGTTTTTTGCCATGCTCTCCAGGTGAGAGTCAGCTTGGTACCCAGCAGAAAGAGTCTTCTCAGACCTTGGAGCCTAAGCGTCCTCCACCACCTCGCCCTGTTGCTCCTCCTGCACGTCCCGCTCCACCACAGAGGCCACCTCCACCATCAGGTAATGCGGTGACACGTATCAGGAGGTCAGGAGCATTTTGTTTCAGCCCTGTGAGATGAGCTTTGAAGTCCCAGACCCAAACTGCATATTGTTGATTTAGGGTTCAATGCAACCTACCACAGTTTTTCACTAAAATGTTTAGTTGAAACCATTTAGTAGCAAAATTATGATATTGAAATAACATCATTTTTCAGCACCATTTAAATATTATTTTCTCTGCCTAATGAATAAGTTTTATAATGTTTATAAACTTATTTTCACAGCTTAAAAATGTGGGCTTCCCACAGCAGTGTTTATTAACGTTTTTGTTTTTGTATAGCATCTTCATTGTTTATATAAAAGATAAATAATCTTGTGCATTCATTGATTTCTATTCCTTTAGTTTTGACATCAGTATATATGCATGTTATCATGTCTGAGTTTTGAATGTAGAATTCATCTGGATCATCTGAAAATATAAACAATTGAGTGTTAAGAGAAACTGGATGTTCAGAAGCATATGGGCAGCATAGTAACTAATAAACTGACCCTTGTCATTTTTAACTTTCTCATTCTTTTTCTTCCCTCTTACTGTACTGATATTTTTCATTATTGCTGCATTCATTTCTTAAATACTGTAAGGCGGTAGGAGTCCTGCACCTGCTAGAAAAGAATTTGGAGGTAATCATTTTAATTGTTTTCGGATATGAATATGTAGCAAAGATTCTGTGGTGGTCTCTTGTGATGATACTTAATATAATGATGTCCAAAGGCAGAAATTATATTGAAATTTCTGAATAAATATTTTTCCAGAAGTTGATACATTAAGATTGTTCCAGGTTTTTATTACTTTGTCCTGGTCACAATATACCCTGTATTGTAACTAACTTTTCCGTGAAAGCAGTCTTGTCTCCAGTTTTGAAAAGCATGGACAGTGAGCAAAAAAGTCTATGATATGGAGCACTGTGAAATGGATTGTGATTGTAGCTACTTGGAGAGTGATTGTCCATTTATTGTTCAGGTTAAAACTACTGCTGAAGTCTGGCCTAATTTCCCCTGGATGATCACCAGTTAGCAAAGAGCTGCAAATCACTGAGCTGTACGCTGACATCTAGATAAGTTTATTTTCTATTTCCAAGTCTCTGAAGTGTGCTCGGGAGCCCTTCCTAGAGACATCAAATATGCTTTATAGTTCTTGGAATTAGATTGTAATTTAGCAACACAAATTTAGTAAAGGAATTTATGCAGTTAAAGGCACTTGAGAGCTACAAGGCTTTACAAAGTAACAAAATGCTGAAATAATTCTCCCCTAATTCTTTTTTTTTTTTTTTTTTTTGATAATGCTGAGGATAATGCCTTAAACTCTTTGGGCTAGCTTTATTTTTTTCTATCTTGATCTGGTTTTGCACGCACATTATAACAATTCACCTGTTCCCAGAAGTGCTTCTTGAAACTATTTTTGTCCCTTTTTGTCACATGACTCATAGTTGAGCTGTGCTGCTTGGACTTATATCAGCTCATTAATACATGAGATGGAGTGAGTCTCTGGAATACTTTCTTAATGGCTTGTCAGACATTGGCACTCAGCTGGTAGAAACATTTATTTGAGAAAACAATTCTAAACTTTTCAGCAATCCCAGAAAATACCTGATCTATTTTACAGAGTATATAAATATAGCTTACTCTGATGTGTGGCCAGAGATGTGCATAGCTCTTAGGTACAATTGAGGGGAGGAGGTCATTACGCCAAAGGTGTGATACTTCCATTTAGTTAAAATGCTTAAGCATTAGAATATAGTCAGTGTATATATAATGCATGACCTGAGATTTAATTTATTATACTACTTCAGTCCTGTATAGTTTTCTGCACACTGACACAATCCTGGTTGCCTAGTTTCAGGCTCAATTGTATAAACACTAGCCTTTCTTTTTTGCTCTTTCCCAACATAGCTTTGCATAAAGAGATATAATTTGCATAAAACTTTTATGCATTTTTATGCATTTTTTTTAAAGTGTACTATATATTTTTTTTCATAATTCTGACCTAAAGCTCATCCTACTTCATTTGCTTTTGCTTCATTTTCTGCTTATGGAGTACGCTTATAAGGCATAATGCTTTGCTTTTCAGCAGTACCTGAGCTCAGCTCTGAGCAAATTAGCACAAGTCTGGAAGCAGTGTAAATGTCATAATGTCTGGGTAAACGACATTGTTTCTCTCATCTAAAATACCAGCTCTTCTCCTATGAAAGTACTATGAAAAATAACCCTGCGTAATGTGCATGTGTATGAAACATTTGTTTTAGACTTCTGTAGTACAAGCAAAATGATAATGATCATATCTTTGAAATGTAGTACATTTTAAATGTTATTCCCTCTCCCCCAACCATGTGTTCTAACATTTTATTCTGAGGGCTTCACTCCTTCAGTGCCAATAGTATTTCTTCTCATGGCTCAATATGATTTCAGTAAGTAAGATTTGGGCATCTAAGTGTTTTCTTTTTTCAGAGATTGGTCATATTTTACATCTAATCAGTTCAGAATTCAAGGAATAATGGAAACAAGGCTATGTGCTAATTTTAGTGGTGTGCAAAGTATTTTGCTTGCTAATGTATAAGATATCTTCTGAGGATTTTATACACTCAGTTAATTATAGTTCAAAATTAAGATGTTATACTGCATCATAGAGTAAATTCTTACAGAATATTAAGAAATGATAAAGGCTATTGTCAATTACCCGAAGGTTGTTTTATTTATTTGTTTGTTTGTTTTGTGTTTTGTTTTGCTTTTTTCCCTTTAACAATAGTATTCAAACTTTTCCTGTTTCATGTAGGAAAGGCTGATAGTTGCCTTTATCATTGGTTTAAATTCTGAAAATGAGGTTAAGACTGAGAGAACGCACAGTATTTTCAGTATATGCAACCATTTGGGTAAAGTGTTAATTTTCACTGTGATTATCCTCTAGGTAAATATTTTAAACCTAGAAAATACAGTAGTAAAATTGATACTAAAAGAAATGCAAGGTTGCTGTAATACAAAAATAAATGCACCCAAGCAGCAAGTACTTGTTAGTGTACGTTGATAGTTACATTGAAATTTAAATCAGAATTCAAGTAGTTTGAGTACCTTAGAACATGGCAGTCACTTTGAAAAAGATTATTTTTATTGTTTAAAAAGAAAAATATGGTGAAACAATTCTTCCTCTTGTGCTGAAGAATGAATATTCAGTAATGGATGAAACAAAAGGCCTTAATGCTAAAACAGTTAACGCATTGTTCAAACATAAGGAAATGGCCTAGATTTCTCTCATATATACATACGGACATGTATACATACAGAATCATAGAGTGGTTTGGGTTGGAAGGGACCTTATAGACTATCTAATTCCAGCCCCCCTGCCATGGGCAGGGACACCTCACTCCAGACCAGGTTTCCCAAAGCCCCATCCAGCCTGGCCTTGAATGCTTCCAGGGATGGGGCGTCCACAGCTTTGCAGGGCCTCATCACAGTCAGAGTAAAGAAATTCTTCCTAATGTCTTACCTAAGTCTACCCTTTTATAGTTTAAAGCCATTTCCCCTTGTCCTATCACTCCCCCTGACAGAGTCCCTCCCCAGCATTCCTGCAGGTCCCCTTTAGGTACTGGAAGGCCGCTGTAAGGTCTCCCCAGAGCCTTCTCTTCTCCAGGGCTGAACAACCCCAGCTCCCTCAGCCTGACTTCACAGGAGAGGTGCTCCAGCCCCTTGGTCCATCCTTGGGGCCCTGCTATGGACTCGTTCTAACAGGTCCATGTCCTTCTTGTGCTGGGCCCCCAGAGCTGAAGACAGTGCTCCATGTGGGGTCTCACGAGAGCAGAGGGGGACAATCACCTCCCTCATCCTGCTGGCCACACTGCTTTTGATGCAGCCCAGGATACTGTTGGCTCTCTGGGCTGCAAGCACATTCCCATCTCGTGATGGTTTTTTCATCAACCAACACCCCCAAGTCTTTCTCCTCTGGGCTGCTCTCAATCCATTCTCCACCCCCAGCCTGTATTTGTGCTTGGGACTGCCCTGATCAAGGCTGAGAACCTGTGTGTATATTATGTATGTATATACACGTGCACACACATACACACACAATTCAGGAGAGGTTGGAGTTTACTTTCCATTAAGCTAATGTGTAAATGTAACCTTTGCAAAACATGCAGTTCTGTCTAAAAGATGTCAGGGCTTAAGTTACAGATTTGTTTCCATATAAATCCAGCCCCTTTCCTTAAAACACTATTGTAAAACAAGTATGTGGTGTCTGTGCCTGCAAAACTCTGTTTCAAATTGCAGTTAGAAATTTTAAGCTATATACAGACTATGGTAACAGTTAAAAATTATATCCAAAAATTTGTTTCAGGTTGAGGTGTACATTTTTTCCCTGTCCTTTACATGAAAAGCTTCTTATAATGCCATTTGTGATAGCATTATCTCAATGTGATAACTTTGCTTTGTCACCGCTGAAGAGCATTATTAGTGAGTGAAATTTGGGGTATGTGACCTATATACCCTTTCTCACCCACATAATGAATATTTTTAAGTTTTGCTATCCCTTTTAAAATCCTCATGCACAGAAGTCTTCTTTTGTATGTGCATCAGCATGAGAACATGTCTATGTGCTTATGGTCAAAGACATTCTCTCTGTTCCTTTCCTTCAAAGGAGTTGATTAATCATCTTTCAGAAAACAGGATTTGCTTAAAAAATCACCCTGAAAATACCTATTCAAAGTATGGGCTGAGGTGAGCTTTGGGAGGGGAAAGTGCAGAAGGTCTGTGAAATGAACAAGCTAGTTCCCTGCTCCTAGAGATGTTTTACTGAGTCCATTTCCATGTAATGAGATGAACACTTAAGTTCAGAAGGGCATCCTGTGAGAATACTCCCTACCTCCTTTTTATTTCTCCAGTTAGCAAGTAGGCTTCTAACAGCCTACGGGTTACTACTATATCTTCTTCCCCAGTGCTCCTCTGGCTTGCATGGGAGGAGGGCAGAGCTAACACCTGAAAATGACATATTCTGACAATGCTCTCCTTCTGTGTCCCCTGCTTATGTACTGTGTTCATCCCTCCTCAGTGCTGTTTTTCTCAGAACTTCACTGTCAATGGAAATCTAAGGTTAACTGGCAGAGCCTGGAACTCACCCAGAATACATAACATATACCAGTGTCGAACATCTTGAAACCAGATGTTCAGCAAAACCAGAGATTTGACATGTCACATACCAGCCTCCACTCTTCCCACTCTAACACCTTCACCCATAACTGACAAAACTCACAGCACTCTTTCCAGATCGTAGAGAGCTCCTGAGCAGATACCACACATTGGCACATGATGAGAAAGCATGAGGCTGTGTCATCGCTAAGGCAAAAGTTGCTTTTAAGGTAGGCTTCTCAAACACTGGCTCCTTCCTGTCACCTATACTAAAGCCAGATGTTACTGTTACTTACTCCTATACACATGCCTTAAGGGTTCCTCCTTGCATACCATCTGGTGTTATCTGTGTCCTGCCATGTTTTTACCATACAAGTTTATGGACCCTATATATGCTTGATCGTATTACAGAATCAAAATAATTCAGCGTGGTTATGCATGATTGAAAATCTTCTTTCTCTCAGTCTGAACTGGAACATCTACTGCAGATATTCTCTGCACCAGTCGATACAGGTTTCCCAAGTAGAGTGCTGTTTGGAGATAACTTGATACAATTCTGTAGGATACAATACATTATGTAAAATTAGAAACTTATTTATTCTATAAACTTGCTTATTCAAATGTACTCTTGTCATAAACATACTGTATAGTATTTTCCTGAATTACAGGAAGCAGACCTAACGTTGCAGGGTATAAGTGATGTACATCTATTTTCAAGTGCTGGAGTATGGGTACATGCTCTGATTTAGAAGAGTTCCAAGACTGATGTTTAATAGCATTCTGAATTTACAAAAGTTTGTGGAGAGTGTATGCTTAAGAAATCAAATTATCTTTCAGCTGTAATGCAAAATGTTTCTAATCGTGATCTTACTTGTTGATCTATAATTCCTGTCGGTCTGTTTTCCCCATGCTGCTCTAAACAGTTATCTCCTACAAGCAGCTACAATCTAGCTAGGCCATTTTTAAGTAGAGCTGTCTTGTGGCAGTATCCTTTCTGTTTTTGCTTTCTCAATCTACTGCTTTTCTTATGCAATGTACAGCTTCTCTTCTTTCTCTGAAAAGGTCTTGGAGCTCCTCCCAGTCCTGGGGTAGCTAAGAGAGAAGTAGAAGGTAACATAACAATTCTTGTATTTTAGAAATTGATTTCTATGTTAATACCTGAGTGATATTGTCCTTGTGACACTGAAGGTAGTTTCATTAAAGAATTTATTGTATAGGATCTTTTTTTATTATTTAACATAGTTTTCAGACAGGCCAGGTGCTTTCTGATGGTGTGAACTATTATAGAAGGCAGTCTTCATTTACAAAAAACGATGTGGAGACAGACTGCAGTAATCAAGAATACTTTCAAGGCTGTCTCTCAGAAGAAGATGTAACTGACTGATTGCTAGAGTAAATGCTATACCTGTAGCTAAATCAGGAATCTAGATAGCCTGATTTTTCATAAGGAGCTACATACTCATATGTTCTGAGGGGAGCAATTTATATTCAAATAATTTACCCTATAATTTAATATTTTATCTCTTTTTAAAGAGCATAAAGTATGTATTTTGATTCTAGTGCCTAAATGTGTCTGACATACATTTATGGGAAGCATCTTTCTTGCATTATTCTAGTTGGACTATGTATGTATGGTTCTGAATGGGTCCCGATTTAGCTTTCCCAGGAGAGTTTTGTTTTTCTTCACTTTGCAGCAAAAATAGGTATGGCAATGAAAATCCTAATATAGTCACAATCAGAATGTACTCGTGTATGCTGTAATTCATTTTGGCTCTGTCGCTGGTTCCGTTTTGCTGTTTTGGCAAAATCTGTTATGTATAGCATAGTTCAGGTTGGAGGGGACCTCTAGTGGTCATCTAGTCCAATCGCCTGCTCAAAGTAGGGTAAGCTAGAGCCAGGTTCTTCTGGGTACAAGTTGCATCTACTGAGAACTGGACCCAGAAACTCGTTCTAACTGACTCTAAGAAAGCAGCGTTGTCTCCCAACTGGAAGCTGATTTGATAAACTAAGTGTCTTATGTACCACAGAGTATTCCTTCCAGTTACTGTAACTGACATGGTGATTTTACCTTCCTGGGAAATAGGCAACAGAAACACAAGCCAGAATCCTAAACCTCTTTGCCTGTTAGAAATTGTGCATTTGCCTGAGGTAAAGGTAACTTTTTCGTATCTTGCACTTCACAACTTGAATGTTGCATACAAAGTTGTCATGAGCATCAGCATGTAAATGTTGAGGTTGGTGCTGTAATATATTTATCCCATAAACAAAGAGAGTAAGTTCAGGAACTTGGTGTAGAACCTGTAGATTGCTGACTCATGTATAATTATGGATGTACTCTTCTGATCGCATGATTTGTTGAATCAGCATGTTACATAAGTTCTCTTTGTTTTAAAGACCGCTGTTAAAACGTCTACAGAATATACGACAAAGGAAGCAACTTTCTCTAGCAAGGTTCAGAACACAGGGTACCTGTGCAAGTGGGCATCTTTAGCTTGCAACAAATAGGAGGTGATTTGACTTAAATTGTAATTAGCAGGGTCGAATTACTTCTCATGTACCATGGGGTAAAAGTGTAACTGTTTAGCTGATGAGTAGACTCTAACCTGTAACAACTTGAAAAATAAAAAATTCACTAATGTCTCTTGCTCCCATTTCCATTAGTGATAATGTACCATTACTGTATAATACCTGTTTATAACTTACCTAACAAAGATAATCTATTTTTTTTCCATGCTTCAAAGCACAAAAAAGTCCTGGAACACAAAGAAAAGATAACTTAGGTAATACAGACACATGCTTTGTACTAATTATAATACAGAACTAAGTTGATTTTGAAACATATTCTAAGTAAGCAATCTCTAATATCTGTTTCAGTTCGTAGCCAGCCTCCACCTTCAACTGGATTTTCAAGTGCAGGAGCTGCTGGATATGCTGCTACTCGACCGGTAGGCATTCTATCTTACAATAATTTTTCTTCTAAATTTCTATAATTTATTACACTGTTGGTGTGTTTTTGTAAGTTATAACAGATGTAAGGTCTGAGGAAGATCTCATAAGATATGCTTTCAAGCCTTAGCTTGACCCTCTTTTGGATTTTCAAGCAGACATGACATCGTTTCTTTCTCTCAGGTTGTTTTTTGGGCAACGTTTCCTTTCAAAGCTTTCAGGACCAGGGACAGTAGCCACATGTGCTCTGCTGCCCCCAAAGTGGTCCTGGGAAGTATTTTAGGCTTTGTTTCTGTTGGTTGGTTTGGTTCTGATGTATAATCTTTAGCTTGCGTTTTGGAATTTAATCCAACAGTCCTTCTGCCTACTTTCTAAATATATATAGAAAGCCCAGTGACATACATCTTGGCAATGAAAAGGAAGTCAAGTATTTCAGAGGTTATGTGGTTTAAAACATGAGATTGTTGTTAAATGGACTCAGCCAAGCATAATGAATCAGATACTATACAAAGCCTTCCAAGTACTGTACATACATCTAGTAAAAGTAAGGATGATACTTGTTTTTAAGAGGTGAAGTTTGTTTGCATATTTTAAAATAACATTTGCATAAATAATTGTCTGATGGGATTTGCTCTGAAAACCATTTCAAGAACGTGCATTGTTATTCGCTTGTTGTGGGAATATACCGTGCACACAATTCCAAAGGAAACAAAAACTATTTTGTCCCATGATAATTCTTTTTTTCTGAAATCTGGTGGGTTTTATTGTAACACTTTATATTCAGTTTTCAAGTGTTCATAATTCATTCAGCATCAACTGTAATCTGTGTTAGTTTCCGATTTCTCTTAAAACAAAAGGACCTACATCAGCATTTAAAGAGAGCAATTCTATTTCCAGTATATAAGCTCATATTCCAAAAGTTTGGAAAGACCCCAGCCTTCAGTTGATGCAGAATGTGTGTTTCACTAATCCTGTTTGCTGTGGAGCAAAAGTACCTTCTGTACAACTAGCAAACAGTTTCAGATTAAAGAACTAACCATAGTCTCTTATGCACCTTTTTGTATACTTTTTGCACCTTTTTGCTACTTTTGGTATAAAATTGGCTGTAGCTTCTGTTTGCAAGTGGCAGGCTGCCAATTATAGCCTAAAAAGTAGACAGTATCTATGATCTGTGTTGACAGGAGGTTATCGGTGTATACTTATTAGGTCCCAAAATAAGGTACTTTTGTTTTTGTTGCTTAAAATATTTTACAGACTTAAGTAAAGTTGAGTTACTAATTCTGGTAAAATAGTAAATATTGTAAATGTTGCACTGGTAAATGTTGTATAAAGTGGAAGATTGTTGTAAAAATCCTTTGCTTTAAGCACTGACAGTATTTTGAGAATATATTTTCTGCTTGTATATATGCATAAAAAAATTGCTCTACAACTATTATCATAGACGTTACTTTTCACAGAGTCATAATTATCCTGAGTCAATTAGCAGTAGATGACTATAAATCTGAAATAGAATTTAAAATAATTTCTTTCTACCCATTATCATGTCAGACTGTTCCACCTCGAGCTGGAGTTATTAGTGTACCACAAAGCCATGTCCGTCCCTCTGGTGGAAGACCAGCACCTGAGCCTCAAACCAAACCAGCTGAACCACCAAGGGGTAAGTTTTATTGCTTCTGTAGGGTGTGTATGTGTGTACACACACACGCGCGCACACACAGACAGGCACAGGCGCACAGACAGGCACAAAACTAAATCTAAATGTCACTATTTTGGTACTGTCTCTGGTTCAAATGCATTGCTGTTAACAGCAGATGTCTTAATTTTTCACTACAAATGAAGATTCTCAGACATAATAACATCTGACAGCTTCTGTCAGCGCTGATGATCAACCACTACCGTAAGCCCTTACCAGATAACAGGCAGCAGTCAGAGGAAACATAGGCCCACAGATTTCATTCCATTAAGAAAAACTCTTTTATCAGATTGCTGTGTTCTGGTCTAGGCTTATCAGTCTCTTCCATAAGATGTGTTGATCACTGGATCATTCTCTGCAGTGATTGCTCCATAATCAAATTATTTGGAATAGGATTTATATTTGACTCTAAAAAGCCACTTCCTAAATTGAAATATAAAGTTTTTTCCCTATGTATTAACATCAAAATATTAATGTTATAATGGTGATATCCAAAAGTATGTTTAAATTCAACTGAAGTATGTTTAAGAATGGTGTGCTTTCTGGCTGTTTTCTGTCTGCAGTAACATTTTTTACTGGAGATTTGCTGGGCTCTTGATGACTCCTAGTCTACTTGCCATGAACACTTGCTCTTGCAGCCCTTCTGTAATTCTCTCTGGTGGTTCCACATCCCTGCATTCTCATTCGTGCCATTCTTAAGATTGCTAAAACAATTCTTAACAGTGAACAATGCTGCAAATCTACTTGCAGGCTCACCATTGCTTCCTGAACCACTAAAGCCTCAGGCTGCTCCTGCCCAGCCCGTCCCTCAGCCACCGCCTGTGCTAAGGATGCAGGAGCCGCTGATACCAGTGGCATCACACCCGTCTCAGACAAGTGCCCCACAAAGTCTGGAACCACCCCCACAACCGCCTCCTCGTAGCCGATCATCTCACAGTTTGCCTTCTGAATCTGCTCCTTCACAGCAGCAAGTAAGTTTAAAACAAAACCAAGCCAAAAAAACATCAACCTTGTATATATGTCTTTCGTTATGTAAATTAACACAGCTTGTGCTGCATGCTGTAGATTTGTGAGAAGCTCCTAAAGCAAACAAGCAAACAAGAATAAAGGTCAAAAGATTGGATCCAAAGATCATCAAGTTCCGGTTGGATATTCTTAACTGATTTTGTATTGTCTGCGAATAACTAATATCTTGCATACTAAACATTTAACTTAAGATTTCTTATGACGGACATACGAACAACTTGTTCTTACAATTATGTTGTCATTTAACAGTTTTATATGGAAAAATACAGAATCTAAGAAATGTGAATTTATAAGGACACATGCATAACGCTAAGTTTTCTGTTTATTAAAGTGTAGGCTTTATAGATCTCATGACATGGTGCTTTACCTAGATGATGATTCACTGCAGGATGATGATATTGATAATAGAAATACACTTATCTTCCCATTCCCCATTCTCAATTAAAATATCAAAATAATCTGAAAATTCAGTACAGTAACTTTGGTATTGTGTTCTGTATGACCATTGAGAGTGTTCCTTTCAAAAACCAAATCCTTTTTTCTAAGAAAAGTCATAGTTTCTTACCACTTTAAAGTAAAATAAAAACATGCAGAAGTAGGTTTTCCAGTATTGATTACACATGCATAAGGCTAAACTTTTTCATTAGAGGCCAGTGCTGTTAATCTCTACTGCACCAGGTGCTAGGCCATATTATTCATTATGTGAATAAAGATGCATATTCCTTGAAGTAGATAGATTTGTGCCTTCTTAATTCCGAGAGTGAACTTGTTGTTTTCTCTGGTGGTGTGTTGTTGGTATTGTTTGTTTTTTAACATACTCAGCTGTGGACATTGATGACTATGTAAGCTTTATTTACACCAGTATCTTATATTTTACCTTACCTCTATGTCTGAAGTCCACTTTCAAAAAGCTAGTAGGTAATACCTATTTTGTACAACAGTGAAGCAGCCTCAGTGAGTTGCTGATTTTGAATTCTAATGGGAAATTTTAAAATACTCTTCCTTTATTTTTATATATTTTTTTTTTTCTGCTAAACCTCTCTCTTTGCCTGTTAACTTTTTTTTCATTTTGGAAACTTCAACCAAAAACAGGAGGATATTGTTGAATATACAGGTAGAATATCAAGACTTTAGAGTTTGTTAGAAAGGATAAAGTTTTGCCAATAGAAAATATATCTATCTAGGCAGAAGGTACTTAAGAACGTGCCAATTTTCTGCATAGAAATGGATTGCATTTTGTTGCTTTTGAAAGCCCTCACACCTTCTAAATGTAGTTCTACCACTGCCGGTTTTGTGAAAGCAACCTGTTCTTTCAAAATTATTATGAAAATTACATTTATCTGTGTGTATACACAGCAATCCAAAGTATGCTCAGAAACACTATAAACAGGTATTTGAGCTGGCTAATGCTGTGGCTATACTGTTTTGTTACAGTGAAAGCAGATAGAAAACTAGTCCAAGTAGCTGTAATTTTTTCTGCAATCACATTTCTTTGATTAACACTGGCTGTGCAATCATAAGGAGGACCCACATTGAGTTTAATTTATTGTCTCCAGCTTATTTTTTAAAATTTCCTTTTTCCCATTTTTAAGAGTCTAGTTGAATGATGTTTCTTTCATTTCTTGATTACTGTTTGTAAATACGAAATTTTCTGAGAAAAGGAATTTAAACACAAAGGCTTTAGAGAGGTAGTGGATTCCAATCCCATCCTTTGATTCAAAGCTTGACTGTGATATTTAAGAACCTAAGTTTCTATTTATAAAAATAATTGCTTGTGTACAGAGTGAATATTTGGAACTTCATAGATTACCACACAACATATTAAAAAGGCTAAGTAGTTATTATAAATAGAATTTATTTATTGCAAATTAAAGAAATGTTGGCTTTTAATAGAATGGAAAGTCTTATAGTTTTTCAGCTTGAACTATTATTATAGATGGGTGAGATCATATCAACACAGTTCCCAGAAGGAATATTAAAGGATAGTTAGACCACCCATAGGCAAATACTTACAAGCAGTTTTTACAAACAAGCACAAGTCGGATGCACAATGAATATAACATTACAACTGGCTTGAGCTGTTTTTTTAACTCTTAATGATAAAGCTTATAAATTTTACAACAAAATACAACAGGAATTTAAAACTTATTATAGTGTTGTGTAATATTTTTATTTCATGTTTGTATCTCCAAAAAATGATTATTTTTTGTTGTTGTTGTTAAAAACAAAGTATTTTTAACGTAAGGTTGGTTTGTTACTTGGATTTTCTTCCTAATTTTCTTTCCTTTGATGTCTGTTTCTCTCTTTCACAAGCAGGAGCAACCGTCAGGGTAACAGGTATCTATTTACCAATCTTGTATGTGGTCTCCATCTATTCAAGCAGAAAAGATGTATGAATCTTGTTTTCATACATCTACAGTCTCATCCACATTAAAATCACCTGTCCATGTTAATGGATTGATTGTCATACCATAGTTTGCTTTTCCCTTTCATAATGCAATAAGAATTGGTAGTGTTAACTATATTTACTAGTGTCATAGCAAATATTTTGCTTTACCATCGTTTATGGAACAATTAGAAACCTTACGTATGTTGTTTAGTCACCGCCAAATCTGCTGGTCTGGAAAAAAAAAGAAGTAGGTGTTGGACTTACATTTCTGCTTAATAGAAATGAATCCCGATGCAATTGCGGTCTTGGCTTTTTTTTTTTTTTTCAAAATAAAACACATTTTACGTTTCTCAAAGAGCAGAGAACTACTACCCGTAGTAAAATATAGTGTTTGTTACAATTAAAAAGTCGTCATGTTTTGGACAATTTAAAAGCACTTTTTTTCCAGAATCATTCAGACCAAATTTTGCTTAACGCAAAGAGCAATTGGGATTCATAGTTTCTTTGGGATTTTGTACTTTTTGATTACTTGGTTAATAAGTATAGGATTCAGTCGACTTGTGCCAAGCTGCATTTATGTTCATTTTACAGTTCAAATATTTACATTTCTCCCCTCAGTTCCTTGATATCTTTGTTTTAATAGTATTTCTGAGGTGTTTCAGAAACACTTACTATATACTTAGAAGATGAACTATTCTATTTATGGTTTGGTAATGTTAGCCTTCATCTATTTGAGAAACCCTGACTTAGGAGTATCAGGGTGCATGTAACTAGCATTGTTCTGATAAAAACACCAGAGCAAATGCAGTGTGTCGCCAGGGTACTTTGTTTCTCCTTTCAACCAATTAAAGATGCAACTGCAATTTAAACAACAAAATAAAAATGCTGTGGTGGATATACTGGAAAAAACTTCTAATATTTTTATTAGTCCTGAGAGTCTCTAAAGCATGCTATTTTTGCATAGCTCCTTGGTAAGTGGATGCGTGGACACATGCTTCAGACTAAGGACAATAAATGCAATAAAAACAACAAGACTGAGTTTAGGCTATTATAATATTGTGGTTTAGTTGATAATTTTAGCTAGCATCCTACTTCAACAAAACATGACTTAGCAATTTTCATGCTAAAGGTATAAATGTTTGGGTATTTTAAAATAGTGTGTTAAAACGACAAAGCCGTTCATGAAATTTCAATTCTCAAAAGCTATTTTAACTTAAGCTTAATTGCTTTGCTTTCGCTTAATAAGGTGGAACTCCAAACTTTGTTCTGTCAGTGTCATGACTTGCACAAACTGTAGATAATAATCTACCTTTTCTGGACAGTTGTAACAAGGTATAAAAGTTATATTGTTGTTTGAAGAAATTTATAAAACCAGGAATATTTTAAGAAGTTGCACGGACAAAACTGGCTTTTCCATTTAGTCTTATACTAAATGATGATAACTTGCCTTTCTAAAATAATAATGTATTTTAAAAGAAAGTCCTTCCTCCTCTCTACAAAGCTGTTGCTTTTAGCTTCACATGTCAAGAATTACCAGAGAAGCCTACAGATATGTCTACCCAGAAATGCCTAATGTGCATATACTAATAACACTAATTTTCCCTTTCATTGTGATGCTTAAATATCGCTTGTAACATCAGTGTTAGAACCTTTCTGACAACGAGAGCTTTTCATTTCACGTCTGTGCTGGGTTATCACTTGTTTAGAATATAGCGTAATCACCCAAGCTCCTCAAAAATTTTCTGATACAATTTGTGCCTTTTGTGTTTTAGTGCTTTTGGCCAGGATTCTGAGTTGCATGAACCGATGGCATGGGTGAGGGGGGGATGAGAGGGGACTTGTGTTTAACAGCCAGTAAGCTTTACTTCAGAGAAAGGGCTGAGGGTTATTGTCTTCCAGAAAAGAAGCAACTTGCATGATGCACTTGATGTAAAATAACTGTAACCAAATTTTATTGAAGTTTTAGTGTAAGACCAAGAGCTTCTTTTGTTCTCATAGAACTGAGAAATGGGTAGTTAGTAGTAATCTTAAGAACAGTCAGCCACCTGACTTACTAAGCACTTTGTTTTCTTTCCAGATTAAAACAAATGGAACCTACGGCACTCAACTCGAAATACAGTTAAATAGTGACCCTTTTGAAGATCTGTCATTTAAGCTGCTTGTATCAAAGATGCAGACATCTGCTCAAACATCAGCTGTTCCAACTTTAAACCAAAAGGAGTTGATGCAGTTACCTTCTGCAACACAAAGAAATTATGGTATTTTGAATACTGTAAATTGCATGCCAGCAATGCCTCCTACTCCCACCTTTAACACATCCCAGGAACATATGCGCAGCTCTCCAAATCCATTTGTTACTGGACTGAACTGCACAAATCCATTCACTGAAAGAACCGTTAATGCTGGAAACCCATTTAGAACAGAAACCCAAGAATCTGAATTAACTTCACATTTACTGGAAGGACGTGCTCCTTGCAATCCTTTCCCTCCCCTAAATCCCCCCAGTCGTAATACAAGCAAGCCTGTATTTTCTGTTGATGCATCTGAAAACAGTTTTTGCTTGCGAAGTAACTCTCTCATGGTAAAAAATGTACAGCCAAAAGGATGGGTAACGTTTGAGGAGGAGGAGAATTTCAGTGTAAAGCTAAAGCCATCTAAAAGTGTTCCAGATTTTAAGCGAATCGGTTCCAGGAAGTCAGCTGGATCTCCAGATTTGCTGGGCACTGAACAAAATACTTCTGTTGGTTCAGACTTTAACTTTGATACTGACTGGAATAAAAGTTCTACTGATTGCTTCTATACAATGCCAGCAAGAAGACCACCTGCACCTCCTATACCATCAAGAATAACCAGCAACAGATCCCCTGCAGATCCTTTCACTTCTTCTTCGGCACCTAAGGTGTCACCAACGCAAGATTTTACAGAAAGATAGGTGTTCAAAAATATAAGAGGATATATTTGTTGCTAGATTTATCCAGTAGAATAATTGGGCATTTGAGATTATTCTGTGTGCAATAATTAATTGTCAAATGCACTGAAACTTTACTCATAAGCAGCCACTATTATTTGTGTATAAATTTAGAATATGTATATATGGTAGAGCACAAAAAATTGTCTGAAACTTATGAAAATCCCAATGTAATAGTATTTGAATAGACAGAAAAGAAGGATGAGCTACTAATCTCAATAAAATATAACAACCTGAGAAATAGCTTTTGCTTAGGGAGCTCTCATTTCTGTTCCCCTTTGTGGAATTTCAAAAGAGGCTCCCTGCTGGTAGCCTTCCCACTCCCTTTTTACTGTTTTGTTAATTGATATTTATAAGTATTTACCAAAGAGCTGCCAAAGTTTATTGAGATTTGAATGTTGACAAGTATTGTTTAGAAGTTGTTTAATTTATAATAGAGGCTATGGAGATTTGTAAGGCTTATATTTGAATTTGAGGCACAACAGAAATAGTTTAATTTCAAAATACAAACAATGCTTTGTGTATTAATATATTCACTACTTGACTTCAATTTTGTGTCAGTACATTTCAGCTGTTAAATATTATTGTCACATATATTGACTAGCATTAGTTCAGAGTAATTGTTCCGTATCATCCACCTACTCATTACTATTTTAAAGATACTTTCCCCCCACAAATTGGAAACAGGTGACATAAGTTTTCCCTCAACCTCTGGAAAAAAATCCCCACCAATCTTGGTATATATATATAAGCAGTCTTTCACCGGTTACAGACAACATGTTACCACTGGCTTGTCCCACCCTCTTCTTTCACGTGTTGGGTTTTCTTGTCCTATAGAAGGCCCTGGGTGAAAGAATCAGCAGTGGTCATAGTACAGCATCAGAGAAGAACGTCACCTTACATGTTTCAGCTGTCCTCCCACCATCCTTCCTGTCTACTATACTTACTGCTGCATTTGTCAAAAATCTCGCCTTCAAAGAAAAGAGAACAGCAGTTCTGTGAGATGAATGTTATCATTCAGTCGCTTTTGCAGTTATACTAAATACGTGAGCCTTTGTTCCCCAGAGACAGTGACCAACCTGTGTGTGGTGCTGCTTTAAGGTTAGCAAAGGCTAAGTTGCAGTTTTACGTGTTATTCTATAAAAATACAACTCCGTGCTTTTATGTTTTCTAAAGCTCACATTAAATTACATAAAATGTAATATTTTATTATCTTGAGGAAATTTAAAGTAACTGATTTCCTTACAATTTGCAGTATCTCTGGACATAACTTCCATACGCAGATGTGTGCTTTCACCAAAAGCTGAACGTGTCACGATGTTGTCATCTCCTGGGGGACTGCAACTGCCTGCCTACACTCATTGGCTCACTTGCAAACAAACTGTGCTGGTTCTGCAGAACCACTGACTGAAACTCAACATACTAGCGTTATGGTAGTAAAATACAGAACGACAGTACTTTTTTAAAATTCTCAAACGCTATCAAAACATTATTTATGAAATAAACCACTCTTCCTTTAACACTGTCTGGTTGGCCATGAGCTGCAGCTGGGTAGAGAAGTGACTATCGTGAGTTTTATATTGTGCTTTTTTCTGTTCAGCTCATTAAACAGTACTTGCACATTTTAAACAGCGGTGGTACTCTAATCTTTGTGCTTCAGTATGTGGATTACCTTGTTTTACACTGTTGCTATGAACATCTGTGTGATGGGTGTTTTGGTATATTCTTACATTAGCAAAACAACTTTGGGGGAAAACTTTTTCCTAGTGGGAGTTACGTGATAAATATGTTCTTTGTTGAATATTTAATTACAGTGATTAAAAACTAAAACGTACCTGGTATACAGCACCTCTGCACTATACAGGATTACGGAGACTGACAGCAACGTACTGCAGAGATCACAAGAACTGCTCCAAAGCTAGAGTGTGTGTGTAAATATAGCTAACCACCGTAACGTCTATTAACAAAACGAATTACTAGCAGAAGATCTGAGACGATTAAGGATTCAGCATAGAAATGCTCAACACCTTCTCATGACTCCTGTGTTCCCTGTGGTAAATTGCTCTGTTAAATGTAACAGTTTTCTTGCTTGTGACACACGATATTTATGGCTGTATACTTTACAGAACCGCAGCATTGAAACTCGGTGGCGTACACCATGCCGTATATACCCTGTGGAAGGCGGTGTTGCATTAACGAAATAAACATACCTGCCCTTACCAACTTACCCTTCTCTCTCTTTGTACCGTAGCCGCTTACCGGAGCAGCCCCTGCCTTGACGCGGGGATCGCCCTCCTTGGGTGGGCGGTGGAGACGCGGCTGAGGAGGCGCCTCGGGGGCGGCGCCATTTTGTCTTTCCCCGCCCCTGCCGCCATAACGGCCGCAGCCAACGGCGGCGGCCATGCGCAGAGCGGCGCCGGGGCCGTCTCCGTGAGGGGCCGCCGCCGGTCCGGCCGTGAGGGGCCGCGGCCGTGAGGGGCCACCGGGTGCCGCCATGGTGCGGCTGCACGTGAAGCGCGGCGACGAGAGCCAGTTCCTGCTGGAGGCGGCCTGCGGCGCCCGCCTGGCCGAGCTGGCGCCCCTCGTCGCCCGCATCTACAACGGGAGGCTGAAGGTGCAGCGGCTGTGCTCAGGTACCGGCCGCCATCCCGCCTTCCTCTGCCGCTGTGAGGGGCAGCGGCGGCTGCCGCCTGCGGGTCGGGGCCGCAGGGACAGGGCGGAGGGTGAGGGAGCTGCAGCGAGGAGGCGGCGGTAACCAGTGGCTACCCCGCTGGGTAAACACTGCCTTAGCCTGGCCTGCTCCGAGCCGGCGTCTCTTGATCGGGCAGGAATGGTTGCAGAGGCTTGTGTTCGTTCCTTGGTTCGCACCGGGAGGCAATCTGACCCCTTGGCTCTGATGCAGTACCAAAGGCAGAGGCTGAGTATTTTCCCAAGTGTGAAGAGGTTCGCTACTGTGTAACAGTAAAATGTGCTCCCCTTTTGAAAGAAGTTGCCTTCCCAAAAGTATTTGGAAAAAGGAACATGCAGTCAGCTAAAGCCGACTCGTGAAATACTAATAAGAACAAGTTCATGGCCAGCAAGTAAGGAATCGTATAATCGTTAAGGTTGGAAAAGACATCTGAGATCATCTAGTATCATCTAGGTTTGCATACCTAGCCTTGTTTCATTTGCTACACTTTCTCATGTATATGTGAAAAGTGTGAATTTTAACGTTATTACTGTGTGTATATACATATTAATAATATATATTTTTAACAAAATAAAAAGTATGTATATCTATATAAAATACAGGTATTTATTTCATACACTTAGATTTTTAAAAACTGAAGCCTAGCAGTAAGGTTTTCTGCATGTACGTAATCCAAAAGGGCATTTCTAAATGCTGTATTCTCAGCAACACAGATTTCTAACTTTGTTCTCTAAACGCTTTAAAGAGATGGAGGAGCTAGCAGAGCATGGTGTTTACTTGCCGCTTAATATGCAAGGACTGACGGAAGAGCAAATTGAAGAACTGAAGTTAAAGGATGAGTGGGCAGAAAAATGTGTACCAAGTGGTGGGAGTGTCTTCAAGAAGGATGAAATTGGACGAAGAAATGGGCATGGTAAATAGAGCTCAGATGTTTGATTCTTTCCCTGTAAGCATAAATAATCTGTGATATCATGAGGAACGTGAAAACCATAATTCTGAACTTCACCTCACTGTCCTGGGAGAAAACCATGTCAATACTTAGTATACATTTGATATTAGGCCAGCCTGTTGGCCAGCTAATGTTTCTTTGCTATTTACAATGATCATCCTATAAACAGACCATATTAAAGGCAGTTGTAGGTTTGTTATGTAAGTAGCTATTTAAGAGCCTTTTTTCACAACAAATCATGTAAGTGATCAGTTATCTATGTAAATCCTGGATGAGGACCTAGTGTAGCGTTGATTTAAAAGCCTAAATGGTGTTGTATCTCTTTGGCAGATGTGCTGTTTAACTTTGCAACTGTAATGCTTGTAAGTAAACTCCAAAAAATAAGCAAGCAGTTGCCGGAACAGAAAGTGACTATTTTGCTTCAATTTATTCTCCCTGTTTGTAAATGGAGAAAAACAATACACACGTATGCAAAGTCTCCAAGGTGCTTTGAGTTAATAGGTTAGGTTGTTCTTCCAGTATCTCTCAGTTCTCGTATTCACTGTGACTCGGGCTTACTGAACTCACTCATCTCTTTTTCCTTCTGCAAATTCTGCTCCTGCCTTAGCACCTGGTACGAGCATCAAGCACTGCTCCCCTGCCACCTCAGGGCTGGGGGCACGAGGGCTGGCTGTGACCATCTTCGAGCTGGCTGCTTTATTGTACCCCCGACACTACAACAGCCCCTGCCAGGCCAGCAGCCCTTTAGATGCTGGTTGCAGGCAGTTCAATTACAGGGGAATCTTTGAATAATTTGCCCTTAACTTGGCATACACAAGCAGCTTATTCCAAATGTTTTGTTTTGGGGAAAATAATTCTTCTGATGCAACACATTGTCCAATCAAGCTTAAGCACTTTGTGATCTTCATTAAGAGCTTACAATATACCTGAATGTTTTCCCTCCTGCCTGTGTTCTCAGAATTGGTCGAGTCTCTCATGCATACCTTGGGGCAGGCATTTTGCTTCAGAGTTTGGCACAATTGTGAGCAGTGGCAGGCCTTATCGTAAAAATTTATGAGCAACTTTAGCATAAGGGTAGTACTACTCTTACTCGTAGTCATAGTTGGGCATTTATGTGTTAGTGGGTAGACAGCTTTTTAATATCAACAAAGCTATAATACTGATCAGTGTGCAAATGTGGGACAAATTAGATACAAGTAAATGATGCATTTAAAGGCTCAGCTGGAAATGAGTATGATTTAATTGTGTTTTTCTTTGAGAGGAGGGTTTTTATAACAGTTTAAATATGTAACTATGCTATGAAACTTGTATTGTATTTGCAAAACTGCATTTACTATTAGGATGAGATTTTAATTAGAAAAAAAAAAAGTCAGAAAACTCCAAGCTGTTGTTCCTGATTAAAGCACATCTGCCTGTAGAGCCCACAACAGTTAGAAGTACAGCATGGGAAAGAGTCATGCTTTAGGTTGGGGTGAGTATGAGATTATGGCTGTTGCTTTTTATTCAGTGTTTTTGTCTCAAGCCAAGTTTCCTATACCAGCCAAAATCTTTATGGAAATGTAAGTTTGACTCTCCCATGAGAAATGCTGGTTTGTTTCTCAAATTAGTAAGAAGTGTGACAATGCACTATCCAAGTGGTAAATAGACTACAGTTTAGTAGTATATATATCTCTTGCTTTGTGCTTTAACACTGTCTCATTTGCTTACAGTAGAGAATAACTTGGGCAGGTCCTTCGCTTGTTTTGGGGTGGTGGTGGTGGTGTTTGGTTGTGTTTTTTGTTTTGTGGTAAATATAAATTATTAAGTATGTATCTCTTTATTTTTAGCTCCAAATGAAAAAATGCAGCAAGTAATAAAAAAGACAATAGAGGAAGCCAAGGCATTAATCTCAAAGGTAAATTTTCTGAAGTAGCATGAACTGTCTTAATAGGTGCTGTGTTGTTGCGCGGCTTAATTAAAAATGGACCTTTTTCAGTGCAAGGGCTAACGATTTTTGAATAATATCCTGCGGCGATGTGAATAATCTAACAGAAACGGACATTTCTGTTAATGATTTTCTTAATGGCTTTTGGCAGGCTGGTTCAACAAGTTAAGGAATCAGATATTAAACACCAAGTGAATGCTGG
This sequence comes from Oxyura jamaicensis, assembly GCF_011077185.1. NCBI lineage: Eukaryota > Metazoa > Chordata > Aves > Anseriformes > Anatidae > Oxyura > Oxyura jamaicensis. The sequence goes on along the minus strand of NC_048893.1, from coordinate 108,452,461 downwards.
CAGCCTAGACCACATGAATGATTAAATTGCATTTAATTTTATCCACATGCCCTTAATTTGCTATTGATGCATTCTTTAGGCGGATGCCTGTCAGGTTTTCTGGTGAAAAATTAACTTCATTCTGTGATGTTTCTGGAATAAAATACCTTCTGCTCATTAATGTAGTCATTTGGCTCTACATATAAGTAATTGAAAAATATGTTTTAATCTCTAAGATTAGGCCTTGGTTTTACCAGTACTTGGAGGCAAGCTTGGTCTCCCTGAGTTTGTGTGCGTAAAGATAAGCGAGAGGGTATGCCCCGATGGGACTACAGACTCAGTTATTCACCTTCCCTTTACCAAATGTTGAGATATTCTGTATAGTGTCTGAACTTCCATATGACTTTGAAACACTCATTAAATCATATTTATTATCAGATTGTTTTTTGTGAATGTTTGCAAGCTGTTCTCTTTTCCCCACCCCTGTAATCTGGGAATTAGCAGGTGTGGAACTTGAAAACAGCTTTAAACCAGTTACACGTTTAGATAAAGTTAATAATTTTTTAACATTGCCTATGCTCTTAAATTGGCATTCTTGACAGTTCCATTGCTGGTAACGGTGTCCTGTCAGTCACCTGAAGTGAGCAGCTCAGTGTTTCCAATGGCCTCGTGGATCTGTTGGAGACAAGCAGAGGAGCTACTGTGTTGCTTGACAGTGCCTCTAGTGTGCTGAGTTGCAGCAAACCTGTCTTGAATTTAGGGAGGATTTCAGCCAAACTGTTTCAAGTCATAACAAAATCCATATGAAATGGGAGATGTTTAAATTAAAGCCTTTGCTTTACTTTAAAGATTTCCTCTGGGTAGACACTTTCTCTTAGATTACAACTGATTGGCTCTATTTTTAAATGTCTAAGAAATTAAAAATATATGATTTGAATTCTTGAGAGGAAAAAAAAATCTGCAGATCTCGTCTCCACTTTGCAGTTCTTCCTGCATGAAACTTCCAACTATCTACTTTGTCATCATTTACAGTAAGAAACTGCAAAATTACTTACTCCAGGAATTACTGTCATTCACTGGTGAATTACGTTAAAAGATAGTTTGTGAAGTATTTTGGCAGTTTGGTCTCTTCATATTGATAAAAATAAGTATGCTTGTGTATTTAAAAAAAAAAAAAAAAAAAAAGAGAGAGAGAAAAAGTTAACCATCTGAGGCTGAGAAACCAGTTGTATTGCCAGTAACTAGTTTAATATCCACAAGGAGGCAGCATTCTCTTACTCTATAAACCTTGTTATTTTAAATACTGGAACAGTTAAATCCTTAAGCAGAAGTTTCAGTTCTTCTCTTCCAGATGCATCTTGTTTTGTTTTTTGTTTGTTTTCCCTCTGTCTGATGCAGTTGGGTTTGGAATGATCTCAAGTATTTGATCTTACAGATCTCTGCCTGAACCATGCCATATGCCAAACTTTACTCCTTTGGTCGTGTGCTCTATTTTGTACTCAAGCCTTGGGTTTTAGACCCTTTCTCTAGCCCTCACTTTCATTCTACTGTTTTAATCTTGTTTGTGAATCACAAGTACTTAGACCTCACATCGAGTTTCTGCAGCGCTATGCATTCTTATCTGAATGCCTATATTCCACAGATGTTTGTTACTAAATGCCTCCTGCACAATTTGGTGGATGTTTGAGATCTCTCTTATTTTTTGCCAGTGTGAGGAAGCTGAGTGGAGGGGGTGCTAGTGATGTATTTGTAAATCAGTACTCAAATGAGAAAATTTGCACTCCTCATATTTCTGTGCAGACAATTAGCTTTGCTCAAATTTCCCAGCAATGAACCTTTAAAGTGACTGTAAAAACAAAGTCTTTCTTCATGCACACATACATGTATATGTAAAATCTCCATATATATAGTAGATATTTTACATCTATCTGTAGAATGGAACTTATTAATGATCCCTGCCTGCATTTCAGAAACAAGTTCAGGCCAACGTGTGTGTTAATATGGAGATGGTGAAAGATGCACTGGACCAGCTCCGAGGGGCTGTGATGATTGTGTATCCAATGGGATTGCCTCCACATGATCCAGTGAGGATGGAGCTGGAAGATAAAGAAGACTTGGCGGGGACTCACGTATGCAGTCATGTTTTTGTATTATACGTAGTGTCTGGGCTAAATTTGTGCTGGTTTCCACTTTATCAGTGAAGGTGACTTGTTTTCATGTACGTGAGATATTTTGTTTAATATTTTTGTCTGACACTTTACAAAAAGCACACCAATAGCTTACCGAGAAATAAAATGAATGAAGTATATTTAAAATGTTACATACAGAGCTAAGTTCAGGTAATTTTAAAAGATGCAATTTAAATAGCTTGTGGTCAGTATTGAGAATTTAATGCCCAAAGTGTTGCTGTTAGATCAAAAGTGAATGGGATTTAAACCAAGATGCTGTAGATGAATATGAAGAGAGCAGTGAAATGGATGTACAGTGTAAAATCAGCTGAATTGCACTGGCCTTTCTGTTAATTCCAGCAAGACTTTCTGGGAGGAGGAAGTGGGACAGACTGGTTTTGACCAAAAAAAAAAAAAAGGGGGGGTGCAAAATAAAAAAACAGCACCCCAGTAAATTCTCCCACACACTCTTCACCTTGTTTGTTTATTTGTCACAGGCTGGACTTGAAGTTATAGAAGAATCTGAAGCACAATTATGGTGGGCAGGAAAAGAGCTGAAAGAAACAAAGCTGCTTTCTGACTATATAGGCAAAAATGAGAAAACAACCATCATTGTAAAGATACAGAAAGTAAGTATCATGGGAACATTCCTTTTATGTTGTTTATCCTTGGCAGTCTAATTCTTTGTGGAAGAGAATTGGTATTAGGCATACAAAATGGATTAGATTAGGTCTAGTTTAAGTGTCTTAAAACTGTACTCAATCTATTTTGACCTTTAATTTATTGTATCCTAAGTACTTAGTATTTAGCTGATAGGCAAAGGAATTACTGTAGTAGTTGCTATTACGTGCTTCATAAGAATACATCAAAGCGCTGCTTAAAACTAGATTAAATGTAACCTGAAAAGCTTAAAATCACACAAACACACACACACAAAAAAGGCTCTCAGTTCCATCTCTGTGTGGAGCACTGGACAGACCCATTAATTCAGTTATACGTGGAATGGATACCCCTCATCACCTTCTAAGTCTTTCTTTGAAAGAAGGTTTCTGCAACTCAGTAACTTCCTGACTCTGGGGTCCTGAGTTTCTTGGTGGCAGGTCTTCAGACTGTCTCAGTTGCCCTGGGAACGTGGATTTGCGTCTTCTTTGAGGACACAGGTTGTGAAAGAGCCCAAGTTCAAGCTCTCCCAAAGTCTTCAATGGAAGTTGCTGAGGGCTAGAAGGAAAGACAAGCTGTTGTGCCTGCACCACCCAGCTGTGCTGTCAGCTGCAGCTCGCCTAAAGCTCGTGGTTGAGATTTTTAAAAGAAATCAACTTTCCAGTCAGGTGTGGTGAAGCACATGAGGCTTGTGAACATAGCTCTGCTCTGGAGCAGTGAGCAAGAAAGAGGCAAAGGTTCTGCTGCTCCTCAGTTTATAAACTTGATGCTTTAGTAAAAGCCCGTCACTAAGTGTGTACTGGCATCTCTTGCACTGTTCTTACGGTATGAGAATTAAGTACCAAGTTATTGGGGCTGTTCATTATTTTCTGGACAAAGTGACAAACTAATGGTGCAGTTCTGTTCGCCTCAGGTGAGAAGGCCATACTTAAAGGAAGAACGTTTGTGTTTTCAGTGCACTTTCGGAACTTCATCAGAGCATGCTCAGCCTGTTCATATGTATATAGCACCACATTCAAAGGATGCGTTTGTGAGTGCCAAATGCCTCGGAGAGGGTACTTCTCTGTAGGTCAGAATTATCCTGGTGCTGCATTTCACTTCCCTGTCAGTCAGAACTTCTCTGACTCGAAAAGCAAAATGGCTACAGCAGATCTTACTGTCTGCAAGTGCCCGTAATAGAACTTTTCAAAGATAAGTCAAGCGACTTACGTGTTTGTCATTTAGAAGCCCAGAACTGCTTTCTCTTTACTGTCAGGGTGACTGAAAAATGGTGCGACAACTCAACAGCCATTAAAGACAGGCTCCTGGGAAAGTTGTCTTACTGTTTAATTAGTTGCTGGACCTCTTCAGAGAATGCAAAGTAGTACGGTGGTTTTCTTATCTGACAGTGGATGCCCGCATTCTTGGGTTGGAGAGCTAATTTAAACCATGCCAGACCCTTTTTGTTCCAGAGAGGATTCGCCATCTCCATTTAAACTGTTCTGTTTGCTATTGTCGACAATAGCTGTCATCAGCTATTTTCTGCTGCGTGCATCACTTCTTCCATGAGGACAGTTGCCTGGAAAAAAATATTTGTGGTAACAAGTAAAATTTATTTTATTTGTAGTGTTTTGTAGCTATCTTCCTTCCCTGCTTTACCAAGTCATAGCCATTTTGAGTCTGTGTTAGCAGGGAAACTAAAGGTGGATGGGCCCCTCCTGAGACATTTGGAATGGCCTGAAAGCTGAGATTTCTCATGTTTTTTAGAGCAGAAGTTTAAGTAAAACAGACTCAGCAATGTTGTTTGCAGCTCCCATTGATGTTCATAAAATTGACAGTGTGATTAAGATGCCAAGGATGAAAGAGTAAGTCTCACGTGAACACAGCAGGAGTTCCTTAATGTTTATTTTCCTGCCCTGAGGACCTTGTTGAACATGGGATACCTTACTGTCTGAAGAAAGATTCTGCTATCTTTGCGTAGCAGTTTCTCCTGTTCTTTTTTGTATCACAAATGCCATTGTGAACAAAATTTATGGTTTCCCTTTCAGAAAGGACAAGGAGCTCCAGGGCGTGAACCTCTGATTAGTCATGAAGAGCAAAAACAGATGATGCTCTATTACTACAAAAAGCAGGAGGAGCTTAAGGTAGCGGTGTCTTTTAGCTCTGTGTGAGCTATGCTGCAGTAGACGCTGAGTGCGGGTTGCATTCACTGCTCCTGCCTTCACCTGTCCGTTCTCTTCACAGAAACTAGAAGAGGATGATGATGACTCTTTTCTAAACGCTGAGTGGGCAGACAGCCATGCTTTGAAAAGACAATTTCATGGTGTAAAAGACATCAAGTGGGGGCCGAGATGAAGCTCTACGAACACCTTTTTTGCCTCTTTCTGCTGTTTGGTTGATACGCTTGTTTGCTAAGAGGGGTGTTGTGTGTTAGATTCTCCTGAGAAAAGCTGAAGTTGTCTCTTCCATAGCAGATGCCTCTTTCAGCCTTAGGTTTTCAATAAATGTTTACATTTCTATGCAACAGTAGCAGCACCTGTCTCTGAAGATTGGAATCAATCCTGTTCGTGTTGATTGTTCTGTTAGACACTTGTAATTTGAGTATTGAAATATTAACCTATTTCAGAGAGAATATATCTAATAAATGTGCACTAGGATATTGGATATTGTTTTGAGTGATCTTGATTCTTGCATTTCTTTTAGCTAGTACAGTTTGTAGAAGTTGTTATATTTAAAAAATCAGTTTTCCCAAGCTAATCCAGTAAAAGTTCAGTGGTCTTTATATGCCTGTTTGCATTTTGACATAGCTGATCTTAAACTTATTTTTAAAGGAATTGACCTCTTAAAAATTATTTAAGGAAGTTATTTTTTTTGTATAAACACCAATAACATTGAAGCATTCTGGAAAGATTTTCATCTTTTATTTTTCTTTGGCATTGGAAGGCACTTTACTGAGCTTGCTCAGTTTAACAAGCTGTTAGTTGTCATGCTTTCAGACAGAGACTGACAGAAATCTATTTACAGAAATAAGCGTCCCTTGCAAATGGATTGGGTACAATAAAAACAAACTTGATAGGGTAAGATCTTTACCATAGAAATAACTCCAAGATTATGACTTCAGAAGTATTTTGTTTATAGCATCAGCGTTTTAAAATGAAAAAAATGAAAAATGAAACTTATTGGAGTGTTTCATTCAGTTCTGGGTTCGGGACTAACAAAGGAAATGCAGTAGACTTGAACGTTGGGGGTTTTTTTGAAGGGAGGATTTTGATTTGGGATTCTGTGCTACTAATGGAAAATTAAATCTCTAGAATTACCCAGGTGAATAACAAGTCTCTAAGAAAACATCGCTCAAGTTTTATGTGTGTAGGCTTCTGTGTGCTCAGAGGAGGTACTTTTCTACTGAGGCAGTGTTAGTAGTTGCGCAGTACAGAGCTGGGCTGCTCAGAAAACTCTGCATGAGGATCAACTGGGTGTTTTAAAGGGAGGTGAACTCTTACTTGGCTGTGGTCACTCACAGTCAGCAACTAGAACGATGCCTTCATTCACACCCCAAGGCAGTTCTCCTTTTCCATTCTGCAGTGCAGAAAGGCAAGCCAGTGAAGGAAGCAAGTTGGTAGTGTGGTTTGCAGCATGCTCCAGGTACCAAGTTGCCATTGCACATCGCTCTCCACCTCAGCCAAACTAGATCATGTTCACAAACTACCTCAGTCTCAAGAACAGGTAGCACATAATCTACATGAAATTTTAATGTAAAACCTCTTCATGCAGGTGCCACGTTTTGGTAGTGTGGTGCTAGGGTGACTCAGCAGCTCCAACAGTCTGGTGGTGTGCTGTCTGAACTAACACCTGTGTTTGACATTTTTCACGTGTAGATTTTTTATTTTTTTAAGTCTTATTCATGCCCTAATCCTCTTGTCACCAGGGTTTAGTTGTAGATACACTGGAAAACACAAATATCTGAGATATTAACTAGAAACTTCCAGCCGTGCCAAACCTGCCAGGGCAACAAGATGGAAATAAACTCTGTGGTCACTGACTGTCCGATAAAAATGCCTGTATGTGGCTCTCCAGGCTTTCACGTCTCAGCGATGCTGGCTTCAGTCTCCCTGCTTGTTTGAGTCGTTGTAGAACACCAAAGAGAAGGTGCGTTGCTAAATGTTTTTCCATTACTGCAAAGCAATCGTAATTTTCCTTATGTATTAGTATGGTTGAAGAGAGATTGATCAAGTTAAATGGGAGTGGAACTTGTAGTTGGAAGATTGAATACAGAAATCAGAAATAATGTCATTTAATAAATATTGAGTTTTTTTTTTCTTCAATCACTGATTATTTTAAGAAAGTTGCTGTCTGGTGTTTTTTCTTGAGTATCAGTTTTACAGTAACATGTTTTCAGGAAAAAAAGTATGTCAATATTTCATCTTTGTATTATAAAACTCCTTGGAATTTATTTCCATGTGGCAAGGAAATAGGGCACGTTTTGAAAGGATCTGTTTCTACTGCTTCCTCGGATGAAAATCAGAGTCCTGTGCAATTCCTTGGAGGCTTTTAACTATTCACACAGCTCAGGGCTTTCTTCCTGATGTGCTCCTTTGCTGCTATCAAAGGGTGGAGTGAAGAAAACCTGAAAGTACCTCACTTACTAATGTCATAGGCATTGCAACCAACAGTGGCATGATGACTGTTCATGATACGTAACTAGGATTGGCAGATTCAATGGAATCATTACAAAATCATGAAAATGATTGATTTATGATAAAAGTCACTAGGCACCTAGCTGCATCTCCTGATTGCTCCTACTGCTTGCAGAAGACCCTGATTACAAGTAGGACCGCTGTGACTTCTAAGGGAGCTTACACAGACGCAAACCCTCTCCCTCTTCTCCCCTCTCCTGCGATGCTCTCCTTAGTGGGTTTCACACGCAGGTGTATGAATGCTATCCAAGGAAAGCAGGTTTTGCCTTGAAAGCGATTATTTTGTTTGGGCCGTTTTTTATATATGCTTAAAATAATCAAATGGCTATTTATAACTGGGAGTTGCTGCAAATATAAAAAGCAAGTTGGTTAGTGGCCTGGCACACATTGCATCCAGTAGTGTTACAATGTGGAGGCTCGCAGTCTTCATTCCTCTGAGGATCACTTTGCTTCTTGCGCAGCTTGTGACAACACTTCCCCAAAATCTAATCCTTGCTGCTCAATAAGCAGGCTGAGCAGAGCCTGCGGTGCTGTGCCAAGGCCCTGCTGCAGGGTGCTGCAGTGCCGACCTAAGGGGGAGCTCTCCGTAAAACAGACAGATTGCTGCCTTGGCCGCCTGGCATCTGGGCTTGTGATGTGACCGTACCTGGTGGAAATTATTTATCACTGTTTATGCACCCCAGTACTCTTTACTTTCCTGCTCCTCCTCATTTGGAAACAGCTTTTTTTTAGTTACTTTTCATAACTGCGCTGAGATTAGTGTCCTTGGCAGGAAGCTGCCCAGATGTTTTGGATCAGTTATAATCAGTTGAAAATACCCAACCGAATCCCTCTTGCAAACAGAGCTTTCATCTTAGATTAGTATTATTCTGAGGAGTTTTTTCTGCGCGCTCCCAGTCCTGTAAATAACTGAAGTCACTGCTGGCTGTTGGCCACCAAGGGCATTTCAATGCCCTTGATACCAGGAAAGTGTTCAATAGCAGAGGAGGCAACATGAAAGAAGCGTAGTTAAGTATCTCTGTTCCCTGGATTTCACTCGTTAAACCCCCGTGCACATCCGCAACTGCAATTAAGTGGTTGTCCATGGCAAAGCTACACGATATTGCCAGCACCTTCCTCCCAGCAGAACTCTCTGTGTGACTGGCACGTGTATCAAAGGAGCCTGAGGACTCTTGTTATATTTCCAAGACTTGTTGTGAGTCATGGCTTCAGTGAAAAAGACCCTTTTCAGCTGCCATTAGATGGAGGATCTGACCTCTGAGGGGTGACATTTGAACAGGACCTTTGATTATGTTGCTTACAATATTGTCATTTCCTTCCTAGGAGAGGAAAAAGTAGGCACAGGAAATAATTAACGTGGAAGAATCTGCATTTTATTCTAAATACCTTTGATGACTGTTCCCCCTTGTTACTGCTCTTGCACAACGCTCTTGTAGTTGGCACTGCTTCCTTCTTCAGCTGAGAAAAAAGTCCATAGGATCAATGCTCTTCTGGGAACTCGTGGTAGCATCCACAGAACTGCTGCACTTACTTGTTACGACTGAAATTGAATGAACTTACTGGAAAAAGCTGACAGCGTGCTAGAACAAAGCACAGGGCTATAGATATTTAAATATCTGCTCCAAGGAATTTGAGAATTATGAGATGCGAACATTGCACTTAGGTTTGCAGGTTTGTGAAAGCATTTATCTGCCTCAGGGCAGGGGCACTGCTCTTCCACAGCTTCCCCACACAGGGTCAGTCCCTGGGGTGGATGCTGCTCTGCAGAGCCCGCTCTGCCTCGAAAGATGGGGCAGGTCCATGCAGTCATCCATTTCTCACCCCTCCAGCAGGTTGCTGGGACTCCTGCAAGCATGTTTTTCTCGCTTCATTTTACTGCAGGATGGTCATGGATAAAAGCCGCCATGGAGCAGGGGTTTGGCTGCTGCACTGGAAAGCCTTAGAGCAGGGTGAGCCTTGCACACACGGTGCATTTTAAAATCTGTTTTCCCTCCATACTCCCCCTCCTGCACCCCACAACTCCTGCTCAGTACAACCTGTCCTCTGTCCTCACCCCCCCTCGCCATGCTCTGGGCGCACCGGGTGACGGGGACAGCCCCGTCGGGCCGTCAGGACACCAGGCCCCACGCCAAAGCCACCTGCCCGTGGTGTCAAGGACGGCGCCCGTCCCGCGTTGTGCCTCAGGGAGCACGTCCTGTGCAGCGGCCGTGGCGGGGCTGCCTTCTGAATGAGGAAGTTTATAGCAAAAATAGGAAATTTGGCACTTCCTTAAGGAAGAAAAAGAAAAAAAAAAAAAAAAGGCAATTATTATTTTATTCCAAAGATTATGGATGTGAGAGCAGGTCTTAATAAAGGCTGAGTAATGCAGCCAAGCAAGATTAAATATTTATAATGTTGTGGTTAAAAGCTGTTGTGTAGGGATGTTTTTCCAGGAACCGGCACACAGCTGCGACGCACATCGCCACTCAGGGGGCTGTGGGCACGGCTGTGCACGTGGTGTGCTGTTCCATACCACCACCTCTTTTTTTTTCATACTGGAGCAGCAGTTTGTGCAGATTTGGGATCCAACCCATAATTTTCCACAGTGCAGAGGCTGGTCACAAATTTGGAGCTCTGCTCCTTCCTGCCTCTCCCTCAACAGCACCCTGCGGGCTCGTTCAGAAAAGGACATGTTGCCTCTTTCCTGACGAGGGATATTTTTAGCAATTCCATTTTGAATTTTTGCTTAGGGTGGACAGGAACGGTAGTGGACAAGCAAGACAACCAAGAGGCTTGCCACTGCTGACTCTAACCCCAAATGTTGGGTTTAGAGCTGGTCAGTGGCTCACAACACAGTGTAGGCTGGGAGGGCCTCCTGAGGCCTGCTGGTCCCACCACATACCTGGAGAAGGGCCCGGCCCTGAACAAGACCCAGCTCCAAAACCCGACCGTGTTGCTGTGTCCAGATGTTTCAAAAATTATAAAACAAACCCAAACCAGGCAGCTCTGTTGTCTCTGAACCTAGCAAAGGGTCTCATGGCTGATTGACCTGTCTGCAGATTGAAGGCCTGAGCTCTGACCGAGGCCTTCCAGACCTCTCGCTCCCCCAGGAAGAGATCAACCAGGTGTCACCCTCACGTCCCCAGGGCCCCTTCCTTAGGGGTGCTGCCTCCTTAACAAGGGGAAATGCTGGGTGCAGAAATGGATGGGGAACTTTATAGGGCTGGGGCACGACTGCCCTTACAGGAATGCGGCTGATCCTGCTGAGGAATTGCTCCTGCGTGCTGACGAGCCCATCCCCAGCACCGCAGAGACCACAGGGTGATGTGCACCAGCGGGCGGGATGTTGTGGGCACGGAGCTGGGCAGTACAACAGGACTGTGCCACGCACCTTGGCAGGCTCTTCATGTCGCTCTTCTGCTCCAGGCCGGAGTTCAGCTCTCTGAGGACAACACCGCTGTTGCCCCAGTGGCTCTCTGCAGGGCCATCTCCAGCACTCACCTTCTGTTTGCTTCAGCAAACGCTGGGCAGACAGGTTTCCTCTGTGAACCCAAGGAACCCCACTGTGGATGATTTCAGAAGTGATGTGAGATCCCTTGCCTGGGTTATTCGGTGCTGATGCTGGCTCGTATCATTTTCAAATGCACGTCATTCCCACAGCCACGTCTGTAGCCTAAGCCTAATAGCTACTCTCATGCCGAGCCAGCCACACAGCCTGCGAAATCTCCCCTGTAATATCCCTAGGCTGCTTTTCTGGGCACTCACAAGGATTTTGTGGCTGAGATGTCATCTTTTTGCTAGCTGTGAAATGCCCTCCCCAAGGTGTTGCTGCTGACCTGTGGCACCTCGCTCAGTTATATTTCTGCCCTTAGCCTGGAAATGAAATAGATGCTGGCTAAAAAAACAACACAGTATTTCTGCTTTTTGTTGTTGTTGTATTTTCTTCCTAATAGCTGGCAAAATCCAATTGCTTCTTACCACTGATGCCATTGCAGTAAAACAGACCCAGCACTGACAACAATGTGGATCACTGTACGCACTGCTTGTCTTTAATTGGCATACCCTGTGCTTTCCCATAAAATAAAATATGTGTGGTCAGGTCAGGTAAATATGTTGCCCGTTAGTTCTCTGTTTTCCATGCTGGATGCTTTTTCTGCAGATGTCATTTCAGAGAGATTGAAATAATTTAGTGCCTGTTCCTGAGTTTTGTTTGTGTTTGTTTTCACTCTGACTTCCATACCGCTGTGAGCAGCGAACATTTGGGAATGAGACAAAGCACTAATTGATAGCTTTCCCCAATTAGACTTGGAAAGTTTTGCACAGAAAGAATGAAACAGCAACCCAGGCTCAGAGCATAAACAATTTAGTCAAGGGAATGATCCCTGAGTGAATCTCGCCCTACTGTGCTGGGGAAAAAGCTACTTCCCCAGCCCTGCTGAGATGCTCCTGATGCTCTCCCACGACAGGACCTTGTCACCAGGCTTGAAGATGCATTACGACAGGAATACATCTAAGCAGGCACACATTGCTAAGCACAGTTTTTCCTCCCCACACATCTCCAGCAGCTGTGATGGGCTCTACACTGGGAAGCAGCCTGTTCCCTGGCTCTTTTCCTTATTTCCATGGTGGGGAGCAGGGGTGCAGCCCCAGCCCTGCCTGGCTGCCCAAGGCCACTTCGAGAGGAGCCAGCTAACCACCTTAGGCCTCTGAGTCGTGGCCTGGCATGGAGAATGCTCTCCGGGTTTTGGGGCTCCTAAGGTGCCATGGTGGAAGGTGTGGGACATGACACACACGGGATGCAGCTGGCTGGTGGGAAGGTGGCAGGAGCTTTTAGTGGAGGTGGTCTGGAAGCTAATGGAGATACCAGAGGGTGCCTGGTAGAGGCTGGGGCAGCGGGCAGGGAAGGACAGTGTGTTACGAGGTCAGTGAGGATACTTGATTTTGTTTCAAACTGGTCAGGGCACATCCAGGAAGGTGGGGGACACTCCTGCATGGCTCACTGTCATTGACAGGCAAATGCACAAAGGCAACAGAAAGAATAAATGACTTATCTTCACTTTAATGCAATGAACCAATTTCCTTCAAGATTGTGAAAGGAGCTCAGAGGACTGGGAGCTTGGAAAAGCAAGGCATTCTGCAGCTTTGCCCCTAGTAAGGGACCAGCCTCTAAGGTTAGAGACTGGTTTCTACCGACCTGCTGCTACCTGAGCTGTTCATCACCAGGAAGGGTCGTCTCTACCCTCAGCTGGGCTTCAGGGACCCCCAGAGCAGCACCGTCACTTGGAGGATGTGTCTGGGTGGCAAGAACAGGACAGATGGGACAGCACCGTCCCTAGGGCATGCTCATTTTTCCTAGCCTTGAGTAAAGCAGAGGTCCAGTGGGAAGACCTGCTCCTGAGTACTGCTGTAATGTCAGCTTCAGGACCAAAACCCCATGGGGATTTAGAGATAAGGAAAAAGGAAATAAAACATACAAATTGTGGTGAGGATAAATATGAATTAATAGCAAAATGTCATGGGGCAATTTCCAAAAATAGGTCAAGAGGGGGAGATCGGCTGGAGAATGGCTAGAGGTCAGCTGGCAGCAGGGCCCAGGCTCTTGAGGAGTTTTGGTGGGGTTAGTGTTGTGGGGTAACATCCCCCCAGCCCCTGTCCTTGGCCCTGTTCTGTGTGTTGTGGCCCAGCTGGCTCCTTGCCCTCAAGTGCCGGCTTCTTCTGCAACAGCAAGAGGACCCAAGCCGACCAGCGTGTGGTCTGTCAGCAGGGGGAATGGCTGGGATGTGGACCAGCCACCCGCAGGTGAGACAGTGTTCTGGTCTTTCTGAGGGGAAATCCTAGAACCATTTATGTTGGAAAAGCCCCCTAAGATCATCAGGTCCAACCAGTAATCTAGCACTACCAAGTCTACCACTAGACCATGTCCTTAAGGATCACATCTACAGGTCTTTTGAAGACCTCCAGGGATGCTGACTCAGCCACTTCCCTGGGCAGCCTGCTCCAATGCCTCACAACTGCTTCAGTGAATAAATTTTCCTAATGACCAACCTAAACTGGCAACCAACCTGCCTCATGGGTCAGGAGGACATGGGTCATGTGTCACCTCCTGGAGGAGCTGTTCCACACCTACTCACAGGGCTGACCAGAAGTACAACCCCGGTTCCTCCACCCATAGGACAAACGCCAATTCTTTTCAGACCCAAACCTCTTCGGGACCATTGCACAGGGACATGGATGGCAACACCTCTCTGTCTGTGAGGGGGAGAGCCAAGCCCCCGCGGGAGCACTGCCTTTCGTGCAGCAGGGGAAGTGTCCCAGCCCTGCTCAGCTCTTCGTGTCTCCCTTCAAGCCCTCTTCCTTCCGCTCATAGGATGCCAGTCGGTGTTGAGATTTTTCCAGTTGAGCACGCAACTGTGCCTTAGTCATCCGAGTAGGTCCCTTCCTCCTTTTTAAGTTTTCCCATGCTTAGATGTGACTTGGTATCAGTAGGAAATGACGAGCCCTGTCACTTCTTTCTTTCCAAGCGTTTCATGCTACCTCGCGCTACCCAGAAGCACAGTGTCTGAGCGGGAAAACATAATGAACTCATGAAGTATTACCAATAGGAAGTGACATTTTTCCTCCTATTGTTCATGAAATTCCCTATGGAGTGCAGTTAAAATATTGGAGACATTTTATTTAAAGGCAGGAAGGTTATGTTTTCAACTTAGATAAATTTCTGATTTAATTTTCTGTCTGACTGCACTAAAGCAAAACCTGATCAGTCTGAATGACTTGCAAGTGATCTTAAAAAAAACAATCCCATGAATATAACCTTAAATCAAGGTTATAAAATATGCTTTAATATTAGCACTATTAACACAGTGCTCCACTTACAAGGTATGGCCTTAATATATGCCAACATTTTATTTTATTTTTTTCCCCAAAGAAAGCACTTGTTTTCATGCCTGTGCTTCACAAATGGTTGGCTGACGAACGTCTGCTTAGCAGCAGGGTCCCGAAGGCCTTGAGTGCAGACTGATGTTCCCCTTACGCCCGTTCTTCAGCAGTTCTTTCGCTGATCGGGCTGGGCTCACCTGGTGGCTCTATGCTTTACAAAAAGCAGCTGTAGACTGAGAGGCGTTGTGAAATCTCTGGGTACGCTGAAGTGTGCCTGAGGCAGGCACTGTTGCATTAGCATCTAGAGGACTGCTTCCAACTAAGCTATTTCTCAAACCCTGTAGAGACCAATCAGGTGAGAAAAAAACGTCAGTGGATGGTCATTCAAGCACATGCACCTACTACATTTGCAGCATTTCGTGGTACTGTTTTGGGTTCACCAAAATTTTATTTGAGAAGAAACTGTGTTGGGTGTGGGAGATCATTAGGGTGATTGAACAGGTACTGGGGGGAGGTATGCTTATTTTTTCACACCCCCATGTGTTATAATAAACCTGCAGGTTCAAGCTTCAAGCACCTGTGTTTAATTTTGCTCTGTCCTGCCCCCTCTGTTAATAATACATTTTTCACCAACAGAACACATTCTCATGTAATTTATGGGCTGCAAGTGCTATGTCCTAAAGCAGAAGACTTTTCTCCACGTTATGCTTCTCAAATATTGTTCTCCTTTTTTAATATTTCATAACCCTCATATGGCTTTTGAGCCCAAAAATACAGTGAAAAGCAATCTATAATATAATCCAAAATGATGAGACTTTACAAAAGTGTTTTTCCACAGAATGATTTATAGACAGTCAAGGGTTTGAAGCTCTCTTTTTATTGCATATATTTCTTCTTACTTTACAAATAATTATATGTACTGATACAAATGTTCCTTCACAGAAGGTACATTTCTTTTTCAAAAAAAAAAAAAAAAAAGGCTAGGGCGTCTTCCGAAATAAGCCATTTATTGTTCATTAATATAAAATGTATTCATATTTCTAGGTGGTGTCATATCCAAACCACTGTTCATCCAAATCTCCTGCATGATCTGTTCCCTGCGCTCGATCCGTTCAGCCAGGTCTGCTGCTTCTGCTGAGTTATAACCTGAGTAAGGAGGTCTGTAAAGTTCTGCCAGTTCATCCTGAACCTCTGACTCAGAGGAGTCTTCCTCCTCCTCGTTCTCACTGTTCTCGTCTGCTCCATCACTTTCTGGCACTAGGTGCTCCCTCTTTCCTTGCAATTTCTTTAAGTCTTTAGAGCAGGACACACGGATCACCAAGGCACATAGCGTGAGGATTAATCCCACACAAACGCTGGACACAAACAGAAGAGCAGCTCTTTCTGGGTGATCTGAAATTAGAAATCCAGTGCTTAAACACTTCACAGACTCTGCCAAAAGTCTATTTACAAAAAAAAAAAAAAAAAAAAAAACAGCTGTCATTTCCAGAGTCCCACATTATGTGGCCACAGTGGTAGGGGGTGTTTGTGGGCAGGAGGTGGGAGGGGGCTTGCTGTGCCCTGCACCCAAAACGCCCTGCACTTGGGAACTGAACAGTGCTGTCTCTGCTTCCTCAGATTACTGTGCAAAAATCCCACTCTCTTAAAAACATCACAAAATAACATTATCCCACCGCTTTATTAGCATTCTTAACCACCTACCAGAAGCATATAATTTTTTTCCAGCCATCCTGCCAAAATGGGTCTTACTCTCACTAACAGGGGGCATGGGAAGAGCAACTCCCTGCTCCGAGGAACCACAGCAGCATCTCCAGCCTGGGCTGGTAGGGAGCATTGTGATTCCCGGTACATGCTGAGATCACATCCCAGTATAGCAACAAGGGAGGCAGCAACTCAACTGCTGCATGGCTCCTGCTGTTTTCTAGAAGAGCCGAAACCTTAGAACCTGAGTTGCTTTTTAATGCCAGCCCCTTGCTCACTTCCAAAATTCATGAGACTTTTCCTGTGGTGTTAGAGATCTGGTGATCACAAATCTATTGGCCTCAACAGAATTTGCCTTAGTGTTGCGAAGTCACAAAACCTGTCATGGCTCATAATGGCGATGGCTGGGCTGATTTATTTATTTATATGTTGCTCCTCGATTATCCTTATATGCATGTAAACCAACATTTCCAAAAATGGATGTCTCTGGCGCTGCACCCAGATCGGGGACCAGGTTTTCAAAAATACCGAACAACCAACAGCCCCCATTGAAAATGTTCATTAAAAAAAATCTTGGCTGCAGTCCCTAAAAGAGTTTGGATCCTTCAAGATGGAAAATATTCTATAAATGTCAGTTGCGCTGTGATTGTCCCATCCACAAGACTGCGAGTATATTGTAATAATACTGTTACTATAAATATGGGATTTCCAGCTGCGACCTTCGGCGGTGATCCTCCCCTTCCCTACTCCTTCCAAAACGCCACAATCTAATGAACCAATTTGTCTCATTTTCCTACCTCTAATGTATGCAAATGTAGCCAAGGAGTTGCTAACAATAGTGCTATCTTTCTTTGGAAGTCTTGATTCCTTTGGATCAATGTCGATACCTGCAACAAGAAGAGGTAAAGCAAACAGTCACATTGTAGATGATGAAGCTGCTAAGGTGATATTCTTCTTACGACTTTTGAACCAATGAGTCTGACTAAAACACAGGCAGGCCAGCACTGTGCCACAGGAACCTTGCAGAATGTTAGACCAAATGATGGTTGATTATTTAATAAAACAAATATTGAAATTAAATATAAACAGCAAATAATCAAGATATTGAAAATATTGAGTATACGGAAAACGGCAAAATTATTTTTAAAAATAATCTATTACCAAGTGAAACCCCTTGCCTATTCCCATTAAGCTTTCTGAAACTATTTACTTCACTAAGCTGAACACCTGTCCAATGGACTTCCTAGCCCAATTGCTGCAGGGCACTGCGGTTAGTGATGGCAGTGAATGTGCACTAGCCACGTGGTTCATTTTATTTGCATTTAGGAGGAGCAGGTGTTGGTGTAATTTTTAAAAGACCCTTCACCACAAACCAACTACATTTCCACTTTTACTCTTCCCATCTTTCAGTCAAAGTTAGAAAATAGTGCACTGGTTACGGCCTGCCAGGTATCCGCATCCCTGTCAGTCAAAATTCAGCACGTCTCAGCCCCGGTTTGGCATGACACATAGGCTGACTTAAGCAAAACTTCACAGTTCCTTGGAAATAGTATAAGGAATGTACAGTAGGCAGCAGAGCCTTCCCTCTGTATCGCTGTGACAGCCGAGCCAAGGCCGTGCCGGCCCATCTTGTCCCAGCCAGGAGGGCTGATGCTGTCCCAGCAGCGCTCCCCGTCTCCTCCCTCACACCCCCCTCTGCTGTGCCGAAACATCCTACTGCAGTCAAAGACAAAGGAGAGGAGTAAACAATTATTATTTTTTAATTACCATGCTCACCGTCGTTCAGCTTCACGGAAGACTTGTTGTCAGTGACCAGGGGGTTGACAGCTGTGAGGATAAATTTAGGAACTGGAAAGAAGAAAGGCAAATGGTGCACTGTTAGTTTTGGAAAACAGATCTCCAGTTAATTACTAATCCCCATTACAGCGTCACAGCATGGCTGGGCTTGGCAGGGACCTCTGGAGGTCACCTGGTCCAACCCCTGTCCAAGCAGGCCCACCTACAGCAGGTTGCCCAGGATCATTCCCAGGTGGCTTTTGAAGACCCCCAAGAAGGAAGACTCCACAACCTCTCCGGGCAACCTGTGCCAGCGCTCGGTCACCTGCTCAGGAAAGGAGTGTTTATGTCAAACATTAATCAGGTTTCTGTTGGTGGCACCTCAGGCTTTCCCCGTTTAAAGTCTCATGTGAAGTCCTCTGTAAAGCCTCTGAAAGGAGTGGTCCCAGAGAAGGAAGGTGCTCAGGATGGGCTGGCAGGCTCTGGGTATGGCATTTCTCATGGCATTTATTTTTTTTTTCCCTTGAGAAGTTTTCACATTTTTCTTAAAATAAGTAAAATTGCTAAAAGAAGGCACACCGCGTAGATGTTGAGAGTTCATGTATTGTGTGTGAGATGAATGGGCCCTTCAGGTACCCAGATCTTGGCACCTGCTCCCTGTATTGTACGAAGGCAGAATGATTGATTTGCAGACTTATGTGAAGGAAAAAAAAAAAAAAAGAAGAAGAAAGCAATTTCAAGTATGAAGCTCACCTCTATCCTACACACAAAGATTTGCCAATAAACAGTGCTAAAGAGAGTTAAATGGAACAGAGGAGACCGAGGCTTGGGGCTTAGCATAGTTTTCGTTTGCAAAAACAACTAAAAATAGCACTTCTTTCTGAGCAGTACTCTTCTGTGTGTGTGGGCTCCAAGTCATATCTGTTTCCTTTCCTGATGAGGGAATTTTCTGGGACTCTTTGCTCCTGTTTGCAACAGAAAGCCAACAGAGATAGGGGCGAATGAGCTAATTTCTATTTTGGCTTGTATACCGTCGTAATTCGTAACTGTTTTCCAGCAGCAGAGTAATTTTGTCAGCGGACGAGGTTGGTTTGCTTTCTTTCAGCCTGCGCGCCGAGTTCGCAGGCCTGGCTTTTAGGAGCAGAGTTTGACCTGGAAGTAACTGGAAGGCAGTGAACGAGGTGTAGGCGTCCCCTGCCTACACTTTGTAGCATCCCCACGCTGTAGCCTCTTTCTCTTAGCCTCCACATGGCTGATGCTGGGCCAGTGCCTCCCTGCCCTGTCCTCACACATCCCTCCCGGAGGCCGTGCTGTCCCCAGCGCACCCCGCTGCATGGCCTAGTGCCCGGGCCGGGCCTCCTCCACCTGCACTGATGTTGTTCCTCCCGTTCCCCTCCTTCCCCCCCGTCATTTGTGGCAGGGCCGAGCCCTTTCCCACTGGGTTTGGATGGATGTTCAACAAGGCATCTGAATATTTGTTGGAGGGGAGGCATTTAATTCAAAATGTTATGGGCAACAACAGCTCTCGCACCATTAACTTTAGCTGGGGTTTCATTTCAGATACACAGCACACATGAGGGATTTAAGACCTGCAGCAGGTTGCTGGACAGATTATGTGACACCAGCCGAAGGAATTCTTTATCAGGATAACCGCAGCCACGCTCGGTGCTGTGCCAGCTCCACACTGGCAGGCAGGGCAGGCCCAGCAAGCTGCCACAAGCTGCCGAAGGCGGCCCACGGAGGGGTGAGAGCAGCATCCAGGACACACGGGCATGGTGCCGGAGTCAGCAGCTGCATTTCCTGGGGCAGGCTCCCAAATGCCAGCCTTGGCAAGAGCTGCTGTCAGATGCTACCCTGTGCAGACACGAGGTGATGCTGAGGGGGTCACTGAAGCACCAGGACTGTGAGGAACCAGCATCTCCTTTTACCAGTAGGAGTTAACTGTGAACATACAAACGCAGGCAGACATGCTAGCCCTGATCGGCTGCTGACCACTGAGGTAGGGAGTGAGATTTTTTCACATTGCTGACCATGCTGGTGATACTTTCATGCGTGGCACAGCTCTCAGAGAATGTGCTCTGCTCAGCTGTGTCCCTGTCACTTCAGAGGAAAGCCCATTTATCTCGGCTTGGGAAGCACCAGGTTAGCAGGGATCTTCTAGTGAGGGGAAAGTGTAAAATGTCATTCTGGACTACAGCCAGCCTCTTCCCATGTTCCTTAGATGATCTATAAACAATTAGACCTGCAAACCATTAGCTAATGCTTCAGCCTGCACAGCTCAGTAGGATCTGGCAGAAGAAAAAGTCTTCGACATGTGCCAGCAACACACACGAGCGCTATTTGTTATCCATGTGTTATTGCAAAACCACTTCACTAAAAACCAGAACACATAACCTCACTGCAAACAAACATACACTTGTCTTCCAGCATATGGATGCGTAAGAGAGAACAATCTGTTACAACTATCTTTAATTAAAGAGGATCCCATTAAATCATTCATAAAGTAACTACAGCACGAAGACAACTGCACAAAAATGTTACGTGTTAGCACAAAGGCAGGTCTCCAGCTCTCCTCAGCAACATAAAGAGGGTCACTGTGATGATCCTCACTTCACAACTACACTGGGAGACCACAAAAGAAATTTTCTCATGCCAGCAAGGAAATGGCTGGGGCTCCCTTTCCTCTGATCCTCAGGTACGCGGCGATGTGGCAATCAGTCCCTCACTGCTATTCCCAAAACCACGTCCCAGAGGCAGAGCAGTAACCTGGTGAAAAAGATTTTGCACATCCCCTGGTTGGTGCAGGGGCATGTGATATCCAGCCAGCTGAGGGTCACAATTCTCCTCACGACTAGCTGGCAGCAGCAGGCAGAAGCTTAGGAAATTTGTTCAAGTCTGCAGTTAAAGACATTCCTAAAAGTATGCAACACCTACATAAGACACTGCATTGAAGTCCTGCAGTCATTTTTTCCCTCACTTTCATTCGTATTACACTTCTCTGTCCCATGGCCTTTGCTTTTCAGAAAAAGAACTGTAGGGAACTCTGCTTCCACATGACATAAATATATCAGTCTACAATAAAGAAAATGAAAAACTCTTCCTTCTTGTCTGAGCTGAAGTAGGCTTCAGTCCTGCAAGGGATCTATAACCTCAAACCTTTATTTTAGTGAGACTTTGCCCATGAGAAAGGAAATCCCTCTGCAAGGCTGGAGGCTGTAGGTGTGCTCGTGTGACTCCGGTTTCAGGACTGGGCTCTGTACACAGTGCCACAATTATGCAGCACTGCTGTACCTGGACCCATGGCAGGCAAGAGCAGATTATTTTTCCTAGCTCTGTTGCAGGTGAATTCTGCAGAACAGAATCTTATTTTGATAGTATTTCTTGAGATGTTATAATCCATACTTAATATTTTACTATAAAATGCATTTTTACAGGGAAAACAAACAAACAAAACAAACAAACAAAAAACAACAACAACAACAACAACAACAAAATAATGTAAAAGTTTACTTTGGGTGCAGCTCTACCCATGGGATTGTTCACATATTTTGGGTATAGCCACGTCACAAAATTCCTGTGTTAAGGAAGGGTAGATTTCAGAAGCCTCTGTGTGTGTGTCTCCATATGTGCGCACTGTTTGGCATTGATTTGTTTTGCAAGCAGAATAAGGGCTTTAAAATGATTGTGCTCTTACCACATGCATAGCTGACGTTAAGGTATTTTGTCACTCCAGGTAGGCACGGACTTCCAAAATCCTGGCTAGTGACAATAATTTTGCATCTCTGTTTCCCGTAACACCTTTTCGATAAAACTTCTAACGCCGTGTAAGACAAACAGTCTGAAAGAAAAATACATACAATAAATACACAACAGCAGTGTTTCAGAAATAATAACGGCTACGTGCACAACAAGACACACAAATCTGCTCTCAGTTTCAGACAGCAATATTTGCCTAAACAGGGTTTCAGAATTAGGCATCAGGATTAGTGAATGCAAGGAATTCAGCACTAAAAAAAAAATATGTGAACTTGCAGTAAGCCAGCTCCCTTGTGCTGACTTCCAGGTGCATGCTAAGGTTGCAGTCAACCTACAAATGAGGTGCTGCGTTGGACGTCATCTGTGTTCCCTTCATGATGGCCTGGAAGAACGTAGCACCTCCAAACAGCTCTCCACCTGGTTCGTCTTAAGAAAAGCTTGCACATAAAGGCAGATGCAATACTGTTTGCAGGTCTCTCTCTCTGTCTCCCTGGGTTATCACGACGGTTTGACCAGATACTCAGTTTCAATTCAAGCTAGGTGAGATCAATTTTTGTGCACCACAACAGCTAGGGCTACAGCAGAGTTCGGTGTATTAAAGGTAGCTTACGATCTGCTCAGCCTGGTGCTGCTGGGAGCCACTCCGCCACAGCCAAGGGGTCAAGATAGGCTCAGTGTTTAACTGGGCAGACACCTGACTTCTTCCTGCCATACCAACTGCCACGCTGTTCCAGTCAGGCTGCTACCACGAGCCAAGTCTGCATGCCTAAAGCAACTTCAGAGGCACCTCCGCCGCACGGTACTCGTGCCTAATGACACGTTGTGTGCGCGCAGAGGGCCCCGGCTGCCCCGCTTCTCCCTGTGGATGGAGAGCTGTGGACGGAGCAAAGTTTTAAACATTTGCTTTAAAAAAAAGGAATGTCTATAAAAGCAACTGAATCCTCAGTATTCACATGTGTTAGACCCCAATACACCAAGCAAAAATACCTGCAGGTTTCAGTTTCAAAACAGAAAGCGTGCAGAAATCACAGGTCTGGGGGAAGCAATATTTTTCTGAAGCTGTCTGCTTCCAGTCAGTGTTACCTCAGCTGTCTGGTCAACCTCTATGGATGGTAGGTATTTCTCATTCTAAATCTTCCTAAGCAGGGACATTCTAGAGATGTGGAAACATCTCTCTCTGCTCATTGAAGCTGTCCTTCCTCTAATAGACCTCAGACAAGGATGGCACCTTTGCCTTCCAATTGCTTAATCTCATTTGTGCCTCTGCAGAGGAAGAAGAAAATGGTGCTCATGAAGCTTTCCCAAATCAGCCTTGTTTGAAAAGAAAGAGGAGATCTGAGACTGGAGTTCTTGGCAAAGAAGATGCACCTCCAACAAGTGAAAATGGGGCAGAGTTGAGATTTTTAGGGTTAATCCCATGACACCAGCACAGAGTGGAGCCTCTGGGAGACACTGGGCTGATTTGTATGTTTGGTGAAGGGCCCGGGGGTTACCTTTCAAGACAGATTTTGGGGAAAGCAACTTTCTCTTTCTGGAGACCTAAAAACCTAAGGCCTGTGTGTCCTGGGAGGCTGCTGTGCAGGTGGGGAAGGCTGATTTAAAACACTGGATATCTCTGCTTAAGTAACTCTGCTGTTTTAGTCTCTCTGGAGATCTCAGCTAACTAAGGATATATTCAGGTGGACAATTTAGACAGCTAAGTAGAGTATTTTGGCAAGAACAAAAACAACTGAAGAATATCAGGAGGAACTATCAGATGATTCATAAATCACAGAATCATCCAGGTTTGAAAAGAGCCTCAGGATCACCAAGTCCAACTGCTGAATGGATTGGGAGCACAACAGCAGTCTGGCAAGCTGAATTATGTTTTCTACTAACTTCCCTGCCCTTCGAGCTACTCACAGCTGGCTGTTATGCTGATGGTTTTCTACAAATTCAGTGATACAGTGAGTACATGTTTCATTTTGCCTTTGGTAGATGTTTGCTCTTGTTGCTCTGGGAGTTAATAGCTCCTTATCACCTATATTCATGTTGGATTTGGCTCCTCCACCTGAGGAGCTAGCCGTCATGTGCCTACAGGCTCTTGGCAGGCCAGGTTTTGGAGAACTTTCCAAGGCTTGGCTGGTGTCACAGGTGTGTGAATGGAGACCAAGGCTGGCTCGCTTCTGCAGAACAGCACAAATATTAACTGGAAAGAATCATAACAACAAAAACAACAATTTACAATGGTAACACTATTTAACAGCTATCTGAGGTCCAGGAAGATTTTGGCCTTTAGTGATGCAGTCAAAAACTGTTCAGTTTCTTTCCGTCTGGTTTGTGTGCCCTTGCTACCTCCCTGCTAGATGTCAGCAGGGAGGTTGCTTTGGTGCCGGCTGAGCCATGAGTTCAGCTTGGAGGCATTCTGTGTACTCAGTACTGAAGGCCACTTTTTCAGTGGCTGTAGCTTCATCTGCACAATCTCCCGCAAGCAGACATTACAGAAGTGTATCTACAGTGAACTCAAAGAAGCTGGAGTGTGTTGAAGAGATGTACGAGCTGGTTTCAACCAAAATTGCTTGGGGGGTCTAGTAACAGTGCAGCTGCAGCAACACGGAGCTCATGCTGGGGATAACTTATCCTCCTGGTCAAACACCTTACTGCAGTGTCTGAGAGAGGAGAAGATTCACTTCATGCTTGATTTTGAGTACGAGTGAACAACCAGTCCTGAAGTCAGCAGTCAGCAGTCCTGAAGAAACCACAAATCAGGAGATGAACATAAACACGTCTTGTGTCTTCTTCCTGAACATCTAAGAAATGTTTGAACTAAACTTACATTTATGGGCCTTGTTAAATTGGTACCATATGTTTAAAATAAACTGCCTCTTGAAAAGCACTTTCCCAGCATGCTAGAAGGCTGGTGACATCCACCAGCAGTGGCAGAAAAAGCAGCAATGGACGGCTGGGAAAACACTCCATTCTTCATGCCTTGCCGCTGGAGTTGCCTGTTACCACCAGGGTTGGTGGATCCTTTGAAATGCATGCTTATATGGATGGCATGGAGATGCGGGCACCGAGAAGAGGGTCTTTACACAGCAGTACACTATCAAATCTGACTGCAGCTATTTAACAGTTGGAGCAGACAGCCTTGTTTCTAGAGGAAAGGCTCTTTCAGCTCCCTAATTAGCTTTGTTTAGGAAAGTTTTGGCATGCAAATGACATGCCATAAATCACGCGGGCTTTAATGAGTAGCAATTTGTCTTCTGGTTCCTTAAAGCTTTTCTCAATTCAGGCCGTAAGAGCTTTCCCTCCCTTTCTTTGCATCCTGCCACACAAGAGCTGCAGGTGATGGAACAGCCAGGGCTGGCCCGAGCCTTTTG
This sequence comes from Oxyura jamaicensis, assembly GCF_011077185.1. NCBI lineage: Eukaryota > Metazoa > Chordata > Aves > Anseriformes > Anatidae > Oxyura > Oxyura jamaicensis. The sequence continues at coordinate 108,427,534 of NC_048893.1, read as the reverse complement.
TGCCAAGCGCTGGCAGCGACATCCTGGCACACCCGCTCCAAACCCTGCTGACAGCTGTCTGCTCCCCCCATCGCCATGCCCAGAGCGCAAGACCCTGTGGGTGAGGGATGTGTCTCAAACGTAGATCCACACCACATACAAAGTCATCTGTTGGTGAAGGACTGGGGCAACCAAAGGAGGAGCCCCACCAGTTTTTCACTTCGATACTAGGGCCCAGCTGCTTGTTGCTTTCATCCCAAACTGCTGGCCTACAGGGCTTTATGTTTGCTGGGCTACGCCTACCCGCAAAAAGAATATGGAGCTTGCTTTTAAAATCGATTGAATGCAAAGATTTCACACTACTACATCAGCATGGCTTGTGCTTTGTGGAGCCCAAATATCAGCTCTGGGGATAAGAACTGACAAGGGGAAACTGTGGAGTTCCGGAGCAAGCTAGGGCTGCAAACTCCTAAAGAAAGTTACGGTAATAACATGGTAATTTATGCAAGAGCATGGCGTACAGGGTCCTGCCTGCGCATCAGAAAAGGGCCATTTGCACTGCTGATTCTAGCAAAAACACTTACGAAAAGTGTTGCTGATACCTTTCTATTCCAGGTCCAAGTTCTGCCAGTAAACAAGGCGGTACGATATGCTAAAAATACCGCTTATTGTCAGAACAGGCCATTCCTTACCAGTGAGTACCACTCCAGGGCTTTCTGCGCTGCTGCACCCTCTCTCTCCCGCAACTCACAGCACCAGCTCCTGTGCCTGCTGCAAGGCTCTTGGTTTTCCTCACGAGTGGCTCTGAGTTTGGAATTCAGTCTGTGAGCATTTGGGGCAAAAACCCCACAGTCGTCCTCTCCTTCTCGCACGCACGCAGGCTCAGAGAGAGGGATCTATCTGCCAGCACCAATACTGAGGAGAAGGCACAAGTGGAGCTCCGTGCTCCTCGGGTGGCAGCAGGAACCAAACTCCTACTGCTCAAAAGCTCAAGGCTTTGGTTTTGTGCAGTTCACCTCCTTATCTTATTCTGAGCCTGAATGCCAAGTACGCGTTTCCCAACAGCTCAAAAATCTAAGCTAGAAAAACCTATATGCAAGAAAACCTATCCACTGCTAGTAAGGAAAACATCAATGGATAAAGTGATGTGTGTCTGAGCATGCTTTAAATGCCTCCAAACAGCTGCTCAGCAAAATGTGACCTTCCCCGTTCACCTCAGCAGAAAGTTACCTGGAGTCTAAAAATGGTGCCTTTTTTTTTTTTTTTTCTTTTTTTTCTTCCCTCCAACAATTGCTTCTTCTCCTGCCACTGCTTTGAACAGGGTTTCTTTCTAGGGGAGCTTTGTCTTGACAAGAGTTGTTGGAGCTAAGGGGTGGAATGGCTCCTTTAACACCTACTAAGTTTCCCAGTTTACTAAGGTTGACGTGGACAAGGATCTTCTTGTATCTGGTGTCTGCACATAGACAGAAGGCATTTTGTAGTGGAAGCAAAATCGAGCAATTTTGTCCCCAGCCTTGCCCCCACACAGTTCAGCCGGCTGTTGTCTCCCACACCCAAAGTGACGAGGCAGCAGTGGCAGAAGCTGCAAGGGAAGACGTGAACCTTCTCCATGTCCCTGAGCTCTGCTTTTGCTACCAAATCGTGCCTCTGCATCTACCCCACCCACACCATCAGTGCCTAAGTGCTTCCAGATCTGAATACAGTTGTTTGTACCCTTACTTCGCTTACAGCTGCTCTCAAGAGACTTACACGAGGGACTGGCTCACACTAGGAGGAACATACATCTCCTGGTGTGGGAAGGAGCCAAAAGCTTTTCAGTCACTGTTGGTGAACAACAGATGCAGGCCCATTGAATTGTCCAAAATATTGATACAAAAAATAAAATAAAAATAAAAAAAGGAATCACAGTACCACAAAACATTGTTATATAATGAAATTGTGATACCTTGCTGGGCTGGAAGGCATCTACAGGATTTTGGAAGTCTCTTTCCTTGCTAATGCCCCTTCTTATTACCTGAATATCATTTCAGTGGAAAGAGGGGATTAGACAAAATCCAGCCCCAGGGTAAGTTATGCCACGGTGACAGCTGTGATGGGAGTGCCTGAATTCTTCACACACACACACGCAGTCACACGCACCCCTTCAATCTCCCTAGAATGGAAACAGGCTAAAGAGAGGGTTGTGCTGGAAAGGACCCTACCTTCCAGCAATGCAGATGGGCAGTCTTGGGCTCTGCTGGTCATTACCACTTGTGGAAGCACAGATCTGACCAGCCAAGGCACATCCAGGAAAAATTTCTGGGATCCACGTTTTGGTGTTCTAGCTTGCAACTTGCAGCTAGAGGTTACCTACTACCAAGCCTCCTTTCAAGTACTTTCAAGTATTAACAAGAGTAATTTATGATTTGGGAAGTGTTTGTTGGCCTGAACCTTCTTCATATTCTCTATGACAACCTGTGTTGGCACAACTCTTCAGCTTCATTTGGCCAATAAATTTTCTCTTTCCTCATGCGCATGTTAGTACAAATGTAAAAGAGAGACCATATCAGAAGAGGAACCAACTGATACAGGCTCCTACTTTGCTGGAGACCTGCTGAGCACAATAGATCCTGCTAAGCAGAACTGTAACCAAAACAAATCTTAGTTTTCTTGTGAACTTTTTGATAATCTTAGCATAACGCGGAATTACTTTCTCTAAATCCTGTGGAGTCCTAACAGTGCCAGTCAGCAGAAGCAGGACACTGCTTAAAGTTCTTGATTTTCCTGCAAAGATCCAGAGATCTTATAACGGAAATAAACACCTATGCTTCAATGAAATCTCCTACCTTAGGCAAGAACTTACTGTGCAGAAGAAACTTTTCCTGAAGGAAAAAAAATATCTAAAATGCTTGGAGACAAGACTTTAAGTGCTGTCCTTTGAAGGGTGCAACTGTGTCCACTCACAGGAATGAATGGTCCTGATGACAAGTTGGAGAACAGAACATGTAAAATACGTAAAAAATCCTCCTCCAGTTTGATGGTGAAGAAGATAAAACAGGAAAAATGTTTTTTACTGATCTTACATGGAAATACCATGTTTTTTGACAAATTCTCCCCTCTCCAAACCTGCATTGAGCAAGATGAGTCATTCTAAGTGCAGCTTTTTGTTTCTGGACATTTTTAACAAAAGTAAAAGACATTTGGAAACAAAAGGTGGAAGTTACACATATAATTAGGTATCAGTCCTGGGACTGAAGTGGTGCTGTTGTTTTGGCTGCAGTGCACATTAGAGTTCCTTGTACTCAGTATTTCAAGTGCTCTCTCTGTCTGAACGAGAACAGGGACTTGTGTCTGTCTCCCACATCCCATCCTGTGTAGGCTTTTCTGTTGGCATAGTCTCATGCTAAAGCTGTTCCACTGCCTACGGGTAAGCAAAACCCAAACAGACCAGAGGAAAACTCTACTGCCAGGGCTTTACCTAGCAGGGAGGCACCACGGCCCCATTGCTTGTCTTCCTCCTCTGCACTAACAATGGCACCTAAGTCAGATTATTGAACTGGCTCAGAAAACACGTCCCAGGGGGAGGCAGTCATGCTGAATGCTGAGCCGAGGCTCACAATCCCACAAGTGCTCTGAGGCTACACAGATGTCATCAATAACAGTGATGGATTTATATACTCTATTTACTACATGGAGAAATGCCTTTATGCTAAAGACATTTCACATCTTCCTGTGTTGCCTTTGAAGCATAGCTCTAGAAATCTGTCAGCTGGTTTGATAGGTTGTTCCAAGAAAAGTGATAATTCAGAATACATCTGTCTCAGTTCAAAGCTGCTGCTTGTCAGTAATTGCTTAGCAGCTATATTGCACATGAGTATCTAATTAATTTGATAACCAGTACTCCTAGCAGGACCACATCCGGTATACTTAGATGCAAAACTGAACTCGGCAGACTTCCTACACGTCATTAGAACCTACAGACAACTTCTAGTTTGCATAGTACTAGACAAAACCAAACCAAACCAAACCAAACCAAATCAAAAAAAAAAAAAACAGCTTCCCTGTGATGCAATGAAAAAAATGGAAAGGCTTGAGCACTGTCATTAGGCCAAAACGAACAAACATGGGTAGACACAACGTGGATGTGAGATGGAGCAGATTTAGCTTTTGCTGGAAATATATACACGTACAAGGGCTCTAACTCTGGAATGAAGAGCAGTAGAACTAAGTTTTCTAAATTGTCTCAAATCATTAAAATCATGCTGACACTCAGTTTATTATTGCTTTCTCTGAGAGAAGGGCATCCAGGCACTTAAAAAGTCTTATTATGCACCCATGACATCTGTATCGTGCTTCAAATACCACATAAATAAGATTTAAGCTCCAGATGGATAGAACTGGAGTCAATTGAATTTGGCTCCTAAGTGCTCAGTCCCTTGTGATAACTGAATGTATCTCCCCAGGCCACATAAGTGCTTTTGAAAATTATGCTCACTGCAAGGGGTTACTGGCAGCATGGAGGAAGAGGCCAGCTACTTTCATTAAGTAATGGGAAACCCACATAAGGATCTACCTTCTACAGATCAACCTTGTGTTTTCTCAGCTTTTATGCTCTCTCCTGTTACTACAGTTTAGGTTTCTCTGAGGAACACATGAAGAGCTACAGCCAGGAGTTGCTTATATGCAGGCAGCCACAGCATAGAATTTGTCATTGTTGCAAATTCTTGATCTATTTACATGAGGAAACTTTATATAGAAAGGATTTGTAGCATTATGATCTGTGAACTATAAGTACTGACACTATGGACAAGCAAGCAATATCCCAGAGGTGCATGAAGTGCAAGAAATAAGTATGGTAGCAGCCTTTCTCAGTCAACTGAGTTCTCTCTTCTCTGCTTTGAGTCATACACTAAGGCCAACATCATGGAGGACGTATGGGTCCTCCAGAAACCTGCTAAAATGTTTCCTTCATAGAACAGGTATCCAGAGCTAAAGCCCCGGTGAAGGATCAGACAGGGTAGCCAGTGTGAAACACAGACCCGGCAATTTTAAATAAATTCTTTTAAAAGAACAAAATACAATTTTCAGCCAATACATTTTTAATACCTATAAAACTAAATTGAAACATTGGCTTGCAGACAAATGGCTTTTAAGACTAATTATTGATCTCTTCTTGATGTTCAGAAATGCTTCTTATAGATTTCACTTGTAGCATGTTTCTCAGAAGTAAGTAAAGTTCAGGCTCTGCACAGACAGGACTGGTGTCAGTCATGCAAGTCCTTTCCTGTGTGGTATGAAGGGATGTGAACAACACACAGATCTTGTGCTGGCCTTCTCTACAGCATGCAAATTTACCTTCACGCTTTCGCTGTCAACCACTGAACACATTATTCATACAAACATCAAGCACCCGCACAACCATGTGCTACTATAAATTCAGATACTTAATGGTAAAAATTGAGTCATCAGTCATACATCAGTTGAGAGAGAGCACATACTGAAGTCGATGACAGGTTACTGATGATGACCATAAACTACTTGTGATGTTTTGGGTTCTTTTACATTTTTGAAAGGGAATGGTGTGAGTCTGACAGTGTTCATAGGCCATGACCAAAGTGATATTAAAATTATATCAACATTAGTATATTGGCTATATATTAATTTTTAATAGAGCAACATGAATATTCTCTTCTTTGGGATGCACTTGTATTAGAAAATCAGCAGTGGAAGGGAACATTTCTGCTGCCGTAATGCAGTGCTCTGTGGTGGTATGTATGAGACCTGCACTTTTCTGGCCTGTCCAACAGCATCCTCTAACCAGCTCCACATCACAATTCTGGGCAGAGAGCAGCCCCAGGAGGCAGCCTGCATGCATTCGTCCTGCTTGGGGGGATAAGAGCTCAGTGCTACTTACACAGGACATTTCCTGCCTGCTGGACTTGGTGCCAGAGGGAAGTCCCAGGCACATCTGATTTATTAGCATGCTACTACAGTCTTGGAGTGTGGTCAAACTACAGCATCTAAAGCAATGGTCCCTGGTCTATGGACCTCATCCTGACCAGCTGCATTTAAGGGAAAATAAAGACAGTGGAAGCAGAGATCAAAGTGGAAGGTAGCTGTGAGATAAGGTGTTGGGCCACTCGGGTTGCCTGATCATTATTAGAAGCTGGAGGAAGATGAGAGGCCAGCAGCTGCTATTTAATACAGTCACTTAAGTTCAAGAGAGCCAACAGAAATAATTTTTGATGTTAATCACATTAAGAACTGATTAACTACACCAAGGGTCATTACTTTGCTTACATTTCTTACTCATTTCTCCCTTGTGTTAGGCAATTTGTTTGAGTTCCAGAAATAATCTCTCATGTTTCACTCACTGGCACTTCCAAGGTGCCAATGCTCTTGTGCCTGAAGTTTTCTCCCTGCCTGTGCCCCCACTTTCCCTGTGCAGCCTCTTGGAGGGTCTGTTAAGAGCATAATAACATACCAAATGGGGGGACGCGGTCCGCCTCGGTCGAGCAGACGCTCTCTTCGTGTGCCCGCCTGCCGTAGGTGGCAGAGTAGATCATGAGGAACTTGGACTCCTGACAGTGGAGCTTCAGTTCCTGGTTTTCACAGGCTGACTTGGTTTTGTATTCAGCTAAAATAGAAGCAAATAACAATACGGTAGTGTGAGGCAACTTTCTCAGCTGGACTGTTCGCAGCAAATAGCACTGTGACAGAAAACAGCTTTTCTGCAAGTTGTGCTGTCAGTGATATGTGGCATGATTACAACCAGAGGCAAAGCCAATAGCAAAGCAGAGTGCTTCCTCCAACTGAATTGTTCCCTTATGAGTATCTAAAGCCTTCAGCTCCTTTTAAAAATGAATGAAAATAGTAACTTTTGCCAACCTCCTCTCCCGGTGGAACAGCCACCCCTATTCCCGCCTGATTTCCTGGCCTGCTTTCCACTCCTGTTCAGTAGGAGAAACCTCATCCCTTCCTTTCGTTCCCCTGAAGGACAATGTCACTTTCTGTGCCTATCCCAATGCCTGCCAGAGTGCTGAGGGCCTCAGGCAGCTCACCAGTCACGGGGATGGCTGGCATCACCTGGTGCCACAGCACAGCCCCTGGGCGAGCACTGAAGAATGGGGCAGGGCCTGCGTGTGCCAAGCCAGGCCTTGGCTGCATTTGCATTGCTCCACCATGGTCAGTGGGTTTCCCCGACCTGGCAAGGGCTGCTTTGAAAGCCTGGCTGACAAAGCAGCGTGGACCAGGAGCCTTAAAAAAACAACCCCCTCCCTTTCTCAGGGGGCATGGGCAGGCTGGTGGCTCTCCCCAGATGTGGTAGGAAAGCCAGTAGATGGCCTTTTGGGCAGCACAGCCGATCCCACCTTGGGATCTGGTTGGACTTTGCCATCTGGCCAAAGCAGCCGCTCTGCTTGTGGCATTTCACCACTCAGGTCTTCCTGGCCTGGGTACGGTCATGGCCAACCATCCTTTCGCGCAGATGAGGCCGGGGAGAAGGGTTGGTTCTGCTCCATTTTGTTGTCTTTCAGAAATGTGAAAACAGGAAAGGAGGTTCCTGCGCCAAGCAGGAGCAAAGGGAAATCTTATTGTTACTGAGAGGTGTTGCTGGAGCAGAGTGTGGGTGTCAGGGCTAGGGGAGCCAGGCAGGGAAAAACTGCTATCTGTACAACAAAGGAACCATTGTTTTGTTTAGAACAGAACAGATTTTTGAAAAAGGGTTAATTTTCTTGGTAATAATCCAGTATATTCCATTTGAACTCTTCATCGCTCACAAGTTTAAGTCAAAAAAAGATTATTTTTTAAGAATAGTAAACCTGCTGCAGGTTGCTGCTTCTGCAGAAACACCTGCCGTAGTGTATGCCCATGGGGATCAGGCCAAGAAAACAGCAGCTCTGACCCAAGGGCTGACAGCCTAAAGCTGGGCTCTGCCTCTGTTCAGCCGTGCTTCGGGCATGCTGTGGAGGCTACAGAACAAACCTGTGAGTGGCACAGGACACAGCAAGGGTAGGAACACAACAGAGACCTCTGCAGAGATACAGCAACAGAGGGAAATATAACATTTCTAAACAGATGAAAAACTGAGGGATTTGAGCAATTACTTAAGTGCCCACCTGAAGGCAAGGAGATTTTAACATATGCTTAAAATTATATTCAAGTGATTTCCTGAGTAAGGATGCTTCCCATAGCCAAGTGTAACAATATTGGTATCTTACCTACAAACAAATTTCCTGTCAAATGAAATCATGTGATTTACATTGGACCTGTACTCTTCCTCAATTCTGAAGGCAGCACTTGCTGTTAAATACATCTTTGACTAGCTTTTGTAATTTTTGGGTCACAGAGAATATTATGCATTCATTTTAACTCACTTCCAGTGGAAAAAATATTTTAAAAGTAGCAAAGAGGAATCCAGTCCACTTTCAATTAGTAAAAGGAGGTTTCTAATGAGAACAGGTACAGATACAACATTCAAATCTATCTACTGTGAATAATGCAGTAATTGTAATATACTAAAAATGTAAACTCTAAGATTCTTTCAAGTATTTTCTTTGGGACCCATTTCAGCCAGACTGGAGATGAGCTGCCAGGAAAAGCTGAGCCCCTGTGCAGCTGGGGCTTTTTCTCATACATAATAGCAACAAGAAAAGACAATTGGGGAAAAAAAAAAAAAAAAAAAAAAAAAGAAACCTCACAGTGACTGTCTTAATTTTTCTGATGCTCTTCTCATGTTTGCAAAGGTCATTCTCTTTGAGGCAGGATTTGTCTCTTTTCCATACCAATGTCAATTACCTGTTTAGGACACAGGTAATTCTGCTATAAAATTAACCATGCAAATGTATCCTCCAGTCATCATTTTATAAATGGTAGGTAGTAAACCGAGGATCTTTGAAAGCTTTGGTCCTACTTCTTAAGCATTTTTTAATACTACTTGTTATGATATCTTCCCCATCATTTAGATCCTTAAGCCAAACATCTGTTTTTGCTGTTCAGCTCTGTATTTCTAATAAGACATGGCTTTAAAAATAATTTCCAATACATTTTTCCTTTCGACTCTGGTGTCTGATATCTGATTCTGACAAATTATACTGGTCATTACACTGGCAGCAAGCACAGAGAAGTTGTAAGCACAATGGAAGGCTAAAGTAAAGTAGAAAAAACAACTTGTTATTAATCTAAGAGTCTTAAAACTTAACATGGATTTATGCAAAGCCTTGTGCAGTGGCATTCTAAGCAAAACAAACAATGAAACACACAAAAACACATTTTCCTGGTGTGGATTACTTACTAGGTTTGCATTTAAAGGAGACAAGGAGGAATTTAGTGGTCCCTGGACATAGATCAGGTCCAAAAACCCGACTATTGACAAGGAGTTGGCAGGATCTCAGGTTTTGGCATTCATCCAGGACTTTCTAGAACAACGGGCAAAAAGGATAGTCTTGAAAACAAGATATGAAGCTACAAAGCAACGACAACACTTAGCTGTACTTTGTTCTATACAGGAGACAAACCATCCTTTCACAACATTCTGGCCATAAACACATAAAACATCTGGATCACTGGATTTAGGCTGCCTCTCCACTGGCCTTTGAGCCATGGCCAAGTTTATGGTAACACACTCATAGCAGCAATGTCTGTGCCAATTTAGGATGTTACCAATTCACTGTTGCTTGTTACTTTTCCCTTTGCCCCCTACCAGTCATCTGGACCTCACTGCATGCCACCACGGCCTCAGCAGTGCCTGGGACCCTGCTCAGAGCCCCGAGCACGTGCTCAGCCTCCAGCTCCTCAGGCACATCTTCCCGATAGCATTTATGGGAATGTGATGTCCAACCGAAGTACGGTAATTCAGAGAGATGCCTTTTAACCATTTCATCTCAGTCTCCTTAAGTTTACCTGACCATGCTCTGCAATGATGGCCTATTTACCTGACTTGCCACTTGATTCAATTTCAGAATTGATTTGGAAAGATAGGACAGATATGCCTGTCTATGCTAAACCTCTTAGTTGGTAGTTGTTTTTTTTCTCCTTTTTTTCTCCTTTTTTTTTTTTTTTTTTTTTAAATGCTGTTTTAAGTCCATATCTACACCAGATTTCTTTTTCCTGAATTTATACTATGGTTCTTACTGTTCTGCTTTACTGGGAGTAGCAGCTGAAGGACAATAGGAAGGTCACCAGCATTACACACACAGGGTCACGTGGACCTTCTCCAAGTCCAGCTAAAGGACTGAGTACTCCTAATGCTTGCATTAATGTTTCCACTTCAGCAGTGCTTTTGGGGCTGTAGCAATGATTGTGATAGTTAGAAAATATGAAGACATTACCCCAAATGACTCTGTGTCCAGCTTTAATCCAGTCACACATCAAAGCATCTAGAAAACCAGTTTAAATTCATCAGTATTTAAGAAATTCTTATCCACCTTCAGAGCCTCGTTCAGAGCAGGCTGTCTATATACTGTTTTTGTACGGCCTGTGTTGTTGTACCCATGATTCTTGATGTTTAAAATCCCAGCGGACTGCAATTAGGAGGACATCATCTCTAGGTCACACAGCTCTTAGCAGGTGTAACTGCAATATTTTATTCTCTGATAGTTTTAGGTACTTCCATAAAATCTATGGAAATTTTTGCCTTGTTTCTCATTGGAAGGGGTCTGAGTCATATCAAGAGGCCAAATCACAGATCTACCACTGTGATTAGCACAAGCTGCACTCTTGTTTCCAGGCTCAGATAGTTGGCAGTGGCTAAATCTCTCCTGTCATCCCTGGAAGCCATCCTTCCCAAGCAGAAACGATACACATTGGCAGCACATCGCAGTGATCCCATAACACTCTTGTATTTTTGTTCCCCTGGGTAGAAGACGACTTTCATCCAACACTTTTTGAGCATTAAGTGCACACTAGAATGTTTAAAAGGGAAGGAAAAGCAAAGTGGACAATTTTGTGGCTCAAGTCTTCTTTTAAAAAGTTGCAAGTCATGCAAATAACTCATCCTTAATTGGGAATGCTCTGGAACAGGCCCATGAAATAGAGTTACAACTACAGTAAGTGGAGATGGATGTCCCCTACTGAGTCACCTTCTGTTTGCACCTGAGCTGAATCATCTCCTGTGCATCTGTTTGTGTTTTCTCTTAATGCAAAGAGCAGTCATATTTTCTATCATGTTGCTGTGCAAAAACACGCAACCACGAAAGCAAACAATGACAATCATAATGAGACAGCCTGGGGCTATTAATATCTCAGGACAGATCAAACTTTGCAGTGATCCTTTTAATAGGAGGTCACTGTATAAAATGCCTGTTATGCTTCCTCTTGGCTGCAGGGCAGCATCATGCCTGATGATGCAGATTGCAGATGTGTTTCCAGAGGGAAGGGGAGGAAGGATGAGATCACCGGTGCTCTTTTCTAAGAAATCAGTTTACAGGATGTGTCTCTTCTCCTTGACAGAGCTGGAACTCCCTGAGATGCAGAGCATTTGTATCTCACGTTTGTGGTCTTGTCAAAATGCCTTCGTGTCTTTGATCGGTGACAGTGCCTGAATGATGATGATGGTTTATACCACTGTTATTCCCTGCTGTTTATTATACTCAAGGGAAAAAACAAAAAACAAAAAACAAAAAAAAAACTGCCCAAGCAGACCTCACAAAGGCGCTCAAGACTCACAAACCCCAAATAATCCTTGGTATCTCTTCACTATAGTCAGTAAAATGACCTCAAGGATGCATCTGGTCTACCAGTTTTAGTGGAGAGCTGTATTTTCACATGGCCTATAGGTCATGGCTGGAATGTCTTTAGAAGTTATGGTACAGCATGGGCAAGCCACACTTAAAAACTGTGGCCTAATATTGTTTCTAGAGAGAGGATATTACTGCCAAACCACTCTGTAAAACTCTTCAGCTCACTAGTGGGGGGAAACAGACATTCCCTGTTGACAAAAAGCCATGTGTCAGCTACAAGCACTAATGTTGCCAGCTTCATCAAAGCTTCTGTAAAGCATTTACAACAGCTTCACTGACAGAACATATTTAGATTCCACTGACAACCCATTTTCCAATGAATTACTGAACTGGGCCTAACACTGTAATTTTCACTATGATGAAACAGACCTTTGACAGCAGTGGAAGCTAGACCTTCTAAGCCTTGTTAAAAAGTCTCCATGGCAGAAAGTAATAATTTGTGAAACCTAAGTCATTTTATACTTTTTACATTTATACTTAAGCGGGCTCAGGAAACAAGCTATATTCCTGATACAAATCATGTATTTATGGAAATGTAGATAGCCATAGAAGTGCTTAGGACCTGCTGCTTAACTGTCACGGGGCCTTTTCAGTAAGTGAAGATAGCCTCGTGGTAGGAGTTTGGCTTGTTCCATGCCTATCTCATTCAGCGCATTTCTAACCCCGATGTGTGAAATGTTTGTATCCTCTGCTGGGGATAAGGAGGGCCTGTGTGATGGATTAAGGCTGGCCTGCTGAGTCATGAGAAGTCCTTGGTTAGAAGGGAATTGGTTGTTTTAGGGAACATTGAGAATGGGGCTTTCAAAGCAAAGCTTAGAAGGAAATCTACACAGCTGTCACAATCCCATGGTGATATGCTGCTGACCAGATGAATCCTTGCAATACTTTTCATGACACACTGCCACAAAAGCGATGCCATTTCATTCATCATGGTGAACACTTGCAGTTTTCATACATGTAGCCCAATGCATGGAAGCCTACAAGCGTGCTGCGCATGAAGAACCTTTACGAGATACCTGCAGAGAGGTGGGTGCCACACAGTTTACGGGTTCTGTCATCCTGGCTTCAGGCTGCTGTGTGCCACACATTTGGTAATCTTGCCCGTAAAATGCTGACTGAATGCTTATTGTCGAATGCCGAGGACAGTGCAGACTCAAATGTTCCCCGTCGCAGGCATAGGCGGTATGATTTTGCAGAAGTTTGGTTAGGTAACCTAGAAAATATTCAGCTGTGTTACAACTAGCACAGGAAATGACAAACTCATGAGATAATATGAAAACCACGATCAGTCTCTGGAAAGGGCATTGTAGTCAAGGTTAAATGTATGGCCCACTGCCACAGCACACGGGGCTATGAATGGTTCAGCCTTTAAGTGCCAGTAACACTCTGGTCTGGAGCACAGCAGGTCGGGTGGCAGTGACCCAGAGCCACACGGTGTCAGAGATGTCACTTCACAGACAAGAAATGGACTCAGGCCCTTGGCAGTCGTGGTTACTAACAATCTCAGGGCATGTTTGCAGAATGAGGAAAGACTATGGCTTGCTTTTGCGGCCTAGACTCTTCATTTGAGACGGCTCAGGTTTTCCTTACATCTTGGCTTAAACTGACTTTTCACATTTTCGGGCTCCCCAGCAGTCGTGTCGTGCACAAGTGGCAAAGGAAGTGACGCTGCATGGGCTACTGAATCAGGTGCCAGGGCAACTGAGAAGAAAGGTAGTCCGTGCATGCTGGATGTGGAGCTGCTGGACAGAGACCCGACAGCATCATACGCAGAATCTTCTATTTACTAGCGAGTCTGTCAGTGTTAACAGGAGAGGGAGAGTCTGTATGCAGCTGTCCACCTGTACCATCCGTTTGCATCTTCTAATAAGTAATATCATCAGCAGCTAATGAAACAACTAATGAAAGCTGGGTTTCTGATTTGTATTTCATCATGTATTGCCTCTTAAGCCAAGATTTCTGTTATCACCACAAATATTTATAAAATTCACGTCCTGCTGCCCTTTTCTCTGTTCTCCCACAGAAAACTTCCAGGGAAACATGCAGGCTGCTACCTGTGACCATTACAAATTAGCCATTGTGATGTGCAACTGCTAGGGGAAATCTAATTCAAAGACTTTCCTCACCTATATTTTGAAGCTTCAATATTTTTACCACTCAGTCACACTTCATTGAAAACTGTCTTTAAGCAGAGAATGTTTGTGGCTGAAGGGGAAGAAGAGCAGTGAGGGACAAGACACAAAATACCAGCCTGCAAATGAAGCATTATCCTTCCCCGTCCTTCATCCATAAACACATGGAAATCAGACCCAAACCCAATACACTACAATCAAAGCAAATCTTTTATCTAACTCTTTCACTATTAGCCAAACCTTTCATTAACGTGCAGATAATAACTATAGTTGAATGGTTTCTTTATTCTTATACATGCTTTAAATTCTGTATAATTCTGCCTAAAATCAATAACTAACTTCTATAACACCAAGTTCACCCAGATTCAACAAAAACAAACAAAAAAGCCTACCCCAAACCAACCAACAATCGCCCAAACCCAAACTTTTAAGTAATGAAAAAATACTAAAAACATCTGTTGATTTGTTATAAAAAAAGACTTGTAGAAGTTTTAAAACTGAGACAATGATTACATAAGGATCTTCTTATTTTTCAAAATCATGAGTCATGTCTTCCCTATCTTCACCTCTTTTCCAAACATGTAATTGGTCTACTTAACGACAAAACAAGTATCATCTCCTTAGAAGCCTGGCATACTCCACTATTGTAAAAATATTATTACTATTAAGTAGAAAAAAATATGCTTTTTTTTTGTGGTTGAATCAGAAATAGAATGACAATTATTTTGTACCTAAAAAATTAGTTTTCTCAGAGAAAACAGGAGTTTGTTCATGCCATTTCATTTTCACACTTGTTGCCCATTTTAAGCCTTCAAAAAAAGAAAAGCAATTAAAAAAAAAAAAGATTTTGAATAGAAATCTAAGTATTTCATGTAAATTATGGGAAAACAAAATATGCCAGTTCTCTGGCATTTTTGCCAGCTGCAGCAGCTGGATAGGAAAATTCAGCTTGCTACCAGTTGTGAAGTTTGGAGAAAGGAGAAGCCTGCGCCACTACTGACTCTGACGTTCCTCACCTCTAGCCCAAAAGAAGACAGGAGTCACTGGATGCATCTGCCAGTGCAGCAAGGACACAGGTGAGTTCCTCACCTCATTGAATGTGACCTGAGCGCTGGCACTGCCTGCAGGATGGAGAGAATTTCATACCCTGTACTTGATCTGTCTCCCTTGTACAGATCTCAAGCCCTGCAGATATCCCTGCAGCTTCTCACAGGTTAAAAAAAAAAAAAAAGAAAGAAAGAAGAAAAAAGCAGAATCTGCCCCCTACATTTTCTGTGTAACTGAGCTCACAAATAACTGTGCTTTCCTGCCAGAGCCACTCCTCTGCCAGCATGCTCCTGAGAGGTGCTGCGTATTGCTGGGAGAACAGGCCAAATGCCCGATTGCACCCAAGCTCCTTTACTGCCGTCCGATGCTGAAAGGGGGCTTCCAATGGCATTTGCTGCCACTGAGTGCTTTTTGCATTACCTTCATGGCATAAAGGGCCACAGTGTAAAACGAGTGTTCAGCCCAATGTGAGTTGTGGGCACTCAACACTTTGAAAGATTTACCCTGATATTTGTAATCATTTCAGTTCTTTGGGTTTTAAGTTACGTGGAACCAAGAGCCCTGTATACAAAACAGCCCAGTATTCCCTAAAGAATATCAGCTATGTTGTGATTTGGATGAGTTCCCTGGCATCTTAACTGCTACTTTGATCCTGCAAATTCCTAATGCAGTATCTAAGCACCTTTCTCCAACAATTGCAACTATTCAATTCTTAAAAAAAAAAAAAAAAAACCCATCTTAAAAAACTTGCTCTGATTCTGTATAAGCAATACGGCTCACTTGTGAAAGTAGCGTTAGATGGACTGGTGAAAATAAGACATCGTGCTCCCTGGCCTTCCAAGTGGCATTTAAAGTGATGCATTTAAAGCTGATACTAAAATCCTTACGTATTTGCACACAATAAAAGATAAAAATAGTAATGGAAATTGGCTGCTAACCTCTGATAAGAGAAGTGGTGACGTACTAGTATCTGAACTGCTTGTTTCATATGGCAGGCGATGTAAACCTGTATTTTTTATTACTATACACACAGACTACATAGGCTGAGGTTGAGCAGTTAACCCTCTGCAAAGAGTAGTGCAGAACAGGCAGCCCATGCTGGGCAGGGGCTCTGACCCAAATCACAGCTTCCTCTTGTTTCTTCCCTGAACATCTGTCCCTAGCCTTTTTCCTCTCCTGATGCTGTCCCTCTTCCACATCCTGGGGCCCTGCTTGCCCTGAGCCCACCTGGAAGACTGGGATGGGCGAGCAAATGATGTTCTCTTGGAGGCGGCTGCCTGGGCTGAAACGAGTTCCCAGCCGCTTTCCCACACCGCTGGGCAGCATGGCCTCAAAGTCACCCCGGCACAAAGTTTCATCTTCTTGAGGCCACGAGTATCCCTATATTGTTTACCAAATGCTAGACAGAAACTCGCTTCCCTCAAGGCAGCGAAGTTAGCTGAGCGACAATGTAAGGTTAGGAGAAAAATAAGTTCTTATCTCTACGATTAATAACAGCTGTGATTATCAGCAGAGAGGGCATTGTAACCATTGAATGGGTCCGTCACTCTGAAGCATGCTTCCTTCCCTGCATTTCTCTCAGCTGGTGCAATCAAATCAGGTCATCCAAAATAGACAGTGGGGTTGCATCACCATCCAAACCCGACAGCAGGACTGTGTCACTTTCAGGCACCAGCCCAGCACATCGTCTGAGCTCCAGGCACCTCGGGGTACTATTTGTTGATCAGAATCTCCCATGTATTTAATTAGTCAAAATCTGTTAGTTGTGGATTCCGAGGAAAACATTGTTCCCCTTCTTGTGGGCAGCTGGTTACAGAGGGGGCTGAAGCACAACCACGACTCGCCCCAGTACAGTCAGGTCACAGCTGGGCATGCACTGGGACTGGGATGCCAGAAGACTTGAGAGTTACGGGGTTTCTTACCCTGAGCATACAGAATCTTAAAGAGACCTTATAAAATCCTTAAATGACTTAAGGTTTTAAGCATAATGTCAGGTCCTTTCTCTTTGCTTACTGGGTAATATGGGGGATGGGAGGTAGTTATTGGAATCACTTTTTCTAACTTCATTCTGCAGCAAGGAAGACTACAGATTTCCTCTTTTGTTTTGTTTTTTCAAAAAATAATAAATGTGACTTCTTTAAAACAATACGATACTTTTGAGAAAATGTCAGCTGTTGTGAGATTTGGCTAAATTAGAATAACTTGGCAATCCAGCAGTGTCCCAATAGCATCACTATGCCTCTGTGTGAAAGCCTTGCTAGGAGCTTTCCCATTTACCCAAGACACATTCATAAGCCTTGTACGGGGTGCTCTGCATACAAAATCATCTCAAAGACATTACAGACTGGCTCAGAAGTTAAGCCTGAATCATACGTCCTATTGATTTGAAGGCCAAAAGGTATCATCCCACTCAACCGTCTGCCTAACCCAGACTCCTCATTCATTGTAACTTCTTACTGAGACTCAAAATACCAATGCAAGATCCAAGCGTAATCCTTTCTTGCAGAATTAGCCAAATTAGTCACAGCATCAACTGTGTTGACAAAGAACTTCAACTAAAAAACATAGCCCCAGGAAAACACACAAAACACTGAGACTGAGCAGCTGAACAAAGCTTCAAGCCTTATTGATGACTTCTGGTTGCAAAGGAGAACTGATAAACTGTAATGACAATGACAGATAAAATTAACTGGCCTGGGAGAGTTAACGTTGTAAATAGATACCTCTTTGTGTAAAACGGAGCTCTTAAAATGCTGTAGTTTTATACCCAACATACTGCTCTTCTTGCTTTGGATAATAACAGTAGTGGTAGTCATTATCATGAACCTGAAGGTAAGAAAATCCAGAAATATTTTTTCCCCACTTCAGACCACTGTAAAAACGTAAAGTTAAAAAGTCTCAGCTGAAGGAACTGTGACTGCCAAAAAGCCTGCAAATGGCCGGCCAAGAGGTGGTTTATGTCTCCAGTGAGTGGCACAAGACAGTGTGGGGTACTACGTTACACCAGATTCATCCCTTACAGTGGGGGTCATTAACACAAGGCCTTAAGATCCTTTTTCAGCATTAGGCTGTAGAAACGTGTTTATTCTGCCCAGCCCCCTTGTACTGGCATGAATCTCACCACGTGAAGCATCAAGAAGAACAACATTTTGAGCTCTGATTCTTATTGCTTAGCATCTATTAAATGCAATCTCAGCGTTGACTGATGTAATGTCTTTTTGGCAAAAGAGCAGCTTTGCTTTGTAATATTTTTGGACGCTGAAGCTGGGTATCACACAGCCTACAAGGATTCTCAGAATCAGGCCTTTATATACAGAGTAAGAAATATTGGTTACTGTGCACAGTGCTATCTAGCTTAATTAGCACAATGATTTGCTGGCTCATTTTAAAGACATTTAAATCCATTTTGGATCAAAATAGATTGAAATAGCACACACGTTGCTGTGGGAGTCCCAGAAGGCTAATCCATTCAGTACATCTACATCATCTCCCGCCGCTTTCTGAAGAATTGTGCCAACAGGCATTAAAAATACACAAGCAAGACTAACGAGTTTGAGGGAAGAGATTTCATGCAGCGATAACAGAATTGCTGATAAACTCTACTACAAACCCCATCAGAAGCATCAATCTGACATTTATTGGTATTTATGATTCAGCTGCAGTATTTCTCCAGAAGTACGTTCTCCATTGGTTTGTGAAGGAAGTGTTGGAGGAAAAATAACCCCTAAGTTTCATGCCCCCTCCCCTCTGCCACATTCTCTGTTGTTCTTTAGAGGCAACTAACCACACCACAGACAGTGCTGTTCAGGGTTACTGCATAATCACTGCTTTCAGAGCCCTGCTCTGTGTGTGGATCTGACAGTGCCTGGCTGGCTCTGTTCACAGAAGCAATGCAGGGTTCTGCTTCTTGTAAATTCTCTTTCGTCTCTTACCTTGGCTGTCTGCAAGTCCTTTCTGTGGTAGCTCTACTTGAGAGCCAGCAGTCATGACAGAATGCAAAATGTTACGCAGGAAAGACACTATTTCTAAAATGAAACCACTGTGTTTCTTGCCACATCATTTTATTCTTTTCTGTACATCAGGTGCCATGTAAGCATACTGTTTGAGTCACTCCAGAAAGGTGTGGTATTACAGTCTTTTATCAATTAGAAATATCCTTGGGCTGAAGTATTGATTATTCTACTTACTCTTCTGACATGAGCATAACAGCTTCACTCAAGAGATACACATAAAAATCCATGCTTGCTTAATACATCCTGTCTTGCAGAGTCACTATTTGACTCAATTTCCCTCACTTGCTTGGTTTTTTTCAGTGAGCCTTTTTCCACTCTTCCTCTCAAGACTCACATTCCTTGCCAGTGACTGCTATCCCAACATCTTCATCCTTTTGCTTGCACCGTGGGCAATGACATGAGAAACTGGTCTGCCAGGCTAGAAAAGTATTTTTTCCATAATGTTATTTTTGATGTTATTGAAACCTTTTTGATGTGGGGGGCAGATGCTCACTTGGAAAAACTAGTGGTAATCTCATTTCTGTGATAAGCTAGTAACCATTAAAAAGCTTTCCATTTCCAAATGTCTAGTTTGGTTTCAGAGCTTCCAAAACTCTTAATTTTCTTAGAATCAGACCCTGAGAGTTTTCAATTAACCATTCCTCAGGAGATAAAACTTAGGAGATCTTGCTCTGTCCATCTGCCATTCCCTTAACAACTGTTGAGCTCAGTGGCCAGATTCAAACCTAGGGAGGTAGAGGAATCACAGAAATAAAGTTGCCACAAGTTTCATGAAAATTGAAGCCTGAGCTAACAGGCCAAAGTAAGAGCTCTCACTTTCAATCCCTTACTCACGCTAAAAGTAAACTGGCTGCTGAAAAGACAGCACACATACTGGAGAGCTAATCAGCCTGCTGCTAATGGGGCAACTTGTTTTCACTGGCCTTAATGACAGATGGGGGATTAAGGCTTCAGTATGAAAATCCTTAAGTTAAAAGTGAAAATGCTTTTGGGATAGCGTGGCAATCAAAGCACGCTTTAGTGATGGAGAGCTCAGTCATGTTTTCCATGAGCTGTTTCAAAAACATGTGTGCTCTTTACTAAGGAAATTAATTTTTCTCCCCCGTAATCAGAACTCATGGATCGTAACCATCTTATTGACCATAACTCCCTCTGTCTGCTAAATCTGAGGGTCAAATTAAGCAAGGGTTTGGTTTCATTTAAGCAAGGGAAGGGATTCAGGTAACAAGAAGGCAATGCTGCCTAAGAACTCATCTAAACTCATGTATATGAACAGGGTTTATTCAGTGAGTAACAGAACACATAAAAATCTAAGCCATGAGCTCTTTTTACAAAAACAAAACAAAGATATCATGAAGGAAGCACAGACCTCCCGCAACTTTTCGGTTATGCCAAATGGGCATTGTTTCTGCAGGTATCCCATAACCTCTTTGCATCCAGGGCACTCAGCTTGGACTTACAGTTATGTGTAAGAAATTTTTTTCAGACTGAGAAAATCCATGACTCTTGCACTCACAGGCCAGCTGACTGTTCTCTCTCTCATGTCCTCCCACAGCTGTTCTGTTTCCTTCAGATGGACAATTTCATATTCCCTTGTGTTGTCATCTAGGAGTGATGCTTACTTTCTTTATATCCAAATGGCTCTCTGAGGAAATCAGAGATTCCTACTCATTTCCTTTCTCCCCCTCACTTGATCTTTTTTTTTCTTAGTTTCCTTCCCTCCTTCTCTCTCTCTTTACATTCATACAGACTCCTACGGCTGTACACCAAGGGCAGCATAAAACACTTGGCAGGCCTGGGTAAAAGTGTCCAGGAGTTCCTTAGCAAGCAGCGTAGGTGCCAGGAAGGGGTAAACTGTTACCAGTCTCTGCAGATTTGGGGCTGTATTAATCTGCATGCTATAGTCAGCTATACTTCTCCCAGCTATACCACGAAGCCACAGGGACAAATACTTGTCCCGTGACTTAATATGGAACTATTACAGTAGAAAAGAAAGATTTTCTCCCTCCTATCCAGTGATGCTGACAAGAGATAAAAGACTTCTATGGGAGACTGTGAGGGCAGACTTTTCTGCCCTTACAAAAAAGAAAAAAAAATGTTAAAGAAAAAAAGAAAAAAAGAACAACTAAAAAAAACCACCACCACCAACAAAAACTTTTCATTGGAGACAGAGTAGCTTCTTCTAGTGCCCTTAATAAGAAGTAACAAGAGAAAGGCTCAGCAGGTGGCAACTTCATTCTGGAGACAGAATGAGTCAATCACCATGCCCATGAGACAGAAAAGTTATGATCCTCCCAAAGACTAAAAGTAAAAGTACCCTAGGGACTAGGGGAAAATATTTCTTTGAAAACTTGAATTTATGAACTTGAATTTCCAAGCAAACTTGGGAGGTGGGGGAGTTTGTTCACTGTCAGCCCCTCATTAAAAAAAAAAATAAATACAAAATTTGCAAACTGAACCCTGAGTCAAACTCCCATGTAATGCATTCCCATTTATATGTGACACTTGAAAAATCAGATTACAAGGAATAGGATATATTAGAGACCAGGAAAATTGTGTATTGAATCACTAAGTCCATTCTCTGGCAGCTTGCATCTGCAGTGTTAGGAAAGCTTATAGTTTATCAGGTCCAAGCCAGAAAAGCAAAAAACAGAAATTAAAACAGAAAAACAAAAACAACAACAACAACAACAAATCCTACAACCCTCTATCCTCATAGCTTGATGATTTTCTTTACAAAAACATTCATTCCTCAACCCAATTCTAACCTGAAAAAATTAAAAGTCCAAAACTGTACAATAATTCTGGAAAATGAATGCTTGTCTTCCCATCCAAGAATAAATACAATGAGGAAAAATAAACAGATATTTGTGGGTTACGACCCTCATCCAAAGCCCAGTGAAATTCTTGGGAATCCTTCCAGTGACCTCCATAGGCTTTCAGTCAGGTCTTATATTATGAGTGATGTTTTTAAATTAATTCTAAATTAAGACCCAAACAGTACTGGTATTTAATTTGTTGCCAGAAGCCTTTGAATAGACCTTTGAAACAAAACTCTTAAAATGCATAGGAATTCAGACGAAATGACTCACCAATGCTGAACAAATAAGGCACAACCACACTTCCTTCTGCTCTTCAGCTCCCTTTAAGACACTCTTCTCTGTTTGGTTATGTACCAAAATATTTCAGTTTTAGTTGTGGATTATAGTTCGAAGACAGCAGCCTTCTGATAACTGGTGGCTGGTCAGACAGTGACTTCTCTGTCTGGGGACACTTCCATCAAAATCAGAGCATTTGTTTGGAATAGGTCTGTAACCACTTCCTCTCATAAAGCCGAGATTGCCTGGAAGCTCTGTCTTGCTGAGAAGGGTATCAGTAGTAGATAGAATAGGAAGGCAGGAGGAGCTAATCCCTGCTATTTTTTTTTGAATAAAAGTAACACATGATGTGTCAAGTGCCAGCAATCTGCACAGTGATGAATGAAGACAGCTCCTGCCCCAGAGCTGAAAGAATCTGAAAGACAGACTCCAACATGTCCATCTCCGAGCGGTGGAGCTCAGGAAGTCAGGTTTCCTATAGGTTTGTGTCTCATACCTGGATTTCCCATAGTCTGTTGGGAGTGGTGGTGAGGAAGGCGGAGAGCATCGAGCTAAGCTTTAACTCACTTTCAGGGAGCTTTTGGAGCAGCATCCTTTGTTGGGGAAGCCAGCAGGGCCCAGCTGCTCACACTCACATAATGTGTAGGAATTTAATAGGGCCAAAGCTTCTACAAGGATGATCAAAAGCAGTGGATTCAACAAAAACTAAGCACTAGGCCAAATCCACATATGAAATAGGATTTCATAAGCTACACTTCCTCAGGAAAGCATCTAGAACAGCAGAGATGAGCCTAGAACAAAACCTTGGTTCTCATTTCTGACACACACCTGTTTCACAGATCCAAATCTACTCCATGCTAAGAAACCTTAAACCAGACTTAGAGATTTAACTCCCACATTACTGAAATGAAACGTGTTTCTAAAACAAAATGCTCCCTTTTAAGCAAAGCAACCAAAATTTGTGTTTGGCACTTAGAAGCCAGTATCGAGAAGACGCATCATTGACATCACTCCTTTTAGCACCTCATTAAATATCCTGGTGGAAAGACACGTTCCATTTGCCACAATGAATCAACAGAACTGCCTCCAGAAAATTTGTACAGGACTTTATCTGACCAACACAAAGTCAACAAAAAACCTCTCTGCATCATTGTGGTTGGTCTTGATTGATCCTGCCACGTTATTACAAACAAAGCATTTGCTCGAAGCATTTGTTTGCTTTCCTTTTGCCTGGGGTGAATCTGGGATGGGTAAATGCCACAGAACTTAATGGAAACTTTTAATGCGAAAAGGCCACAAGACCAGATTATGTTTCTTGGGTGAACTGGTTTGCTTTTTCATTAGATCCATTTGTTCTCTATTATTGGGTCAGAAGATCAAGTCTATGAAGTCAAAGTGATGCCTAGTTCTGCCTGAACTTTCTGGAAAATGAAAGAAAAGTTGACACCGGTGCACAGAGGTTAAAACATTCTACCCAAACAGCAGGCCACTTTTTCTGTTCACATCCCAAAAGTCATTCTTCAGCCCAGCCATGCAATCACAGGGTTACTTCATTTCTGATCTTCGGTTACAGACACATTTCTTGAAAGCTGCCCAGAAAACCTGGCTGGGACTGAGGTACAGAAAGGGAGACTGAGTGGTGAACCAAGAGGAGTTCAAACAGAAGGCATAAGCCCAAGGTAGCATGGAGAGAAGAGGCAGAGGAGAAAGAAAGGAGGTAAAACAGCTGTTCACCTTTTTTCACATGTACTTGTTCCTCAGTGTTGCTGGAGAGAAGGAATTTGCTCCTGGAAGGGTCAGAGTGTGGTTTGCTTCAGCTTGCTCAAACCAGTATGCATGAAGGTCTGAGGAAAGAACTGGGATTTCTCCCTCTCTCTGCCCCCCACCCCTTCCTCCCCCTCCAAACCTTCAGCTACCAGTTACAAACTTCACCATACATGCTTTAACAAATGAATCATTTAGAGGACTGCTCACTGGAGGGCAAACCTCCACTTTCAACAACCAATACAACATCCATACATCCTTTGTTGCCACCAAGTTGCTAGAGATGAATGGATTACATGGATCTTTAACTTCTGTGTCTATCAACATCAGTTGACCTCAGATTACCAAGGAGAAACAAACTTTGCTTACTGACAGAGTCCTCCTCACACAGTTAGATTGAGAACTCTGTTGCTGGAGTCCTGTTTCAGAACGTTTTTCTCCCTAGGAAATACCATTTCACATACCAATTCATAAAACATTACCACACAGTGGAGAAATGTTGCCAAGAAAACAAAACACAACACAGCACCTTTCCATAGTTAAAAGCTAGACTGAGAAACATACAAGAACCTGCAGCTCTACATCCTAGGAGAGCAAGTGCGATAACAAGACCATCACGCCAACTGACCTGCAACAGCCAAATGAAGAGATTCTACTCCCAGCCAGTTCTCCCAGCCTGTCTCTTATGAAAAGGGAGGGACAAATACTGTAAAAGTTTCACTGCTTCTGTTCTGTGAAGCGATCCATAAAAAATGTCGTCAGTTTACTAAATGGGGAAATAAATAAAAGTCACATACTGAAAAAAATCCAACCTCATAATAACCCTTCACTATCCACATACACTGCTCCCTGCTCCCGCTTTCCAAAACATCAGACAAATCCAAAGAGGGGTCATCTTTGGGTTGTTGCCAGCAGCAGGTAAGTTTTGCGATTAACAGATGGACTCCAGGCAGGTTAGAATTGCCAGTGTAATTTAATGCATACATAAAGAGAACAACAAGGATTACATGTACAGTTGCTGCAATCTGACAGCAGGCTGGGAAGGATTAGAGAAAGCTGCCAGAGTGAGAGAATGAGGAGGAGAAGGAGCGAGGGGAAGAGAAAGAGAAGGAGAAAGAAACAGAGTTTGGGCTGTAGAGGTAGAGATCTGATGCTGGAAACACACAGAGCGGAAAAGGCAATGACCCAAGAAAGTATGCACCTGATAATCTGAGTATAAAAGCCTGAAAGCTGTGAAGAGAATGAACAGTTTAAGTGACTTTCCCTCCAGTTCTCTGCGCACTCCTAAATTCCCCTGTAAGAGATCAAAAGGTGCCGAACACATTCACGGTCCTGATCTCTGTTGCTTTTGCCACGACACGATCCTGACGTGGAAACGTGCAGGCTGCCACCTGGGAGCTTTACCTTCAGCAGGGGGTTGGACCTGCCCCCTCCCAGCACAGGGAAAGTGTGGGACATTGGTAAAGGGGGGGGACCAGGTTCCTCTCGTCACCCCTCGGGACAATCCCGGAGGAGGTGCTGTCCCTTTAAACGGGGCAGATTTGTTTCCACGCACGTTCAGCAGAGCTTATGAAAATCAAGTCGCTGTTCCTGCTGCGGGGGGGAACAAATAAGGAAATTCAGCAACTTCAGAGGCCTGGCTCGAAGCTGCCGTTGCAGAGCTCGTTGCAATCCTTTAACAGGTATTAAGCAGCCCCGGGATGGCATTGCAGGGTGTCATCTTACATCTGACAGCTCCCGGCCTGCAGCACCTGCTGCGCCTTTCCCTGCTTTTGAAGTCGCTAAAAACTTCCTCGTGTGTTCTGGATGCCTTTTTTTTTTTAAAAAAAAAAAAAAAAAAAAAAAAAGTGTCCAGCACCATTTCTGTCATTCTGGATTACATCTCTGTTAAAAGTAAAAAGCAAATGTGAGTGGCGTTTGTTCAGGCCTGGAAGCGTCCCCAGTCTGGATTGGCAAGCGTTTTGGAATCTAATCTTTTCTACATTTTATTTACCGAATTGTCTGCATGACATTTTTAATGCTGATGTCTAGGGTGAGTTGGAGAATTATCTTGGGTCATTCTACTTATTGGGAAAGTTCAGCGCACAATGAAATACTGAACACAGCTGTACTTCTGAAATGGATCTGGGATAACCTTATCTGAATAACTTCATTTTAAATGTGAATGGACTTTTGTGAGAGGAACTTTCCTAGATAAACTAGAGGGATATTTAACTCAGTGGCTATCTGGAAGGGAAAATCTGAACTTTTGTTTTGAAGACTATATGCAATTCCAAAACTAACATCTAAAACCCAGCAGGTACGCAAAAATAAAATAAAGCAAGCATTTAAACGACCTAAAAGGCTTTTATTTGTGAAAGGAATCTAACAGAAGAATGTAGGTTATCTCAGCATGTACTTCTGGTTTTTACATTTGGTGATTGCTTTCTTAGGAATGTTCAGACGTACGTAGCTTGACACGGTAACAAAATCACAGGCTGTATTTTCCTACTGCTGAGAAAATGTATCTAGTTTCTGCAGAACCATCACTGGCCTTTTGAACTGCAGGAACATGAACTCCGTTAACATGTGTAATAGCACATTTGGATTATTAATCCCATACTAACTTTGTTCCGGTGCACTCGGCTGGCTTTCGGAAAGTTCTGCTCTGTTCATTAAGGACGAGGACAGCTTTTTGCCCTGGAGGCAGCTCCTTAAGCTTGCCAGGAATACACCGTGCTTACTGTGAGGTACAGAACGGAAAGGACCCGCTCCTGTAAATAACTGTGTCCCAGCAGCGAGCTGTCATGGAACACGAGGAAAGTGACAGGAGTGCAGAACAGAGGCTGTTTCTCCCTCCTGCCGGGAGCGAGGAGACTTTCTGCCTTCCAGTTTCCACAGTTATTCGCTTTGCACCGACACGGCACCCTGCTGTTACCTGACATCGATGCTTTTGGAGCGAGGACCACCGCCCCTGCTCGCTGCAAAGCGACTCGCACCGCAGCCCGGAGACGCGCAACAACCAGCACCAACCACCGGGCACTCGGGGCCCGGCTCCAAGCACAAGAAAGTGGGAAGCCTTCCAGGGACTTCCACGCACTGCCAGCCGGGTCCTCGCCGGCTCCCTCACGCCCTCCTCACTGCGCGGCGAAGACACCGACGGCAGGGAGCAGCGAAAACCCTCGGGGATCCCTTAACACCCTATATCCCCCTCAGGGGACCGTTACCCGGGGGGTGGGCGACCGTTAGCGGGGGGTAGGGGACCGTTAGCGGGGGGTGGGCG
>NC_048893.1:108397521-108400512 GCF_011077185.1 Oxyura jamaicensis | reverse complement strand
GGGCGACCGTTGGGCGCTTCTCCCCCCCCTTCCCGCCTCTCCTCCCTCCCTCCCGCCGCGACCCGGCGGGTCCCGCCCCGTTACCTGCGAAGTCTCCGAGCGCCGCCACCCCGGCGCCGCTCAGGAGGGCGGCGCAGCAGAGCAGGCGCAGCAGCAGCCGGCCGGGCCGTACCTGTGGGCGGCGTGGGCGCAGCCCCGCGTCCCCTCCCCTCATGGCAGCGGGAGGCGCGGCGGCAGCCCCGCCGCCTCACATGGTGGAGCCGGCGCGGCCACCACCTGGGGCTGCCCCCGGGAGCAGCGGGAGGAGGAGGAGGAGGAGGAGGGCGGAGCAGCCCTGCCCTGCCCGGCCACGCAGCCGCCCCCCCGCCGCCGGAGAGCCCCCGAGGGCGGCGGGGAAGGGAAGGGAGGGAAGGGGAAAGGCTCCTCGGCGGCGCCGCGCCCGGCACTGCCCTCAGCGCGCATCGCGCGGGCCGGGCTGACTCAGGGCCGGCGGCACCTCGCCCGCCCTCCCCCGGCTCTCCCCACCCCTCTCCGGGCAGTTCTCGGGCCCGGCGCCTCCCTCTTGGCTGGCGGGCGGCGTTCCGCCTTCACGCCCCGTGCGCTTCGCTTCCCACTCGGTTTTCGCCCCTCTTTTTGTCTTGGCAGCGGGGGCAGGACCGACCCTTGTGCCAACAGTCCCCCGCTGTCCGTGTGCCCAGCTTTCTTCCCCAGGTGGCCGCAAGGTGCTCCCCGCCGCTCCCTGTCCCCGCAGCACGGCTTTCCCTCCCTCAGACCACCTCGCCCCGCATGCCAGCCCCTGCTGGGCTGCTGGCGTTGTGTCGGCTCGCAGCTCTCCGGGGGAAACCCAGCTGGCAGGATAAACTGCCTGGACGAGGGATTTCAGTGGGCAAACAGCAGTGTTAAGAAACAGCCCCGACTCTTGCATGCTGTAAAATAAACTTTCCCCTTCTCTGTGTCCTCTCCTCACAGTGTTGTCTGAGAACACCTTATCCCAGCCCTTAGCCCTTAAGACCTACATATTTCAGCACAGGTGAGTTTGAAGTGCGTAGTATTGCTTAAGACTTTCATTGCAAAGGGAGAAAACATCTTGAAGTTACTTCGAGAGGGTTCAGGTTGTTCCCTGAAATCTGTTTTGTAAGACTGGAAAGTAAACCAGCCGGAAGTTCAAACAAATTCTCTTTACGACCTGCTAAGCCACCTTCAAACATAATTTGCAACTCCTATTAAGGCATGGGAGGCTAAAGGGCAAGAGACCCTAGAAGTAAGACTGGAAACGGACATGAAAACATTTTCTACACTTGGGTTGTGCTCGAGTGTAAAGTGGGTAGGCAGGAACATCTAACTGCTGTCAGCCTGGCATGCACGTTCACACTCATCTGCCTTCTCCAGAAATGACACGAGCGAGGAGCTAAGAGATGATGGGACCAAAGGGATGCTGTTAAAACCATTCCTCTCCTCCTGCTCCAACTGAAGTTGGATCACATCCAGATCTCAATTTCTTAACTTTGGCACCTCTTCCTAGAAGTTGCACTGAACTTTGACCAACTGGAACTTCATGTTTGCTTCTAAATTCATTTTCTTCAATCTCCCCCTCTTCACACACAGAAAAACAACTGGATTACATGCACGGTATATTCACACTCCCGTAGTCTTGGTCAGATAAGCGCAAACCAGGTTTTAAACAAACCTGTCCAAGGTCAGAGACATTCCTTCATGTTTTACTAAACTCAAATAAATGGCATAGAAGATGCTGAAAACCAGGACATGGCATCTGCAACCAGATGGAACAGTAGCTCCATCAGGAGTGTGATGCTCATCCTTTCAGCTGCTTCAGGTGAGGACTGTGTTTGCCTCTGAACTGAATGAGCTACCCTGTGCCTTCTGATTATGATATCAGAAAGAAAACTGCAGGAGTCTCCTCTCTACTTCTCTCAGTTTATTTTTCCTTGATTATGCTATGTTAGTTCATCAAGTTAGATGACCTATGGCTGTAGGATGCCATACCCTCACTCCTTATACAGTCAACACAGGGATACAGATAACTTATATTCAGGTTACCTGCTACAGTTCTATCAGAAGTGTTTTAGCTCCCTTTCTCAGAATTGCTCACTAATTTATGGGACGTAGCTGTCAGTAATGACAACTCAATCTGCTATGTGTGGCTCTGAATAGACAGAGGATCTGTGACAAGCACAACCAATGCAGAAAAATATATAAAACATCAAAAATCAGTGAGAAATGTCATCCTGTACTCATGCTTGAAAGGCTTTGAATCATAAGATCATAGAATCATAGAATCACAGAATCACAGAATGGAACCTTAAAGACCATCCAGTCCCAACCCCCTGCCGTGGCAGCCGTGGAAGACCAGGTTGCCCAAAGCCCCATCCAGCCTGGCCTTGAACACCTCCAGGGATGGGGCATCCACAGCTTCTCTGGGCAACTTGGTCCAGTGCCTCACCACCCTCTGAGTGAAGAATTTCTTCCTAATATCTAAATCTCCCCTCTTTTAGTTTAAAATCATTCCCCTTTATCCTGTCATTATCTGCCTGAGTAAAGATCCTACAGGGTTGTTTGCCTAATCAGAACTTGTGAATCTTCTTTCCAATGAGATAATATTGCCTTTTCTAGCCCTGTGGTGCTGTAAGAAGACCATCTAGTGGTGCAGGAATGAGCTTGGTATGCTTTGGCACCGTGCAGGTATAACCCAAACACAAAGTTAGTGTTCACGTGGAATGACTGAGCTGGGAGAGGCTCAGAATGTTGTAGGTAACCTCCAGGGAGGTGAGGCAGTGAGGGCTGAATAACAACGAAAGATGCAGCCAGGTGCTCCTTTGTGTAGATGCCTGCCTTTTAGGGAAGCCTTCTTATGGGGGAAAGCACCTTACGGACATTGCAGCAAACAGGAATTGAAGGTGTGCTGTCAGTAAAATGGCATTTCCTTTTCCTTCCTTCCTTCCTTCCTTCCTTCCTTCCTTCCTTCCTTCCTTC
>NC_048893.1:108288056-108397511 GCF_011077185.1 Oxyura jamaicensis | reverse complement strand
CTTCCTTCCTTCCTTCCTTCCTTCCTTCCTTCCTTCCTTCCTTCCTTTTCTCTTTGATCTGCAGTGTTTCCTGCAATCCTCACTTTTCCATTCTATGGGTAGTGCTTAACTGGTAAAGTTAGAGACAACAGTGTGAAACACTAAGGTAGGGAGGCAGGAGGTGTTATTTATCCTGATGTGCGGAATGTGTTTCTATGCCATAGCCATGAAAGTACTTTTTGCAAGCTGGCAGTGCTCAGTAGTTGGAAGACAATATAACTAATCCAGACATGTTCAGTGTGTAGAACTACAGAATCTCCCAGTCTTGGCCTTTCCTTATGAGAAACTGGAGTGAGACCCATTTTTTTCCCCAAAGACAAATGAAAGATTATAAGTTATATCCAGGCTAGAGAGCATGCTTGCTTCAAACGATTTTTCTCTTTTGAACTCAGGGAGAAAAGAAATCATTCTACACTGTCAAAAAAGCAGGAACCACGTTGTTGCAGGGAAGTTTTGCAAGAGCAAACCAGAAATCTAAGCTCTTCATTTTTCTCTATATTATTCATTTTTCTCTGAACTTCAGCCAAACTGTCAATTTGAAACTTGTATCATGGCTTAGCAAATAAACTTACAATGTGAAATAATAGAAGAAAGTTGAGTTATATGGCCTAAAATTTCCTTTTAGCAAAAGATAATAAAAATAAAAAATACAAAATCACAGGCAGATTTATAGAACAATACCGAAATTACAGCACTTGTTGGGTTGGAACTGCTTTTAACTCAGGAAAAAAAAATTCACATATATAACCTTTCCCCACCATACTTCCTACCCCTTTTTCTTCCTCTTTCCTCCCCAGTAAACTTACTGGGAGCTGATTTTTTTTTCCTCCCTGAATAAAGTTTCCAAAAGAGTTCACTTATGTTCTCTTTGGCTTTTTTTGGGGGGAAAAAATAATCTAAGTACAAAACCCCAGGATTTTCCCACATTTTTAAATGCTTTATGTTCTTGCATTCTGACAGAGATGAAATCTACAAGACAGTTCAAACAAGCGGGCTGCTCTCCTCTCTCTGTTTCTATGGAAATGAATGTCCAACCTGTTAAAACAAAGCACATGCTTTACTGTAATCACTATATGGTGATTATTTAAAATAACGTAGCACATTTTTCCTGATTCAACCTCTATTTCTATGGATACAAGAATGAAAATAGTGGTGGAGAAGCTTTTCGTATAGTTCAACCGTAAGCGTGCTTCGGATGCTGTAAGTTCTCACAGGGTGCCACAGATTCTGAGTTCTAACAAGATCTTCAAGTGTGCGGTAATCTGATCTTGAGAGGATCAATTCTGCGTGTTGCAGTTAAGAAACATTCTCATGGTTGCAAGTAGAAATCTGAATGAACACAGAGTACAGTATTTCACCCAGCAGATTTCAAAGTACAGGAAGTACTTGCTATTTTCTGACTTTTTTTTTAATTATTTTTTGAGTCACCTCGGAGTTATGAGAACTAAGAAGTTATGAGTTTTGTGGTCATAAGCTGCATCCTACGTAGTCAGCTCTTGGCCTGACTTTTCACAGCACCATAGAGACCCTGGCCACTTCACAAAAGAGCAGCAAGATGAAACACACGAAGTTTGTAAAACCCATCTTCTCGTGTTTCATTCCATCTGAACTCCATCTCAACTTCCTCACCGCACACAGCAGAAAGGTCACTGCTCCTCATCCTCCTTCATGCTGCCAGTCTTATTGGCACCTCTCCTGTGCACAGATTATTTTTTCTAGCAGTACACCCAGCATGCTGGGCACTTGTACAGACACGAAATAAGAGGCTTGTCCCATCCCACAGAGCTTACTGCTGGAAACAACAACAAAAATACCTAAGCTGGAGGAGGAATAAGTGCACCAAGAAAAAGGTCCTGGTTTGCTTTCCATGCCATCTTAAAGGACACAAGTCATTCTTGGTCACATCCCGAGAAGGACCTGAAAAGGTGGACTGGAAGACACTGCATGCCTTGCCTCTCAGTTTAGGAAGGACATTAGGACAGAGCTGCTGGGTGGACCATATTCTTGGAAATCAGCCTGTTTACTTGTGAAAGTGCCTTATTATGGGTTTATGAGCCTGCCTTTCGGCTGGTTGTTGTCACTGTTTTTCCTTTAATATGTATTTAGGCTAAAATTTTCCAAAATGACTAATGATTTTGTGTGCTTGAAATTCAAGACGGCAGCTTTTTACAGCCACAAAATCAATGTCAAAGCACTGAAAAATTGGTGGGTTTTCCAAAAGCCTTGGAAAATCTGTTCTCAAGGTCTCTCAAGTTAGGTATGCAAAGGCATGCTAAATTGGGAGCGTTTCAGAAAATACAAGCCATTATCAATATCTAATCAGTGAGAGTTAATAGTTTTGAGATCCAGACCTTGCAGCAATTCAAACTGAACACCCCAAAATTAGAAGCAAATAACAGAAATTTGAAAATAGCATTGCAGAGTTCATGAGTGCTTCTTTTCCTCATGGAACTGTGTGGGTTCAATGGTAAATTCTGAAGAGATACTCAGTGTCTGTGGTTAAACTAACTCAGGGTACTGGTAGTTGAATATTGTTCCATGACTAGAAGGTGGTGCGGGCTTCAGTGTGCAAGGAAGCTATCTTTTTTGTGCCTCTGGAGGTAGCTGCCCTATAGAGCCAAGGTCCTGTTCTGTACCTTGAACTAAAGGCTTTATTCACTTCATCCCCAGTAGCTGCTTTCAGCCTATACCTCCACTTGCTAATCTCAGCCTGCCCACTGTCCTTCCCCCTCTTCTGTTCTCCTCCTTTCTTGCCCAGTATTTCCATCCATCCTCAGCATCTGGGCAAGCAGCCTGATTCCCAACTCATTCTGTGCCCTGGCTCAAAAGCCTGGTGCTAACGCATGCTCGTGCTGCTGACGCCTCAGGCAAGTTGGGTCCTTTGATACTGATAGGGCTCTAGTGTAATGGCAGGGAAGATAAACTGTCATTAGTCAGGTTTTAAAATGCATTCATTAAGCTATTCAGAAAAGTGCTGCTGTGGTTGAAATAACTAAGAGACTGGAGAAGGAGGGGTCGTTTTGTTTTTCAGCTTCAAGAGCAGAAGAAGTTGTGGTTTTACTAAATTGCTGTAACTGCTTATGCCAGAGAGGCATTGGCATTGCAAAGCGGTTTCACGAGGGTTATTACCTCAGCCCAGCCTACCCACGTGGCTCCTGAGTCTGTACCAGATTGTGGTGCACCACGCAGACCCCTTGTTTCTAAACTTCTGTAATTCCAGCTCTGCAACCTCTCTGTCTCCAAGCTCATGAGCTGGCACTGAGTGCAAGGATGGTGGGAGTGTGGGGCACAGTGCATTTGGGTGTGAGATGGGGAAGAAGTGATGGTGTTGGGCTGTGCTGGGAATGTTCCCTTCTTGATATGTTGCGTTGAGGAAAGGGTCCTAACACTTACCCTCCTGACAGCATCCATCATCTCTCCCTCTGTGAACCCACGTCTCAGATCTCAGAAGATGAAAAGCTGGAAGATCTGATAAACAGCTGTACCTCACATGTCAAGTTCGCAGGAACATGAATTTTGGGGAGAAAAAAATAAAAGAAAGAAACATTTCTATGAAATAATTCTGTAAGCCATGAAAGAACATCGAGAATAGCAGTTTTAAGTATGTGGTATTTGCTGAGATTCAGTTCCTCAGAATTATTTCTATGATTAATTTGTGCATCAGATTAAGTCTGTTTATTGGAAAAATTGTGTTAAGAAACCACTGCATTTCCTACACGATCTGGGCCAAAGTTAGTGTGGAGTAGTGGATCAAGTTGTGTAAGGTCATTAAGTGATACCTGCACTGAGAGCAGTAGTGGTGCAGTGGTACCATAACTGGCAGGGGCAGTTCCTGGCTCTGCTAAACAGAACATCAGTGGCTTCAAAGGTAAAATCTGGTCTGGGATTAGTATGGGCTATATAGCTCTATTTAGGTATGGGTCTATCAGCAGTCCTGCTCTATCCACAGAGATAGTTACTCGTTTGTAGTGAGCGCCTGAAGGCCAGGAGATGAGGCTAAGTTTAGTGAAGGTCCACCAGGGCACAGTTAAGAAATGATGTAAGTTCAAAACAACAAAATAAGCTTGAGGTCTGGCATATTGCTGAGCTATGACTCAAGGCTACAGATGGTGGGTGGGTGAGCAGGATGGGAGAGACCAGAAGACAGACCATCATGAAGCTAGTGGTGAGAACCTAACTAAATGAATTTGGTCCTCAAAATTGCATGAATGAAGTTCCTAGAGTTAGGAATAAAGTTCAAGCTGGGAAGCAAAGGCAAATTAGGCAGGACTGTAGGGCTAGGGCTTGTTACACGAGATGCTGTTCAAGCCAGCACAGGCTTCGGAAGCTGGATTATGGCTGATGCAGGAAAAGGTTAACTGGCTTGATAAATTCTGTACCTGGAACTGTTCGGTGAACTTGGGCTAGAGCTAAGGTTCTTGCGAGGCATTGGGAATTATTTTTCAGACAAGCAAATGCCAAAGGGGCAATGTGTATCTTGGATATGATTACTTGTTCATCTGGCAAGAATCACAGGAGTATATTTCAATTTACCGAAAATTGGGCAGCTCAGAAATTAATACTTGAGTCATTCGCTGCTTACATCTGTTAAACATGCAGGCATGCAGGCACAACAGGGCAGAGCAACGTTGTCTGAGCTTGATGTCTCATTCTATGAGCAGGCCTTCTTGAATGGTGTTTGCCAAAAACCAGACTCCAGGGAGGAAAATTGTCATAAATATGACAGAGAAAGGAGGGGGTGCAGGCTCAAAGTACACAACAACATCATTGAAGTAATCTGGTTTGAACTGAAACTAACAGTTTTCCTCACCATCCTCATTAAAGCCATAAAGTAACTCATGGCTACTCTGGCAGTGAGGGGAGAGAATGATTGTCAAGTTGAAATTAAAATGATTTTTGCTAGCATTTTGTGGTAGTATTTTGGTACTAATGTTCTATGAGATATGGTATGATTATAACGATCAGACTTGAAAGTCCAAAAACTATGGGTTACTTGGAAACTATTAGCAGTGCTTTGAACCCTTTAAAAACTGTTATTTTATTATTATTATTATTATTATTATTTTCCTTTGGTCGTATTAGTTTTAGCCTTTGCTTCACACATTATATGTACCCCCTCCAATTTCTGGAATTTCAAATGTATTTTTATATCTGCATACCTTCAGTTCCAGCATTGGTGGGTAGATGAAGAGCAACTGACATCATCCACCTAGACATGTACAAAGCATTTGACACTGTCCCCCATTATATCCTTGTCTTTCAACTAGAGAGGCATGGATTTGACAGATGGACCACTCAGTGCGTGGTCCATCAGAATTGGCTGGATGGTTGCACTTGAAGAGTTGTAGTCAACGGCTCAATGTCCAAGTTGAGATCAGTAATGAGTAGTGTTCCTTGGGGGTCAGTGTTGGGACCAGAGCTGTTTTACATCTTTGTTTGTTACATGGACAGTGGGATCAAATGCACGCTTAGCAAGTTTGCCGATGACACCAAGCTGGGAAGTGCAATCAACATGCTGGAGGGTAGGGATGCAATCCAGAGGGACTTGGGCAGGCATGAGAGGTTGGCCTGTGTGAACCTCATGAGGTTCAACAAGTTCAAGTGCAAGGTCTTGCACCTGGGTGGGAGCAATCCCAAGCACAAATACAGGCTGGGTGAAAAATGGATTGAGAGCAGCCCTGAGGAGAAGGCCCTGGGGGTGTTGGTTGATGAGAAGGTTGACATGGGCCAGCAGCGTGCAATTGTAGTCCAGAAAGCCATGGGCTGCATCAAAAGCAGCGTGGCCAGCAGGGCAAGGGAGGTGATTGTCCCCCTCTGCTCTGCTCTCATGAGACCCCACCTGGAGCACTGCCTTCAGCTCTGGGGCCCCAGCACAAGAAGGACATGGACCTGTTAGAATGAGTCCAGAGGAGGGCCACAAGGATGATCAAAGGGCTGGTGCACCTCTCCTGTGAAGACAGCCTGAGGGAGTTGGGGTTGTTCAGCCTGGAGAAGAAAAGACTCTGGGGAGACGTTATATTAGATATATGGATGAAATTATTTACCATGAGGGTGGTGAGGCACTGGCACAGGTTGCCCAGAGAAGCTGTGGATGCCCCATCCCTGGAGGTGTTCAAGGCCAGGCTGGATGCGGCTTTGGGTGACCTGGTCTGGTGGGAGGTGTCCCTGCCCATGGCAGGGGGGCTGGAATCAGATGGTCTGTAAGGTCCCTTCCAACCCAAACCATTCTGTGATTCTGTGTTTTTCAAGAAAAATGTAAGGTGAAATAAAGGATTCTTATCATTCAGAACAACCCATTGATGATCTTTTACAGATTAATTGAATGCATGATTTGCTATACTGCAGTTAATTCCAAATGAAATTGCTATCAAAACAAACAGAGAAATAGTTGAAATCTTTTGAGTTAATATTTCAGTAGTTCTGGAAATATTGTAAATGATTAACATAATTTGAATGGGACATGCCATAACTAGCAGCACTGAGATGCTTCTCAGCCTTGTTCTACTCAGTTATTCTAAAAAAAGCCCCTGTAACTAGTATCTAGTAACTCATTTTCATTTATGCCCCCCTCAATTTTTGTGAGTCTCACATCCAATATAAGGACTCCTTATATCTAATATAAGGACTCCTTTTATCACTTTGTGCTTCCTAACTTTGCTTGCTATCTGTATTTTATTCTACTGTTTGTTCTCAAAGTACCGCAGCAGCTTCGATTGACAATAAAGCGCTCGCCCATCCTAAATGCTAGATCGGCTGTTAATGTTGCCCTCTTCTGGACCACTCCTTTTCCACACGGAAAGCAGTTAAAAAGCAGTTTTGACAAAAAAAACCTGATCTCACGAACAGCATCGAATAAGTCACGTTGTTTTTATTTGTTACTTGTCAGTAGGAGCAGGGGGTCATTCTGGACAGCATTCTACCTCGGCGCTCATTTTGCCTCACCGATGTGATGTAGCTACGTGTAGCAGTTCCACCTGCTGGCATTTCGCACCCAGCAGTTTGGGAGCAAGGCTTTCCCCACCGCCACCCCGCTTCTCCGGGCACATCCCACTGAGGGCAAACCCTCCATTAACCCCCGAGCACAGCACTCCCCGTGAGAGCCGCTTCCGAGGCACACCAGCCCGGCCCGCCCCCTTTTCCCCTCAGCCCCGGAGCCCCGCTCCGGCCGGAGGAGGCCGCTTCTTCCTGCCGCGGCGCATCCGGGGCGGAGGCAGCGACATGGCGCCCAAGCGGCGCGGCGTGCCCGGGGCCGGGGCCGGCCCGCCGGCGGCCAAGCGAGCCCGCGACGAGGAGGGCGAGTTCACCGGTGTCCGCTTCAAGGCGCTGCTGCGGGACCCCAGCACCGCCGGGAAGGGTGAGGGGCCGGCCGGGGGGACCCCGCTTTGGGGTCGGGGGGGGGACCGCGAGGTGCAGGCGGGGGCTGGATGGAGCCGCCGTCCGTGGCATAATGGAAGCCGCGGGGGGCGCCCCTCATGCGGAGCTCGCCCCTCATGCGGAGCTCGCCCCTCTCTTGCAGGCCTGGAAACCTTCGTGTCCGTGGCGAAGGAGCTGCCGGCTGCCCAGCTGTACGATGTGGTGGAGGGGTACGTCAAGATTTCCGTGGAGTGCGCCGAAATTTTCAAGCTGCTGGATGGGGAGAGGAAGCCGGAAAGCGAAGTAAGTCGGCCCTGGGGTTTGTGTGCTAATGACTGACCTGACTGGGAGCAGGACTGCCAAAGAAATGTTCTACAGCATAAATAGCCCTGGTAACACTTAGGTGTGGGGTTCCTTTATTTTAAAACTGGAAGTCACATTGGGAGAAGCATTGGTCAAGTGGGAGATGGCCTTTCCATCCTAAAGACATCCCTGTATTTAATACGTAGTCCAGTAATACCAGTAGTCCAGCCAAAATTAACCTCTTAGAGTTCTTTAAATGTCAACAGGAGACCATAAATAAAATTAAGGGCTCAACAGAAACAATTACACACAAAAAAGAATAGTCTGGTGAAAACAGTTGTTCTCATAATTAGACATTTCCCTGATACACCAATATGCCCAAGAAGCCGCTGCTAAAGTTGACATAATTTTTCTCATCTGAGCTTGACACTGTTTTTCTTCCTCAGAATATGGTGAGTAAACTAAAGAATTAAAAAGCTCTTTTCACTGTGGGTACTGTGCCAGCATTAATAACTTAAGTCTGCTTACAACATAAAATTTGATGCTCTTCGTTTTAATCTCCATGCGTTGATCTTTGCATTAGTTTGTCATTTCTGTCTATGTAATGACAATCTGTGTAACAAGAACCATGCTCAGTTAAATGCTTTCTTCAAGATCCTTTTTCTAATGGAGGCTAATACTTGTAATGAATATGTTCCCTGTGCAGAATGGACTCTAGCTTCAGCCAGGAGCTCATTGAGAGGCTGGAGCAGTTCACATGGTTTCCTCCAGCAGGTTTCATTGTGCGCTTAGTAACAGTTCCCTCTTACAGCTTAGGTTCATCAGCCCTAGGTCTTGGCTTCCAGCTTAAAAAGATCCATCCAGCCTGTGCTAAGATTTATGCTGCAATCAGCTTTTGCCTTTGCAGAAGCTGCCGTTGTGCATACAGATAAATCATGCATGCACACGTAGGTTTCCATTCACATGTGAGGAAGGACCCTTTTTTTGCATTCAGTTTGTTTGTCCAGGGTTGTCCAGGCCTTCGGTCAGCACGTATGGCATGGGCTTCCAACTGAGGTTGTCCTTTGAATTTCATCAGCTTAGCAACTGGAAAAAAAAAAAAAAAAAAAGGAGTTGTCTGCCTCTCTGTGGCTCTAGTCTTTCATATAGTGTCTGTATAGGGGCTTCCTTGAAGATTTGCACTCTCAGAATCGATCCTTTAGAAAATGAAGTGTTTAGGAGAGAATTCAGGAGTTAACTTTGCCTTCATATTTGGAAGTTTTCCTCTTGTGGTAGGATTAATCTTCTTTTTAAAGGCATTTTTTTACTGTTGCTCGGCTAATATTTTCAAGCCCAACTGGTATTGACAAATACTAACATATTTATGTATTTTACAGATGATATTAATCTTTCAAGCTCTGGAAGCCATTTTACTGAGGACAGCCAGTGACCTCTCCCATTTTTCTGTTGTGGGAATGAACATAGTCAAAAAGTTGATTCATTCCTACATGAGATTGGTCTATGTTGCACTGTATTCTGAAAATCACAGGTAAGTCTTCTCCATACTGTTGAGAAGAATCAGTTTCTCTGCGTTGATCCCAAAGGGCTGCATGGGTCTTGCACATCAATACAAGAAACTGCAAAACTCAGCCTGACTTATTGCTAATGACCCACTGTTACTTAATGATTTTGTTCCACATTTTGTAAAATAATTGCACGTGGAAGTCTTTGCAAGGTTTCCAGTTCATGGACATGACCATACTTCCTAGACCAGTGAGATGATCTCACTGCAACAAGTGTTTTAACTGCACATACGATTCCAAATGCTTGTGGATAGGTATATTGTAAAATAGATTTTGAAACTGTGCAAGATTTGCATTTATTAATAATTTAAAGATTACAACTTCTGGAGAAATTTGTCTCTCCCCTCCTTCCCAGTTGCTATCAACGTGGCCTAAACAATGGTTTTAATTATTTTAACTTCCCTTCTAATTTCGCAGGCAAATTTTCCCAGTGGTCAGTGAGCAAGAATCCAAACTGAGAGTAAATCTTGGGATTTAGATCAATGTCAACAACATTGTTCCTGTGCTGCATACTTAAATGCAAGAAGATTGCCATCATTCAACTAACACAACGCCGAAGAAAAATATAGTTTTTCTTTGGCCTATGCAATGCATGTCATTAACTTTGATATCAGTTTTAGCTCCTATGGACCTGTTTGTGACAGTAAAGCACATAAGCGTTTTTGGACAGAGGCCTCAGTCCTGCCAAATATGCTTGGAAAAATAAGCTGTTTATTAAGAACACCAGAGTTATTTATAAATAATGTAATAATGTGTGTTTGGTCTAAATTTGTATTGTGATGTATAAATAACATGGTTACATGTTCAGTTAAAGCTCCTATCAGTAGCAGCAAGAGCTTTGCATGTGTGGGGATACTTTCCTAATATCCATCTTTATTGTTCAGGTTGGGACTGACTCTGCAAATTGCTTTGTGCCTGAAACGTCTGAAGGCTTGGGTGGATGTCAGAGGAAGAATGGGATAATTCATTTTGTTTCAACACCGCCTTTCTTTACGTTTTAATCTCTTGGGTTGGGGTTTGCATAACTGTCGTCCTGGAAATAACTTGCAGGTTGTCCTCTGTTTTGTTCTAGGATGAGCCGAGTGTGCCTTACCCTGTTGTCAGCAATGGTGGCTCAGGGGCCAGATTCAGCAAGGGACGTGTACAGCCACTTTGATTTCAATAACAAATTTCTGCCTGGATTAGTGAAGAAAAGAGATAAGAAGGTAAATTAAATGTCTGTCTGTGGGTGTGCCATGGAATGCTATGCCTTGGCTCCATCAGTTTTCTTCTATCAAGTTATTTAAAACTAAACTGTTGCCAAAGACTCTTTTGCCATATTTTCATCTGTAAGAACATGCCTCTTTCATCCTCTTCTGTGTCAGGCTGAAATGCTTCTTGATTGTTTCTGATTGGCAGCAGAACTAATCTATGGGGCAGGAGCTTCCCGGCTGCTTATGTAGGAAATCCCCAGGGCATGTTTCTGAGTCTTTGCAGTTGCAGGAGAGCTGGCTTGCACCCCGAGGTATAGCTTGCTTTGTTTTTCATCCCGTGCTGATCATTTTCATCTTGTCAGGGTGCAGAACTCCTCAGGCTAACCTTTATAACACTGCTTTGTAGTATTTACTGCTTAACATCAAATGGCCTTGTCTGTTTCTAATAAGCTTTGATGAAATGTAAAAGGTATCATTTCTGTGGGCTACCCTTTTTATGGCTAAAATAGAGTGAAAGTGGTGGTTAACTTCTGAAAACTGTTCAGGGATTGGTATATGTGAAGAGCTAAGTCTTTTTTTTCAATGCAAGGATTGCAGTTTGGTCCCACTGAAATAAATGGAGGTTCTCCAGATGTTTTAATGGAGAGAGGATTTTGCCAAGTACTCCTACTGTCAGAGTAATTGCATTTGAAAATATAACCAGGAGTTTAAAACAATCTCTTGGTTGAAATCCCAAAGGAGGATACACGAGTGAGTAGAAGCAGTCACTCCTCTTTTTCCAAAAGGAACTTTATTTCTTGTTTCCTCTCTGTTTTGCTAAAAATAGTCAGGTTGACCTGAACCAGTGTTTTAGAACAAAAACATTTGTATTTCATTCTAAATATGTCTGTATTAAATCCAGTATTATTTTCAGCACTGCTACTTTGTTTCTAGTTTTTAAAGATCACTTGCAGAATAAATGTATACATTTGTATTGGTTTTGTGCAGTCTGGTGACAAAGGAGGTAAAGGTAATGTCTGGGAGAGAGGTGTGGGGGTCTTTGTTTTCTTTGGGGGGAGGAGGTATGGGGGTTGGTCTTCTACTTGATGATTTCTTTATGTATAAACAAATTAGGAATGGCAGATTTCATGGTTTTTGACCTTATTGCACAAGCTGTCTTTGGGAGTACCACCACCCCTTAAATTGAAATGCGTGAATATAGTCTTTTGACCACAACCTTGTTAGATACATGAGTAAGATACAAGGAAAAAAAAATCCAAAATTGATTGAAGATTTTATTCTTGCTCACCTTTCAGTGAAATTACTACATCACAACTGGCTATCAGAGCTGAATTTTTAATACAAAATTAATGAGCCCAAAACGTAAAGCACAAATCTAATTTATTTATTTCTTCTTTCAACCTTTCATGAGTCACTTTTGCCTTATGTTTAACCTGTCCAGTAGCTTGTTTCAGGCATTTTTTACATAAAACTTAATTTTTTTTTGAACTTTCTGTAGGAAATCATGTGATGTATTCATATTCCAGGCAAAGCTTTCATTAGTTCCAGTGTGTCTGAATTTGTAGGTTGGTTGTTTTGTTTTTTCTTCAGCCTGTCTCAGTTGCATGACCAAGCTAGCAAGTGTGATAGCTGGAGAGCATGTGTAATGCACTGCATCCCAAAGATGGCAACAGGTGGCATGAGTCCGCAAGATTAGCGCTGCTTTGGAAGTTTGTATAGTAAAAAAAAAAAAAAAATGGAGCAGTGCGGCTCTCATTACATTCTTGAGTATTTTTGTGTTCAAAAAAATACTGCATGGCTGTACATAACCTGTCTGTGGAAGTCGTTTCATTTATCTTTTATAGTACCTACAATGATAATCAATTGCTACAGGTTGTACACAACTGCAAAATTAATACTGCATACCAACAATATCTTTTTTCTTTCTTTAAGGGGAGACCTGATGTCCGCATGGGCTATATTCAGTTTGCTCTCTCGTTTTTAATTGCTGGTGACAATGCAATCTTGATACAAGTGCTGGAATTAAAAGGTATTTCACAATTGCTTGCATTTATTTTAAGGTAGAGTCTTTTAAAGATCATAATAAATATGAGCTAATTCAAAATGTGAACCAGTTAAACAGCACTAATAAGATACAAAGCATATTTTTATTTTTGTTACCTGAGAAACTTTAAACTTCTTCGGTGTTTTAGTAAGTATCTCTTTCACTTGAGAATAACATTTTGCTTCTCAAAAAGCAGTGCAAAAATAGAAAGCCCTTGATGACATAGATCTAAAAAAAGAAAATGTAATACAACTTTTGAGGCCAGAGAGTCAATAAGCAGAAAGAAAGCTACATGGCCTCTAGACTTGCTCATAACACAGTAATACTGTGTTTTATTATTATTATTTTTTTTGAAAAGCATTAAAGATGAAGTCCGCATGCACTGTAGTTTCCTTTCCATCCTCATGCAGGCCAACTCTTGTACACTCCCTAAGACTGTTTTTTGTCAGTGTTTCAGGAGACCTATGTAACATCACTTGCATCCTTTATGGAAGCATTACATGGGAGCCCAGTCTGTGTCTCTTGGAGAATGGGGCCAAACTGACTTGACAAGGATCCAGAAAGTCAAATCCTAAATACATTTAATGAAAACCTGATCCCTTGTGTGCTGAAGTTGAATGTAAAACTTACGTTGACTTCCGTGGTTTGAAAACTACTGCTGATGTTTCTCAAGCAGTAAATTGCTGCCTTTGGTGTGGTTATTAAGGAATTCAAACAGGACCTGGAAATACTTAAAAATACATATATAAATAAAAAAATATCTGTTAGCTGGAATTCATTTCTTCCGTGGTGAGGGAGTAAAACCAGGTCATAATTATTGACTTTTATTGTTCACGCTACCCTGTGAGCTGCCGATTTCCTTCAGTTGCTTGCAGTTGTTCAGTTCTTTGAGTTCGGGATGGCAGTTCACAGTGTGCTGAGCCAGTCAGCCCATCTGGCTCTCATTACCCTGTCTGGGATGTACAAGTTCTCTAAACTTGGAACGCACAGGTGAGCTCAAAGTTGATGCAGTTTTAGAGGTAACCTGCAAACTTCTGAGACTCACCCAGGGAAACAGTTCTGAGCCCATCAGTGGAAAGGAAGCCCATCATTAACTCAAGTTTAAATACTGCACAGCATATTGGGACCTGAAATATATTTGAAGTTGACAGATGCTGTTGCAAAAGGTATTAATAACTGAGTTGGGAACTTAGCTAGTTACGCTGAAAGTAGGTTTGGC
The DNA here is from genome assembly GCF_011077185.1 of Oxyura jamaicensis. NCBI lineage: Eukaryota > Metazoa > Chordata > Aves > Anseriformes > Anatidae > Oxyura > Oxyura jamaicensis. The sequence goes on along the minus strand of NC_048893.1, from coordinate 108,383,798 downwards.
AGCATTACATATTTGTCACTGTGGTTATAGAGGCATCATCCTTCTGAACTCTTACTGCAGCCTTTTGGTTCATTCTTAAAATAACAGCAAAGTAAATAGTATGACATTGAAGAGAAATGGGTATGAATTCCCTGAAGTATTTTAATATGAAAATAGCTTTCACATCTTTACTTAACGTTTGAAATGTCGTCTTAGATTTCATTCCAGCTATTTTTCGTTCTGGAATAAAGGAAGACAAAGTTTCTACAGTCAATCTTCTACTCTCCACACTGAAAACTAAGGTATGATATATACTTGAAACATCTTTGCTTCTTGTTTTCTCTTTTCTTTGCTGCTGGAAACAATTTGCAGTAATTTCTCGTAAAATATACAGCTCTTCAGTATGTTTGCACCATGCTGCTGCAAACTGCTGAAAGTTTGTTTGTGTCCATTGCTGATGCTACTTGTTGGAGGCTGATAGCTTGGTCATCATACTGTTTGAGGACTGAAGCTTGTTATGTCTTTCTGATGTCCTCTTTGAAAGTGAGTCATTGTGCAGCTAGTTAAGGATTTTGTGAAATATGTTGCTAATTTGCCATTCCTTTGCGATAACTTACAATAAAGTTTTTCTGTTTTTCTAATTATTTTCAGGTGGTTCAAAATAAAAATATCACGAAAACACAGAAGGTGCGCTTTTTTACTGCAGAAGTGTTGAATCACATAGCTTCACTTTACCGATGGAATGGGATTACTGATGTCAGCTCTGGGGATTTGAAGGTCTGGTAGCTTGTTTCTTGTTAGTTGTTTTTCTTCTCTTGCCTTTTTCCTTCTTCTTTGTTTAACCCATGGGTTTTCAAATAGCTAGCTGTGTTTAAGTAGCTGGGATTTCAAGAGGAGAGATCTGCTGGGGCTACTGAAAAAGAAACCGTGATTTTCTGCTGCTTCTCACTGCTCGAGGAGGAGGGTTTGTTTCCCCTCCCTGACTGCCAGAACTGCCATGCAGATCTGTTGACCAAGAAGAAATGGGGTATTTGAGTGTGAATAGTCCATTGCCTGGACACATTGATGTCTCTATAAGCTAATATGCTAGGAGTAGTGTTCTTACTATGTGCCTCATTTCCATCCTGCAAACTGATCTGATATGAGATCTAAACTTCCAAGATGGTTGCCAGCCTTTTCAGCTTGCACAGTTTGAGAGGCTGGCAGGGTTTCTAAAGGCTGATTGAGCTGTAGCTGATTCTGCTAGTCCACAAAATCACATTCCTAAAGTAATGTAAAAGATTAATGGAATCTGGGTTCCCTTTTTTTGTCTTCTTTTTGATAGGTATGGGTATTTGGTTACTTCTTGCATTATAGTACAGTGACCGTAAAGGCATTCATGCCCTACCCTCTTTCCCTGAAACACTGGCAAATTCAGTGCATTGTTAGCTATCCATCTTTCTTGTCCTATATTAAAGTTGTTCCATCTTCTGCCAAATTGGCCTACACTGCTTTACACTGAAGGCTTCAGTGACTTTTTTTTTCTGTGTTTCTGAACTTTGTCATACTTAACCTGCCTGTAAGGTTGAAAGTTTGTAATTTTACATCCCAGTCGTCAAAATCCCAGTGTGGCCTTTCCCCAATTTACATAAGTTATATATCACTACTTTTCTGTAGCTTCCATTTTCTCTGTCTTCTTAACAAAAATCCTAGGTCAGTAATGCCCTGCAGATAGTACATATTTACCTAAATAAGTGTGTGAGGTTTGCTTTCTGTGAAACAACAAATACTGTAATATTTAATGTGTTTAATACAGAAACTGAAACTTAGCTTCTTAACCTGAACCTAAATTAAACTTTCTTTTAGCCTTTCTATATAAAGGGTGCTCCATAAAATTTATAAAACATTGAGATTGAGGCAAGACTTTCTTCTGTGATGCTGAAAATCATGTCTTTTTTACTCCTTTTTTTGATTTTTATAGGTACCTAAAGGTTCTGAAGATGCAGGAAAGATGATGGTACGAGAACTTGTTCATAATTTTTTGATGGACCTCTGCTGCTCTCTGAAACATGGCATAACTTTCTATGACCCAAGTCTTGGAACTTCTGGAAGGTAAATCACCAGTGAGCTGAGACTGTATGTGTGCTTTGTGCTAGCAACAAGAAAGGCCTCACTAGTTTTCTTGTCTGCCCTTTGCAAGTTAACTTTGCTTAATATTACTTCTATCTCAGCAACTTGTGGCAGAAAAGAAATATATTGCTGGGTTTTGTTTTGCTTTTGTTTTTAACTTTCCAAGATTGAACTACTTTATCTTCATATGCATCTGCCTACTGGAGTAGAGAGTGCTCAGCTATATTCATAGGGTTTTGGAGGTAATGGTTGTGTTTCTCTGAGCCACTTCAATGAATGACTAGGTACCAAGTCCCTTATTATAAGGTGTGATTTTGGACCACAGGTTTGTGGTGTGAAAATAAAATACCAAAGCTGCAGTGTAGATCAGATGATAGTAAAATATCTAGTCTAATTTACATATGGTAAAACCAGATGTGGTTTATTCTAGAACTTGGCAAAATGTCCCATGCTTGCAGTAAAGCCAGAGTTTGGTCTGCAACACCTAATCTGGAAATTCTGTTTGACCTTACTGTTTCCATTGGGTAACTAGTTAAAATATATGTACGCTGATACTGTGATTTATGGAGAAAACAGTTTAGATTCTTGTAATTCTATGGAGGGAATATCATAGGATGCCTTTGCTTCATCGTGTTGTCTGGGCAATGAAGATAGATCGTAGTAGCAGGTACTAATACTGGGTGGTGCTAGAGCAAAATTTTAACTGGTATTAACCTGATATTTTCTCTTTGTTTAGCGATATATAGAAGAAAACAACAAAAAAAGGAGGGGGGAGGGGAGGAGAACTGAAAGAACATGGAATGCTTTCAAGTTTAATATTAAAGCTGTAATAGTACATTTTCAGCTTTGTGATGTTTGGTTAGAGTGTTTCTGAAACATTGTGGTTTTAGTTGAAACTAATTACTGTTTGTCATAAAAAAAATTAGAGGTAAACTTAGTTCTTATTTTTCTCAATATAAACTCAGAGATTATGTGAACAGGTTGAGAGATCTTGCCTTGGATTTGTCCCAGTGCCAGAGGAAATCTAACTTTTTGCATTACGGTATCGGAGTTGCAGATTTAGAATTGCATGTAAAGTATCAAAGTGAGGATTTCTTTCTTATTTTTTATCTTCAACAGGGGAGGAAACCTGGTGCTTCTGCGCTTTCTGCTTGGTTTAAAAACTGCAACAGAAGATGAAATGGTTGCTGATCTTGTGGTGAATATTCTTAAAGTATGTCCAGACCTATTGAATAGGTACTTCAAGGAGACCCAGTATTCCTTTGTTCCTAGAGTAAAGTCAGCTTGGATGGATAATATGAAGTTACTCAAAAAGGTAAGAGTATGAATGATGCATACCACTTCTACATAGAAATACGCGATTCCAATACTATTTTTTCCTCAAAAAAACAAGTAGTGCTGGCTAAGCAGTACTGCAGAATTACCCAAAGTCATAATAGGAAAGATGGTAAAGTCAAATATTCCTGACCTAGTGAAAAGTTACTAAGCAAAGTTCTTGACTGGGAAGCCTGCCTTTGCTATTATTACCGAGAGATATTGCTGTGTAAAATTTATTATAGTTTGGGTACTGTTGCCGTACAGGACCCAGTCAGCCTGTGGCCGTGTTAGGTATAAACTAACAGAATTGTTTTTGATTTAGACCAGGTCCTCATAGCGAAGAGTTTCACTGAAATGAGTCAGCAAATAAGTGGAAGATCAGGGAGTGGAGTTTTTTATTTTTGTATTGGAAACAGCTGTTCTGTTTTGGAAGAGACTCATGTTTGAAGATAGTGTGTTCACAGCTGTAAGCGAACAGTATTTTAAGAGAGTTTATTGAAATCACTAAAAAGTCAGACAGGCACAGAATTTCACAAATAATGGTTTTAAAACAAACCAGCAGTGAGGAAGTTAGGTGATGGAGTTTTAAGTGAGTTAAAAGGGAAGGACTTAATGGCTCTGAAATAACACCATCAATTACTGTGGACGTGTTAGGAAAGAAGCAGCAGGATGCTGTTAAATGTCAAAGTTGGTAAATGGAGAGGGGGAAATGGCATCCTGTTTTTGGTGGGTGCTAAGGAAAATGAGCCATGGCTCAGAGCCACAGTTGCTTTAAAAAGCGTAGACAGAGTGAGCTGGAAGGTCATTTGCTAAAGAGCCACATTTAGAGCAGGAGGCTGTATAAACATTTAACTAAACCAGGAAGGAAGAGATGGATGTAAGAAATAGCGGGAAACCTCATGTTGCTGATGCAGTTTTTGAGATGTGGCAACATAGAAGCCCAGCTAGAAAAAACTTCTAGCCTTTCTGAGTCTGCCTCTGCCTCTTCACTTTAGCTTGAAGTGAGCAAATGCAACCTGTAATCTGTTGAAAAGTGTTGGCTTTTAGCAGGGGTGCAGGTCGCATGTGGATGTTTCATTTCATTGAATAGCCTGGGGGGATGCTCTTCAGCATTCCTGTGTAAAAGTTGGTATTTTTGGCTGACGGCTGATGGGCAGGGCTCGAAGGGTTGTGGTAAATGGGGCCACATCAGGCTGGCAGGTGGTCACTAGTGGGGTCCCTCAAGGCTCCATTTTAGGGCCAGTCCTCTTCAATGGTTTTATAAATGGTTTGGATGTAGGACTAGAAAGAGTTTTGACCAAATTTGCCAACAACACCAAACTTGGAGGTGTTGTGGACTTGGATGAGGATGGAAAGGCCTTGCAGAGAGATCTGGACAGGTTGGAGAGCTGGGCGATCACCAACTGCATGAAGTTTAACAAAAGCAGGTGCCAGGTCCTGCACCTGGGACGGGGCAACCCTGGCTATACATACAGACTGGGTGATGAGACGCTGGAGAGCAGCCCTGCAGAGAGGGATCTGGGGGTCGTGGTTGACAGCAAGTTGAATATGAGCCAGCAGTGTGCCCTGGCAGCCAGGAGGGCCAACCGTATCCTGGGGTGCATCAAGCACGGCATCGCTAGTCGGTCAAGAGAAGGGATCGTCCCGCTCTACTCTGCGCTGGTGCGGCCTCACCTCGAGCACTGTGTGCAGTTCTGGGCACCACAGTACAAAAAGAACATTCAGCTGTTGGAGAGTGCCCAGAGGAGGGCAACAAAGATGGTGAAGGGACTGGAAAGGAAAACATGTGAGGAGCGGCTGAGGTCACTGGGCCTGTTCAGCCAGGAAAAGAGGAGGCTGAGGGGAGACCTCATCACGGTCTACAACTTCCTCGCGAGGGGGAGTGGAGAGGCGGGTGGCCTATTCTCCATAAACACCAGTGATAGGACCCACGGGAACGGCGTTAAGCTGAGGCAGGGAAGTTTAGACTAGACATCAGGAGGAGGTTCTTCACCGAGAGAGTGGTTGTGCACTGGAACAGGCTCCCCAGTGAAGCAGTCACAGCACCGAGCCTGTCTGAATTTAAGAAGAGCTTGGACTGTGCACTTAGTCACATGGCCTAAACTTTTGGGCAGACCTGTGCAGTGCCAGGAGTTGGACTTGATTCTTATGGGTCCCTTCCAACTCGGGATCTCCTATGATGCTGATTTGGTGCTGTCATTGTGTTTGAAAAGTCAAAGCGCTTTTGTAACTCGCTCCTCAGAAGAAGCTGCTATCTCTGCAACTATGTTAATTTGGATTAATCTGTTTTTATTTCAGATCTATGAGGCTCAACCAGAGATTTCCAACTCTTTTAAGACTTCAGAGTTTATTCCTCTTCCCAGGTTGCTTTCTATAGTGATGGTAACAACAGTCCCTGCAGTGTGCAATAAAATAACGTTCACCCAAGGACTAAATGTAAGAGCAATTTATATTTCAGTGGATTTTTATGTCCTAATTAATACCATTTGATTTAAGCGTGGGATCATCCAATAAGTTTAAGTTGGTTGTAAGTTTTATATGGTCAATTGCAGCATAAAGCTGGCATGGGGAAGCACTGGAATACGAAGTAAAACCTATTGGTACTGCTTCCAGCAGGTATTCTCAAGCACCAGTTCTGCCAATGCTCTCTAGCAGTTTGGGCTGGGAGTCTGAAAACCTACAGGTTCTCTCCTGCAATCCAAAGCTTAGAAAGTAATTAATTCATTAGCAAATGTTAACATACATTCAGAGTACAGAGAATGTTCAAAGCAGTAAAAGAATTACTGAAATATCATGAATTCAATTTCCCTCTTTCAGTTACCCAGCAAAGTAGTGAAGCACAGCATACTGTCACTTGTGTCAATGATTCTGAAAAGAGCCTTGAAGAATATTGAGTACTGCTTGAATGAAGAAACTTGGCAAAAATCAGAAATCTACTCACTGTCAACGATGCAGGAATTTGTACAGCTGTACAGAGAAGCCATCAGCAAGGTACAAAGTAAAAAGGCAGTTGGGGTCTAACATGAGTCATTATGTGGCAGGTACCTACTCCTCTGCATTTTGTCCCTAAGTGGTGTGGCCTTGGACAAGGAGATGGTGTCTTTTGGCAGGGGGAAGCTGTGGTTTAAAAGGTATTAGTAACTGGTGTGGTAATAGATGAGTTTTCTAACAAATCTGGCTGATGGAAATGTGAATAAAACTTTGTTGTCAGATAGATCTGTAACATTGGCAGCTATTGTGCTGCAAATGAGTTTCAAGAGTAGGGTCAGAAGCAAATTCCTCTGGTTTGAGTAAGTTGAAGTCAGCAGAGTTCATTCAGTTAGAAGTTACTAGACGAGGTAGCCTTAGAGTTGATAGTATGGCATTAAGATGAAAAAACAAGCCTAAACTTTTTACAGTAATCTTTTTCAATAAAATGTTCTTTCATGTATTTACGTTATGTAAAACTGAAGGTAAACTACTTGATTTCAGGTCTTTTTCAGAGTGAATAGAAGATCAGTATGAACTTTGTGAAGAGCAGCAGCTCCTCATTTTGGCTAGTTCTAAATATTTTCATTAGAGTGGCTTTGTCTCACACAAGAGAGTTAACACAATTCTCTTTTTTTCTTCTAGCTTTTACCAGACATGAACAATATAGTAGCTGTTTGGCAGTCCCTTCTGAAGCAAGGGAAAGAAAATCCTGATGGGCAAGAGGAGAAAAGGGAAACTGCTATTTCCACTGCGGAAGAAACGACTGAGACAGCAGAAGTTGCTGAACAACATGGTAGGCAAAGCAGGTGAAGTCATCGCATCTTACAAGTGTGTGAATGGATGTTAACCAGCAGAGTCCAGATACCAGCCATGCATTTACTACTCAGCTTTGCTTTGTTCACTTCTTCAGGCAGTTTAATTCTGACCATTGTCAGAATTGCTTAAAACACAATTTGACGTAAAGGCTGGCATTGCTACTGGGAGGTTAAGCAGTGTAACTTTCTGCTGTTGCAGCATCACAGAATATTTGAGGTTGGGAGGTACCTTTGGTGATGTCCTGGTCAAACAGGGCCACCTAACGCAGGTTGCCCAGAACCTTGTCCAGTTGGGTTTTGAAGATCTGCATGGAGGGAGACTCCACAACCTCTCTGGGCAACCTGTGCCAGTGCTCCATCACTCTCAAAGAAAAAAAAAAAAGTGTTCCCTGAGGTTCAGATGGAGCAGGCTGTGTTTCAGTTTGTGCCCTGTGCCTCTTGTGCTGGCACTGAGCACCAAAGGAAAGAGCCTGGCTCCATCTGTTTTTCACCCTGCCTTCATTTATTTATAGTCATCGACGAGAACACCCTAAGCCTTCTCACTGGGCTAAACAGTCCCAGCACGCTCAGCTTTTTCTCATGAGAGAGATGTCCCAGTCCCTTAATCACCTTTGTGACCCTTCCCTGGACTGTCTCCAGTAGCTCCATATCTTTCTTGCACTGGGGAGCCCAGAACTGAACACAGCATTCGAACTGTGGCCTCACCAGTGCTGAATCGACAGGAAGGATCTCCTTGCGTAACCTGCTGGCAACACTTTGCATAATGCAGCCCAGGACACCATTTGCCTTCTTTGCTGCAAGGGCACATTGCTGGCTCATGTTCAGCTTGGTGACCAGCAGCATCCCCAGGTACTTTTCTGCAAAGTGCTTTCCAGCTGGGTGGCCCCCAGCATGTACTGGTGCTTGGGGTTGTTCCTCCCCAGATGCAGGACTTTGTAGTTCCCTGTGTTGAGCTGAACCCTTCTGTCTTTGATCCTCCTGTGCTAGTACAAGTACTTTGCTGTGACACAATAAAACAGGCAGGGGAACTGACAAATAGCTTTGGGTAATTTTAGTTTGGCATGTTATTTTAGCATGAGATCATTTTTTTTTGTGAAGCAGCTAGTTACTGTGGCTATACAAAAGCTTGTGTTGCTGTAAGCACAGGAGTGGAAGTGTGCAGCTTCTGGAAGAGGGACAGAGGGTTGTTGTCAAAGGCTTCAGTTTTATTCTCACAAAAACAGTGTCCTTGCTGAAGGACTTGCTTTCATTGTCCCGTTGCAGGGAACTGGAATTTTTAGTACTCTTCTGTAGCTTGGCTAGCAGCCTGCAATGGTTTGCATATAGACTGAAGATAAATGTACAGACAGCTTCGTGCCCGTGACAGGGCATGTTCCACATTGAGACTTTCTGGAGCAGAGAGTTCTTCAGAGAATGTCCTTCTGTGTGTGACTTCAGGCAGCGGATTAGTTCTCAGTGCTGACCCTCCAAGGCTATTTACTGGTAGAGTGCCTGCTAAAACCAGTGGAGCAGATATTTTTTTAAAGAACTGTAGCTTTAGTTTCTCTTCATGCTAGAATGATAACATTATAGTTGTTACACTTAGTTCACCTTTTGCAACTTTATTTGCACTGTGGCAACCAGAAAAATCTCTTTTAATGGAATTTGAGACTCAAACAAACAATGACAACGTTTCTGTATGGCATCCGTCCAGTTCTTCATGGCCCCCTGACGGAGAGCTAGTTAGCAGGAAAAAGATAAGTGTTAAAAAAAAAAAAAAAGTTCTGGCTGCCTTTCATTTATTTTGCTTCCTCTCATTAGTAACTGGATAACAAGTAGCTTTTATGCATCCTCATGTTATAAACTGAAAGAGTATTTAGCTGCTGAAATAGCTTCTCGTAAGAAGTAAGTGGCTGCCTTAGCTGGGGTTGGCATTTCTCTCTCACAGATACATGTTGTCATCCACTAGTCAAGACATCTTGAAAAAGAAATAAGGGAAAGAAAGAAACCTTTAACTGAACTAATAAATTAGTGTCTTGGCTTATGCCCTTCCCCAGTCAAACCTACCTGGCATTTGGTTAAAATAGTATCCCTGACAAAGAGTGGCCTGACTATCATCTCTTCCTTTCCTTTTTTCTGGTTTTCAGCCTTAAATTGAACAGCAGCGGGATTGGCTGGATTCTTCCAGAGGTTGTTAAAATGTTGAGGTTATCTTTATCTGTATGAGCACTTCAGAATCAAAAATGGCAACTGTCACTTTAGCACTGAATAAGCTGATAGAATTAAAAAAACAGAACAGTAATACTGGAAAAGGAAATTGGGGATTCCACTATGTGTTTTTTTTTTCCTGTTGTTAGTGAGGAAGATGACCGATGAGTTCATAGGCAGGTCTATTGAAAATATTGTTAGTGATTCTCATGATTGGTAATGGAAGTGCTACACTGTTTTTTCTTGATGTGAAGGAAGGAGAAACTAATTATGCTAACACTTGATTTAGGTTCTGACGATGCTGAGACACTGTTTCTGAAAGCTGCGTTGCTTCAGGTCATATGCCTTTATCAGAAGGTTGTGCCCCACTTGGTAGCACGGAGCAACTTTGATTTTAGCAAGCTTTTAAAAGGTATGTGATGCATATTTCTTTTACCTTAATTGCTTTCACTGGCTATTTGCAAAGTAAGTTACTTCCTCACTCTTCTTAACCACAATGATACAGATTTTGTTTTAACAGGGTAGGTCATAGAAAATTTGGGGCGAAGGAGAATCACGTACGAATTTGCCAGTGTCCTCTGGAAAATCCTAGCATTCGAGTATATATGTTTTTTCCACTTGCTGTGCTGTTGTTTTATTTTTATTGTATTTTTGCAGCCTGTGGGGAGAGGAGCAGTATTCTGTATGGCATTACCTGCTGTGAAAAACCCACATGAGGAAGCGTATTAGCAACATTGTTGTGTTTTTGTCTCTGGTGTTGTGTTCACTGGGGGTATGCCTCTTCACACAGCAGGAGTCAGCAGATGTTCTGTACCTGCTTAATGCAGCAAGGATAATGACCCACAGATCACGGGCTGTGGGCAAGATCTTCCACTACTGCTTGTGGTACAATAAATACAGCCATTTAAAATGGAGACTGGAGGAGAGAGCAAAATGTTATTGGGGCGTTATTGCTGTCTGGGGGCCAGCAGAGCTCATAGGCCACCAAATTAGAACAATTGTCCAAGTCCTATGCAGGTCTGGGATTTATAAGACTGAGAGTTATGTGAAAGCCATACTTAAAGCCTGTCAGGGCAGAAAGGGGTTTTAAACAAACAAGAACCCCCGCCTCCTTCCGCCAAATCAGCTGTCTTATCACATAAGTCCAAATCACACATCCTGTTTGTCCCATTATTTCTTATACTGCTCTGCTTTTTTTCAAAATGGACAAAAAGCAGGGCACCACGAAGCAGAAATCTCTTTGATGGTATGTTTTGTTACATAATAAAATAATTAAGTTAGAAAATAAAGTGCCATTCTCAGAAGGGAGCTTGGATATTTGTTTTGATGAAAGAGGATAAAGTAGACAATGATGTGGGGTAAATTAATCATGAAACTTCCGTCCTTTGGATTCCAGCTTGAGAGTTGTGTTGTTTCTTCCCCTTGTCCTGATTGAAACATACTCTCCAAAGGCAGCATATTTTTCTGCCTTTTATCTGTGTGTGCTTTAAACAGCTGGTACCATTTTAGTTGGTCTTGCTGTTGATTAGGCTTTTGATGTGATGCTGTCATTTAAAAATTTACTGTTTTCTCTCTAATGTGGACCGCAAAGGTACTATATAGACTATGAAAAGTACACTGCCATCAAAGGTTTATACAGCTGATCTCAGACTGCAGTCGAAGTGTGGGCAGGTCAATTTTTGGAGCTCCCTGTGAGGGTCTCTGCACAACTTTATGGCCTGTAAGGTGACTGGTTGTGATGTTGAGGGTAGCTGAGACTGATGGAAGAGATTTTGTATTTCCATGCTTCAGCAATAGCTTGTGCCAGGGGCAGGTGTGAGACTTTCCTTGCTGGGTTCCAGCCTTAGATCCACCAACCATAACGGGTTTGTCTGTGTGTGTGTAGGTCTCATGGTCTCGAATCTTACAAATTGCCAATTTATCTCAGAGTGGTGTTTAGAAAACCCTATATGATTATTAGCCTTCCTGATGATCTCAGTAAGATATTCCAAAGTTGACTATTTATTGCTTTCAAACCTCAGGTATCGTCACTGATCAGGGCCTCCGAGAGGAGGTCCCACCTGTTCTGCAGCACCATGTACTGAAAGTGGCATTGGAACTTCCTGCAAATAAATTTGCCTGGTTCAGAGTACAGGTAAGACTTCAAGGCAGATTTATGCTTCTTTAGCCCATAGTCCTCAAATTCAGAACAGCCTGCTTTTAAACTAGTCCCAGTCTAGTTCTTTTAGAGGGTAACCCTTTTGTATCACTGGTAGGAATTACAGACTTAACATTAGTAAAGACTTCTTTCTGAGCTGAAAAGTTTTTAAGCAAGGACAGAAATTTTTGTCTACCTGGAGAGGGCTGACAAGGTTCCTTCAGCTCTTGTTGTCCTTGGAGAACTGCAAGAGTAAGAATTTTCTCAGGCTTTCTAGACAAGTAGAAATCAGATTTCAGATTAAGGAAATGATCATTTCATTTATGTTCCACCCATTCCTGGTGAAGATTCTGACATTTAATAAGGCTGTCCCTCTTCTCTGTAATTGCTGGAAAATTTCAGGCCCCAGCTCTCTTCTTTACTGCAGGCCTGTAAAATTAGGGAGCTGTAGAGAGCCTGCTTTAGATGTCTGGAGAAAGAGTGGGCCCAGCTTTGAGGAGAAGCAGAGGAACACGTGTGTTTTAACTGTGATGCTGTGTTACAGATTTTCTGTCATTATGCAGTTGGCCATAAAAGAGAAGTGAGGAGAGTGAAAAACAAACAAAGAAAAGTCTAAGAAATGGGCAAAGAAGCAAATGTATTTTCTTCTGGCTTTGCCCTTCTAGTAGACAGAGATTTTAACAGAAAATATAGAAGCCAAATCTGGCAACATTACAGAGGGTTACATTTGTTAGGCATCAAATACAAGTCAGTGAGAAAAGCAGGGGAAATGGCTGGAGGATTGTCATTTGATATTCGGACAGTGTTCAGCATCCCTGTGACTTGTATTGTTTCCCTTTCTTTGAAGGTCAAATTCAGTCTCTTAAATGGTTATGGTACTGTCTTATTCAGACAGTACTTGTAGGAAATTTGAATTCCTGGGGATAACAGAAATATAAGTAGAATGGATGATTGTGGAGAAAGGTATCTTTATCTGGGACTCTTATATTAGCTGGTGTTTTTGCTACTCCTCTCTTCTGCCATTTTCCAAAAAAAACATTATACTTATCTTCCTGGTTCACAGAATGCAATCATCCCATTAACTGCTGGCTTTGGTACTTTTGGGCATGTCTATAAAATCATATACTTATTACAGATCTGCTTTAGTGCAAAATAATCCTGTACAGTGTTGCTGTAGGAATGCAAAGGAATGTTATTATATTTGTCTTTTAGGATGTCTCTGAGACAGAAAAGATAGCTGGTGAAAAATCAGTATTTTATTTACTGATGAAAATGTTTGTTACAAGTAACCACACTCATCTGAAAATTTCGACCAAAAAGCTGATTATCAAGGTAAGTGTTTGATCTGAAATATCAGGATATTCACAATATTCCATTGGTCTGAAATTTAAGGATTCTAAGAACTTTTTCTTAAAGTAGGTGGATATATTTACTGTATGCTTGTATGGCCAACAGAGTCTTCTTTCCATTTACTGTGACTGTTCTTGGAAATTGCTGTAAACTATTAGCTAAGTACTCCATGAAAGCAAATGCCATCAACTGAATTTGCTGCAACAGTTGATGAAACAGTAAGAAAAACATCTTCGGTGTTCATCCATCCCCTAGGCTGAATTAAATGTTACGATGTAGTTTGTGCCTGCAATGGCCTAGACATTTGATCGAGCAAAGGTTAGTTTTGATCCTTCTTTTATCTTGATGTATTTAATCTGCACTTTGTCACTCTTGCCGTGCCAAAATCTTATGCATACCATGTTCACTCTGCCCTTGTAAATTGTCTTTGTTAGTCTGAATCAAAAATGAAATAAAACCCACTTGTGTGCATTTAAGTAGGATAGATCTGACTTTCAGAAGTGCTCATCAACTACAAGTCTCCAGAAGACACCAGCAGCTGTTGTTTTCAGTATTCTTTTAAAACTGGGCATCTTCTAGTTACCTTAGTAGGGATAGTCCTACATTAAAAACAAGCCCAACAAACAAGCTTGCTTCCTCGCAACGAACAAACCTAAAAAGGTGTTCTGAGCCCTGACAATACTGTCCCATAAATATAGTTGCATACAGATTTATGTATATAGCTTCTTGCATTTAATTTCTACATTTAGCTTCAATTACAGGGTCCAATTGTAACGTCCAGTCCACTAAACCAAAGTTAGAGTAATTTAATTAGGTTTTAATTGCCCTTGATCACTGTAGGGGATTAGAGGCAGGTTATCTTTGTCTTGCAGTAATGAAGAATATCTCAATCAAAAGATACCCAGTGCAGTTTTTCTCGTGTATTTGGATTCTTTTGCTGAGTGGAGATGTGGGCTGCCTGACTCATTCTTCTTTCCTCTTTTACTTTCAGTCCATTTCATTTTCTCTTAGAGAAGACAGAAGCAGTGAAGTTAGGGCAGTTATGTCAGCAGAAAGGCTGCTAAGAATAGATGCTAATGAGTGTGTTTTGCTTATTTTTCAACACTGTGCCGTATAATCGGAAAGCATGTTTTTGGATTTCACATTCTGTTCCTGCCTGTTTTCATGAGAGCTGCAAATGTATTTCTATTTTGAGACTCTGCCAAAAATAGTGAGTTATTTAAAAATGGATCTTTTTTCTTTTTTTTCCTCATTAAATGTATTATCGTGTCAGATTCTTGTAAGCAGCCGTGTTATTTTTATAGCTGCTGGGGTGTACACAGAGTAAATATTGAGCAAATGAGCTGTGATGGCTTTCTTTGTATTTTGGGTATGGGGAGAAACAAAGGCATGGATTCATCCTGCATAATTTCAGGCATCCAACGTAGGTGCCAAAGTTTGGAAGCTGGTCAAGGTTCCATCTGTTGTTGGGAGTGAGGGACAAGCAGATAAACCATTGTGTAGTTCAAATTGCCTGCCATCTGGATTGTCCTTCAGACAGCCATTCCTCCTCCTCTTCTTCCTACTCACTCCTCTCTCTCACAGAGGGAACATAGGTTTGCCAAGTTCCTCATTTGGGTGTCTCAGAAAAGAGCCTGAATTTAGATCGGATGAAAGTGGGCAAAATATGTTAACAATTGTGACTTGACTGTGGTAAAACTGTGTCTACCTCCCCACCCAACCCACCTACAAGTATGCCCAGACTTCTCTCTGAGCAGTGGTCATGGCCTACCGTTCATTTACTTTCTGTTTACCCATTCACCCAGCTCTTTTCTGCACAAATAGCCTGATTTTGATTTAATATAGCAATGATTTTTCTTTTGTATTCCATTAGTAGTTTTCAGAGCCTCTCAACAGGCTGTTTTAATGGTTCTGGACTTTTTTTCTTACTGTAACAACACTCTGTGGTCACCCACTTAAAGCAGCACAGCTGGCTCCCCTGAAACAGCAGGAGTAAGGTTTACTGAGGTGGAAGGGATGAGTGCTCTGTGACCAAACAGCCTTGACCTCCGTGATGTTTGTGCTGACTGACTGCTGACAACAGAAGGACTTTTTGTGTTGACCCAGAAGACCTTCTAGCTCTTAGCTTTGGTTATGCCTTTGGGACATCTTTGTTTTCAGTGTAAGGCAGTGCTGTGGTAGGTTCCTGTGTCCCTAGTGCTTGTAGGAGTCTTCCATTCCAAGTGCATAGGAAGGAAAGCTCATAGTGAGATCATTACATTCTTGCTGTCCGTCAGGTGGACAGCTGTTGGCAGCAGACTTGAGTAGTGTGCATGTGGGATCCATCCCATATGTGTGAACTGTGTGAGGACAGGAACAAGGTGGAGTTGTGCGGGATTTGTGCTGCACACAGCAGGCGAGAGGAGGACAGGCTCTGAGAAGACAGGAGCAGAAAGAAGTTGCTGTTAGCAGATTTTTCCAGTAGTGAGTAAGCCATGTTTTGCCTCTTTGGCCATTCTTAAAGACCTCCATTCTCTGCCCCATGGCTGCTAGAACTGCTTCTTGCCCACTTCCTACAGAGCCTGTGTGTCTGGCAGAGCTTAGCGGGTTCCATTCATCAGCTGTAACCCACTCATGCCTCACCTCTCGGCTCTTGCTGGGAGAGCAGTAAGCCAAACAGCAATGATGGAGACACTAGCCCTTGGTCATGGTTACACTGAGGCCAGCTGATTAAGTCTGTGGAGGTTTGCTTTCATTTGAAAAAATGCATTCATTTTGAGACTGTTATGGAGTTAGAGTGGCCCTAATAAGTAGGAATAAGGCCTCTTGAGCTGGGGGCGTGAGAATGACAGATACTTCTTTTCATCCACCTGCTCTTCATTTCTTTCCAAGAAGAAAACATGAATTTGCAATACAAAGAGATCTATATTTTTATTTATTTTCTTACCCCCTTCTGTTTTTCTGGACAGGTTTTACATGACAGTGGAGTGTTCGAGTACACATGGAAAGAACTTTCAATTTGGCTGGAACACTTGGATAATACAAAAGAAGACAAGAAGGAAGCAGTGATTCAATTTTTGGAAAGGGTAACAACTGTTCAAATTAGCTGGATAAACAATGCCAGGAATAGCATTAATGGAAACTAATTATTTTGTTGCTGTTGTTGAGAAACCTCTCAGAGATCAGTGAATGAATTCTGAGAAAGGCAGTGCTTGTAATTCTTTATACAGAGTTGACAACTTTGTCTTGGGTGGGAGGAGGGTGAAATGATTCGGAGGAAAACTAAATCTAGAAAGACAAGTCGTTATTACAGCATTGTTGATGTAAGAGTAGAGTACGTTTGGGGAGGTGGATAGCTTTTATCTCCTCTTTTCTTTACACAGTAATACCTGCCAAAATTATCAGACCTCAGAAACTTGCAGTCTTTTACAAGAAAAGTTGATGTTTCCTGTTTACTTTGCAGGATGTTAAATGCCCAGTGCTTCCTTTCCATAACAGTTTCCCCAGGGACTCAGTCTGTGGTAGCACTTCGGCTGCAAAATTGCAGTGGACCTTTCATTTTCCACCAGGCACAGGTCCCACGTACAGCGGTAACCGCAGGCAGATTCCCTCAGAAGCATATGGGAATTGTCCTCCTAAAGCCTTCCTAGCTTCCAAGCACTTTTAGCCCATAGTCTTTCTTAGCAAGTGATGGTTTCTGTGGAATTAATAGCCTATGTACTTATATTTATCTCTCAATCTTTGTTAACAGATCCTGTTGAAACTTGTGTCAAACCCCTATCCATATACAGATAAAGCAGCAGACCTTGTTCAGGAGGCCAGTATGCTCCAAGTTAATATGTTTAAGCAAGACTCCGATAACGTCAGCATCCCCATCTCTCACATAGATGGTATGTGGCAATTCCCTCAACAACAGAGTGCTCCGGGACTTTGTGCTAAGTCTTCTAGCTGTAATCATGCAAACTGAAGACTGATAACCACAGAATTTCTGCTTAAATATGGACCTGTGGGATTCAGGCTTCTGGCTATATTTAGTATCAAAAGTAGAAGTCTGAACTGTGAAGTTTCCTTTTTGCCCCAAAATGTAATTTCTAATGCAGTTATGCTTTTTTAGCAGTATTTTAAATCTCTCTTCAGGGTCCTGCAGCAGCATTTTCTGACTAAAATGAAAGCTATTACATTTCCTCCCCTGGGGCTGCTCATCTCCATTCATCCATGAAGAGAGGCTTGGGGTGCACAAGGAACTTTCTTAATAACAGGGCTGGAATTTTGCTGCCCGTGCTGTCAGGAATGAGTCACAGTCCTACTGCAGGCAAGATCAAAATTCTGCAGATGTGGACACTTAGACAGCTTACCATGTGCCAGCTATTCTGCTGTAACTGTCCATGCATAGGTTTTTGCAGTACATAAATATAAGATGATTGAGGTACTTTAGCACTCAGTCCCAGATGGATCAGATGCCTTAAGTTGGCTCTATTATTAAGTTGGCTCTATGGCCACAGAATACATGGTAACGCTGTTCTTCATATGTTAAATCTCTCGTTAACTCCTTCATGACCAAGATTCGTTTCTCTGTCTATACCAAGCTGAAAAGCTCTTCAAGGACTGCCCAGGCTGTTCTTTTTATGGAGAAGTAGCTGCTCCCTTTCTGCTTTCCCATACATGTTTCCTGTCACCATGATGATCTAATCGACGTTACCTCCTGCAATCATGGTAGCAGCAGCCAATGCACCTTTTATCTTCCCTTATTTCTGTCAGCTGAACAGCAGTGTTGAACGGCAAACCCTGAAATTAAACACTCTGAGAGTGATTTTTGTTAGACAAATGCCTCTTATCCTGTCTTTTATCCCTTTTCTGCTTTGGGTATTCAGAAGCAGCTTCGTATTCCTGAAGTGTTGGATTCTGCTTCCATTGGTACCTAGGTAGTCTGAATCCTCTGCTTATACTTTTTCTGCACGCAACAGATGTCCTTGATATGGTGGATGTCCTAGTTGAGGATAGTGATGGCCTAGATGAAGAAATTGGGTTCACTTTAAACGAAGATACCATTATCCAAACATTTCCATTCAGTGCTGTTGTCCCTGCTGCGTTAGAAGCCAGGAATAAACTGCTGCTTCAGGCTGAAAATGAAACAGGTACAAACGTTTTTGTTTCTCTGTATCATTCATGGGATTGGAGAGTGGAAGTGGGATTGTTCTTACCCAGTAAGCTCCACAAGACTTTTTATTATTACCATTGCCAGCAGAAGGAGGTACAGATCCATGGTTTTCCTTGCTCAGGAGAGGCTTATGAGATGCTTCTGTTCTTTTCTCCTGACCCTAGATAAGCTCTTTCTTGTTTTCTGGGGTAGGAAAAGAAGTGGAAATGTGGGCACTTTTATAAACTACCATTAAAATGTAGGGAACTCTTCTTGTGGGAGAGCAAACTGTCTAGGTGAGGGCAAGAGAGCTGACCTTTCCCAAGTGAGGTGCAAGGAAGTGGAGGAAGCAAATGACCTCAGCCAGACAAGAAACCCCTTTACAGAGGGAACTGAGGAGCAGTGCAGTGTCCCTGCATGGATAATCTTGGCCTGAGACAGTTGTGCTTCAATAACAGAGTGTTTAAACACAGAATGTGTGGATCCTGACAGGAAGACAGAAAGGATTTGGTGAAGTTGCAGGGGGAGTTGTTGGCTCGAGAGCAGGATTTTCTAGCCTTCACCTCATTGAGTCCAATGTATATCTGACTGTTGAATAGCTTCTGAAGTGGAGCTTTGACAGTTCTGAAATAAAATCCTCCAAATTTAACCAGCGTGTGTTAACCTGGGTGTATTCCCTCCAGTACAAATCAGTTCTGCTCTTATGCAGTGCTAGGCTGGCACCCACCAAAATGCAGGCATGTTTAGCACGACGCAGTAAGGGCAGAGTTAGTTTTATGCTTGGCTGGAAGGAAACAAACCAATCTGAGCATGTATTTTGAAGTAGGGTGATTATTTACTTTGCCAAGGACTACTACTGTATGGAGGATTTTTTTTTAGATAACTCATTGAGTTGGGAACACTTGTCTGGCTTGTCAAAAACACATTTTAATCCTATTCAGTACTTTTAAAAATAATGTTTTAAGGCTTGTTGTCCAGGTCTCAAGGAAAGAGGGTTGCCTTAGTGTATGTGTGCGTGTGTGCTTACGCAGATAACTTCAGAGGTGTCATTTTTTTATTTTGCCTTTCTAGGAGCACACATCGTAGAGTACCTTGTTGCTGTTTTCACTGACCTTCTGCACTCTCAGAGAGATGCCCTCGCCCTCTGCTTGATGTTCCAGCTGTATGATAAAGATCTGCAGTCCCTGAAAGTTTCTAAATATCCTCAGCTCTACCAATTTAACCAATACTATAATCTCTGGATACCCCTGCAAGCTCAGGAACCTGTGGTATGGAATACCTGAAATTACTTGAGTGCTTGAGCCAGTATTACTAAAAAGCCCACAGCATATGTAGGTTACGTTTTCTTCAGAAAGTGCATTTACATTCAGCTAATCGTGACTTCTTGATCCCATCAGGGGACACAAATGCATTTAAGGGTATTTCTCCAACAACAGGAGAGGTCTTTGCTGTGGCTGGGAAGTGAAGCCAGAGCACAAGTGTCCTACCCTGTATTGTCGGTCAAGGATACAAAGCAGGTAGCTAGAGAAACTTCAGGTAATACTTGTCTTTAATTTTCTCTTATGTTTTTTGTTTTCCAGTTTAAACAGTTAAAAAAATGCAAAGAGGTATGCAAAGAACCTGCTCTGGCTCCGGATTCAGCATTTGCAACACTGCTAAAGCAGGTCTATGCAAGAGGAAGCAGTACCTTACTGGAAGATGATATCCAGACAAAATTGAGAGACTTGGCTTCCCAGCTCCCATCTGAACAGCTTTTGTTAGGAGTAAAGCATGTGTTGCTGTACCTGAAATCCACAGTGGAGGACTTTGGCAATGTAAGAGTGATGTTGTGATGGCATTGCGGGTTTGTTTGGTTTATTTTAATGCAGCAAGTACAAATGACCTGGCTGTTAAAACTTTAGGATCCAGTTCTGCAGCTCTTTCACATACTCAGCTCTCACTGAGGCTGTAGAGCATCAGACAAACCTGCACCTAATTTGTTTATAGATATCTAAGCTTTTAATTGTTGAGGACCCTTTGATTTCTTTTGCATTGGTTACTTTGGTGATTTGCATTTAGTGCAAATAAACTTAGGATTTTAACCTGGCTCTTGCCTCTCCCTAAGAGGCCTTTCTGGAGATGAAATTCATTGTCCTGTTCTATATTGGAAGTCACACTATAGATGAAAACTTGTAAGTATTGTTTGGTAGCCTGAGAATTTTCTTAGAATCAAGTTTCTACAATGGGGAATTCCTTCCCCCAGAAAGGTTGTCATCGGGGAAGTTCTTGATTTATTCTGTTACTTCCTAGATAATTATCTTCGTCTCCATCTTCCTCTTTTCTCAAGTTCTATGATATCTATGTTTTCACAGCTTAGTAAAACTTCTGGTCCTCGCCTCGTTGACTTCTTTGTGGACCTGCTGAGCAGCTTGTTGTGCCGGGGAAATCAGATAGAGCTGGGTAATCGGCAGAAACAAAAAGAGCATCAGGATGCATCAGATCTCTTTATGGATGAGGAATCTCTGATTACAGAAGAGTCTTCAAATGACAAGGTACAGAACCCATTGATATATGGGCCAGAGGCTTACCTGGTAGTAAACTCTGATTTGATTTATTCATCCATAAGTTTTGCTGAACTGTTTATTAAAACATCTGAGATTTGAACAATTTTTTACCACAGATTTTGTTGATACATTGTCACCAATCACCAAAGCATGGAATCGGCTAATTGTGACAGAGAACGGGGAAACTAGTCCAGATCAGGCTTTGTGAATGCTGTGACTTGATAAGTCATGAGGATTTGTGGGATTTCAGTTAGGATTAGAGTATGTCTGTTACATGATCTCTGTATAAGGGCTTGAATAGGATTTTACTGCTTTGTGGAAGCTTACTACAGCTTTCACCAGGCCTTCAGAAGGGCAGGGAATGAACAGGACATCATATACTATATTTCACAGAGGTGTATTGAATGGAAAGAGGTTAATGCAGAGAGATGCTGTTAAGGTCTGGGAGAAGTATGTAGGGAAAAGTGCATTTTTCTCTCCTTTCATATGTTCTATGGATTTTTAGAGAGGATGGGATTGTATTGAGGAGCCCCAGAATAAACAGTTTTCCCTTGGAAATGTGTTTAGATGTGGAAAATGCTCAGTGAAGGCATACCTACCACATCACAGATGTTGGAAGAATCGTAATAATACGCTGTATTTCAGTAATATTTTTATCTTCTGACCAGTTAGTAGACAACTTCATGTCCAGTTACTGTAATAAACATGTTCTGGGAGATAGGAAGATAATACGATTTTCTGTACCTATAATCATCCACTCAGTTATATTGTTATAACCATTTGTTACAGACCCTGGAAGATATGCTCATGCTGATTTTCAAGCATCCTACGCTGGAGAGTTGGTTCCTGGCTTTAGAACAACGTTCTCTTCCTCAGCACAGTTTAAACCCTGTCACTGTGAAGCTCCTGTCAGCTCATGTAAATTCTGGTGTGCTCCAGCTGTTGAAGACAGGTGCCCCGATGTTGCAGAGCATGGATCACATACATGTGTTATCAAAATATTTTGAAGCAATCAGGAAAAGTGTCTTGAAAGAACTACAGGCTGTGGGGAAAGAAGGAAAACAGGTCTCTCCCAAGAGGTCTCACCAGCTGGAGGCTCTTCAGGAATTGCATGTATACATGTCTGCAGCTCAACTGAAAGAGATCACTTTAACCATGCTGCGGCTTCCTGAGATGAGCTTGACTACTCAGAAATCTGAAAAATCCCCTAAAAAAGGAAAACAGTTGAGTTTGTATGGACAAATTTTGGTGCAGCTCCT
Source organism: Oxyura jamaicensis (assembly GCF_011077185.1). Taxonomy (NCBI): domain Eukaryota; kingdom Metazoa; phylum Chordata; class Aves; order Anseriformes; family Anatidae; genus Oxyura; species Oxyura jamaicensis. The sequence continues at coordinate 108,362,016 of NC_048893.1, read as the reverse complement.
CACAGAGAGCTACCAAAGGCAACCCCAACGAGGAGAACTGCTGCTATCCACAGAGCACATTAAAGCTTTGGGGATATTGATGTCAGCATCAGCCAGTAAGGATCTGGAGAAAGTTTTCCTTCATGCTCTCCAATGCGAGCCAGTATTTGCACACGTGGTCAGTGTAGAGGTGCATGTTCACTGCCTTAACCAGGGGTCAGAAACCTGCCTTGCCATTGTGGGCACGCTTTTAAAACACTGTAGAACTCACCTGCTGCAGTTCGAGCTGTGGTGTCTAAGCTGTGACACTGAAAAGTACCTGAGGAAGAACATGGAGAGCTTTCTTCCACTCATTAATGTATATTTGCAGTGCAGAGACCAGTATGGTTTCACCCGACCTTCCACAGGTAAAGCCACAACTCATCCTTGTTTTGATTCAGAAGACCGAATTCTCAGTGCAGGCTCTTCTGGCCTTGAAGTCTTGGATCCTCTGCACAATAAGTAGAGCTCATAGAAGTTAATTACTTAACTTCTAATTATTCTTTTTTTAAGCACTTCCACAGTATAAAAGGTAAAGGAGTGTAGTGAAGCTTGGATGCTAGAGTGAAGCAAAGTGCTGTTATGGTAGCTGTTGCCTGGTTTTCTCTTCCGAAACCCTTAATTCTTGGCGCATGTGAAAATCTCTCCTCATGCTTTCCTACATGGTTTAGTATAGGAGCTATAGGAAACCGCTAGCAAACCGAGTTGATTTATAAGGTACTTGTTAGCTGTCTGTTGACGTGAGATAAAAATTCCTACAAGTCCAGGGTCAGAGAACTGGTAAGGATTTCATCCTTCCTGATAAGCAAGGACAAGGCTTTTCATTGTGAAGTTGTCCCACTTTTGGATGTCTGCGTAATTTTCCCATGTTTAATAATGTCAGCTGTGTAGCAAGCGGTTATCTGCTGTATATACTAAATATTTTCTAATGATGTTATACAGAGCACACTTCAGATATTGTAGTATAACAGTCAGAAACTAAGTACTCTGGGGCTTGATTAGAGAAGCGAGTGGGAATTTTTGTAACTATAAGCCTGTTGTTGCTTAACACACTTTGTGAAATCTGTGCCCCCTCCAGTTGTCTCAGCTGTTATACCTGTCCTGAGAAAAACTCTGTGGAAAGAGCTCTCCAGTGTGTTTCAAGACACAGAAACATCGCATGAGACCACTCTGAAATTGCAAGTTCTTTCCAAGTTGTTGCCATCTGCAGAAAGCAAAGGGCTGCGAAAGCTTATTGACCAGCTTCCTGCTGCTCTGGAGAAAGCAGGAAATAATGAGAGGTAGGCAAATGAAGTTGTCCTGTTCCATGAGTAAATTTGTGTCATAAAGCATTGTGGTAGATGTGTGAATCCAAATACATATTTCCACAGTTGGACAGTGGCAGATGCCATATCTAGAGTGCTCGAAAACTCTGAAGAGCTGAATTCCTGGAGGAGAAGCCTGTTATCAGCCTGCATGAAGGGATTAATTGCCATGTACAACAACAATAAAGAGGAAAGCAAGCAAGAAGTGGAAAGGTCAATGCTGCTGAGGCTAGAAGAGTTGCTGGTGAGACTTTTTATGTCCATTGCCAGCGTCCAAAATTGTGACTGTGTGGATATGTTACAGTGCTTTTGTATTTGTGTCTTGGCTAAATATAGGTTGGATTTTATTTTTTTTTAAGATACTATGGCTTCTGTGGGCTTTTAATAGCTTTTACAGAGTTAGTTTTGTCCTGGCAGACCTTTATGAGAATCAGTTTTGAGTTCTTCTTGATGATAGCTTTCTGCTAACAGTGCTCATTGAAAATCAGTGCTTGTGGTGTTGCGGAGTTAAAAACCAAAGGTTGCTGATGGATGTTTTAAATAAAAACATGAAGAGTGACAAGATAGAGATGCTTCTGACAAGACCCACGTGCCATGCCTTCTGAAGTCAATGGCAGAAATGAAGTTGACTTTGATCATAAAGTACACCTACTCGATCATTCCCTCTGTACTACTGTGTTTTTTTTGATTGGGTAGGGTAAGCAAATCTTTGTAGGACGTAAAAATTGAAGGTCTCTCCAGGCAGCCTTTGACCTCTTTCTGGCTTCTGGTGAGACTCTCTTTTACGACCTGATTGTGCAGGACCTGAGGGGCCATTTTGTAGGGTTAATCTTGATTGTGTTGGCAGGCCTGCCAAGAAGGTTAACACTTAGCATTACTAAGTCTGCTGGCATGTGCAGCTCTCAGCCTTCTGAAAACTGATTGTTGTTTATTGTGGTCTATAGCATTTTAGGGAAGACAAGTTTTATTAAAGACCAAGTTGTACACCCAGCTCATCCAGCTATCCTATCTGTTTGCCACATGCAGATGTTGGGTAGGTTAAGCACTGTAGGTATGTGAAAACCTTCTAGTGTGTGAGTAGCAGTCTCTTGCTTTGACTTGCCAACGTTTTATTCCTTTCACGCTCCCAGAGTGTGAAGAGTTTCAAGACTGGTGGTTTGGTTTTTGATACCTAGAGACCAGCTTGCTTTTTAATTACATACAGCCAGTATGCTTCCTTTCTCCCAGGCCCAACAAAACAAGACTTGCAGTTTCATTTGAACCAGGAGGTAGGATTGTTGTGTCCAAGGGTTTTCTTCCCTGTTATCCTTTGATTGTCCCACCTAAGGGTTTGGCTTGCCTGTTTTGAGTGTGTAAGTGGAACAGAAATCGCTGGTCTTGATGTTCTGTAGAAGTTGTGTATGCTAAATGTAAACATCTTTTTGCATACTGCATGCACAGCGCTTTGTGGAAGAAGTGGACCCAGATGACTGGTACAACCTAGTGAAGACGGGACTCAAGTAAGTAATTTTGAGAGGCATCAAAGATGCTGTTCTGTTCAGTTGGCCTTGTCCTGCGTCATATTGGAAACACCCTGTCTCCCTTGAATTCACCCAAATTTGATGCTCCTTGCTTCTCAGGATGAGCTTTTATGCCACATCCACTGTCTCGGTGGGAGCCTAAACCTGCACAGCTGCAGGCAGATTTGTGTTTTGTGCTCTGGTTTGTGTAATTAACATGGCTAACTGGATAGTTGGACCGGCTTATTTTTGACTGGCATGAAGAAGCTTTATGCCTATGTAACTCCTTTTTGTTTGAGGTATTTCTTGAATTCAATTCATATGAAAACAGAATCTGATCTTTCACTTTAAATGTGAACCATTTAAATAAAAGAAGTCAAAGGAAGTGGGTAGTTCAGGATAATCTTAACTTCTGTGTAGGTAGAAGTGTTAATATGAAGGGTTGCTGTCTGAAGGGTTAGTCTGAAAAATTTTCATTCCTCGTTAAGCTCATTGCAGCTACAAGTGTGACTGTGTCCTGATCCTGTTTCCTTTTGATAAATAAGATACCAGCATTGCATCAAAAGAATTCGTTCAAAATGGCTAAGGGGAAGATGTATGTATTTTCATTTTTAAAAAATTTGGTTTGATTTTAGGAAGTTTGCTTTCTTTGCAAAGTTATCGGTTCTTAAACTTTTTTTTTTTAAGCAGCTTTCGTTTTGGTTGGTGTGTGACTGTTCTGTGATCTTTGCTTCTAAAGGTACCGCTACAGAGATGAAGCATTTTTGAAAGTCTTGAACACTGCTATTCAGTTATTATACAAGAAAGAATCCTCACTTAGTCAGAGATTAGTCAAGCTCTCCAAACTTCACATGATGGTCACGCAGCACTCTCTATTTTTGTCAGCCATGCTAAGGTCAAGAGAAGAAGATGGCACGAACATCCAGACAAGAGGTATCTTTTTTTTTGTTCTTCTTCCTTCCCTTTAACTATATTTAGTAATCTTGTCTTTCTCACGTTATATTCTACCCATCCAGTAACCTATCCACCTACGTATATTTGCAGAGCTATTAAACAATTGCAGAATATTAACATTTAGTTTTAAATCCTACCTCTATTTTGTAGCTGCCATTTTTAAACACGTACAACAGTTACATTTTATAAAACTACTGCTAAGGTTTTTTGTTTTGTTTTGTTTTTAATCCTGTTGAAATCTTGAATTGATTCTTCTGGTTTCTGTGAAGCTGTTAGTGTCCGTTAGAAACGTGTGACAGAACACCTCATTTTAAAATAGGTTAACACAAAGTTTTAAGTTCATTTTGCAAGTTACATCTAAAATGTCAATTTAATCCATGTATATTTGATGTTCCTCATGAAAGTTTGCACTGTCCTTCCATGAGCAATTGAAATTGGGTTCTATTCCCAGCATAAGACTGACTTTGTTTCTTTGTCTCTGCAAACTGAAGTACTGCCTGACCTTGGGCCAGTCATTTAACCAACACGCACCTCGGTTTTTCCCACTGCACAGCACTTTGATTCAGTGACTGAAGGATCTGTATAAGGGTAGGCAGTTCTCAGGGCAGCATCTTGATAAATTCTGTATATATCAGTGAGCAACAGGTAAACAACTGTAAATCACCTGAAAAGAGCAAAAAGCTCTTGTGAAGTGACAAATTTAGTTGAAATTAAAAGTAATTCATAGATTTTGCTGCATGCTGTATGCGTTTCACCATCTGAATGTATTTATGTAGAGCAACGAGATGGATTATTTGAGGCTAAGTTCAGTAATTAAGAAAGTCGGTGTCAAGAGCATGTTCGTTTAGGCCCTTGTCTTTATGATCTATTTTGTTTTGATTATTTTATGTTCCTGTAGATACCGGGGGAAATAGGATTTGTTTGTTTGTCTTGGAAATACTGTTTTAACCTCTTCAAAGCAAGTTTTTTTGCCTTGGATTAAATGCATCCTAATCATCCTCTGGTGTAGCTAGAATTTTATTTTTATTTTTATTTTTGCTGTTTACAGAGCTAGATCTTTATCTGAAATGCATAATTGTGTGTGCACATACATTTAGAGAGCGTATATGCATGTGTGCGTTTATATGCAAGCCATCTAATTGAGGGAGCATTAAACCTAAGCCTGTGTGTGTTTATTTCAGAGGCCCTGGTGGATATACTGCTGACAGTCGTGAAACTGAGCCCTTCGGTCTGTGAGAGCAGTCACCTTGCCGTATTGTTGGGTGCCTACGGGGCTACGCTGAGTACTGTAGGTATGTCAGCCTGGGAAAGGTATTTCCTACCAGATCTGTTTTTCATCTTCATAGGTGACTGACTTTGGCTTTCGTTTTTGTTTTTTTGTTTGTTTTTTTTTTTTTAGATCAAAAGATACTGCTACTGCTTCAGTTATATGAGAAGAATAATCAAAGCCTCATAAAGTCCGGGTGAGTTGACCGCCTTCCTTTGTTTGAATAATTACATGCAAATAAGCAGCCTCAGAATTGGCATTTTTCCAGGGTCTTTTTTTTAATTGAGGTAAACAGTGAGCAAGGTCAGACCTGGAGGTGAACGTTGCTTTTGGAAACATTTTTCCTATGGACAGATAAAACGTAAAACTTGTGTTGCCCAGACTTTTGGACAAAGGGATCAATGTGTGGGTGTCGGCAGGTTCAGTGATGGGATTTGAACTTCAGTAGTGCCCCGTCACCATAGTAAGAGCCTACTGTGGGGATTTCATCACAGGGGAAGGTCAAAAGAGAAGTTGTTAGCATAGAAACTCCTTCCGTGTTCTCTTGGGATATGGGATTTGCTACGCAGCACAACCATTGCCCTTTCTGATGCTCTTGTGTGCATGGCATTCTGTTACGGTGCTTTGCTGGAGAGGGGAGGAATATGCCAGTGGAGGAGTGATGTGTAAGCTCTTGCATTGACATGTATAGTTAGATTTTGGGTACAAGCATGGTATGAATGTCTTGTCTGACATTATTCTGGACTGTGGATCTCATTAGTGTGCAGGCTTGGAATACACCCTTGTGCTTCATAAGGGAGGATCACATCTTGTATAAAAAACCTATTCAGGCCCTCTGTAGTCAGTCTACAGGGAAGTCAGCTGCAGGTAGTTCTTACAGATAATGATGTTTTTGCTCTGCTTTGCTGCAGAGCCCCTACAAGCTCTGTCAGTTGGAGCACAACTGGACTCTGAATTAGGAACCTAATTTCCTTCCTTAGCTTTGTCTGAGAATATAGATGATCCTTGCAGCCTATGATGGGGGATAGTCCGTGAAGGTTCTCGTTAGCAGGGAATTGAAGTGGCTTCCAGGAGTAAGGACTTTGGAAGCAGCTGCATGCTGCATAAATCTTCCCTGAAAGTGTTTGCAAATGGGAGGGTGTTAAGATAGGAGGAGACTATTTTCAGAGGTAATTAGGGCCCCAAACTCTTCTAGCCTTTTTAAAGGAGAAGCAATTTTGTACTGTTCCCTGAAGTGAACTGGTAGATAGACACTTGGCTAGACCCGATCCCAGCACTGAAGTTTGTGAGTGAATAGAGCACATTCAGGAAAAGTAAATACCCAGCAGGGCCCAACTTGTGCTACAGATGGGAGCCTTCAGGTTCTGGATGATAAGAAACCTAACAGCCATCCTCTGGTTGCCCTGCTGACAGAGAAGCATGGTGCTGGCAGCACCCATGTAGTAAATGACAGTAGCAGTAGCACTTTAATCACAATAGCAAAATAAGTGGGATTTAAGGGGCAATTCAGAGGAGGAGAGTAAGGAGTTTTGTTTTATTGAAGCACTGTGATGCTGGTTTGAAATGTAAGTTGCATCTGAGGCAACCTTCTCTGACCAGATCTTTTTCACTGTATTTTCATGCAGCTTCTATCATATTTAAGCTATAAATGCAGGTAAGTAAAAAAAGCCTTTTTTTTTGTGAGAACGTAAGTTCTGACTTGGATTAGCAGGTTAGGAAATAGTTACTGAGACACCCTCAGACTGAATTTGAAACGCTTTGAGATGGATGAAAAAGGTGTTGCCAGGGAAACTAGTTCTAGCTTCAAGTTCCCACATGTTAATGAGTACAAGTGAAGGGAAAATTAAAATACTAATTTATAGCCTCTGTAATTGCTTTTTGCTCAGTGCTATCAGTCTGTTGACTAATGCCTTTACTTGTAACAATGCTTAAGAAACCTGCTATGGGGTCCAGCCGCTGTGGAGCATCACAAGACTTGCAAGAGCCTAGGGAAGTCACTATGGCAGCAGCCAACCATGGAGGAGATTCTGTGCCTGCTCGATCGAGAAAAGATGATGAAGACAGTTCTGTCTTTCCCTCAGCATCGCCATCTTCTGCCATCAGAGGTGCTGTGGTTCAGACTGCTGAATTACCTTCTTTCGCTGTAGAAAAAGAACCTTTAAGTTAGTCCTTTCTTTTTTGCATTCATAGAGAGTCTTGCAATTTGTTTGCATCAGGAGTGGCATTTAAATTAATAAGAGGGCTGGCATTAATCAGTTAGGAGCACTTTGCTGAATGTGTTTTCTTTTTGTCTGAAATGAAACATACATTGCAACTCATTTGAAAAATAAATAAATGGGCCACATCTTGTCTGTAGGTGTGATTGTGCAGCATTGCAAAGATTTCCATGTATAAATAAAATCAGAATTTGACTTTTAAACAGTTGTTAAATTTGACTGTGCAAGGGTTTGCTGACAGTGGGCTTCTTAGGCTTTCATATAGTTTGATAACACCCTTCTGTATCTTTTCTGTCAGTTTTGGAACCCTGATGGCGAAAGCCAAGTATAAACTGAAGTGTATCTTGGTCTGTGTTGCATTAGGTTTTACAAGGTTTAGTATCTGCTGCTGTATAATGGGATGAAGTGCTTAGGGCAGTTTGAAACCAAGCACTGGAAATCAGTGTCATTCCTTACACAATCTTGGTTTGGATTTGGTTGCAGGAGGTGGAAGAGTCACTGTACAGAGATGAAAATGTCAAGAATCTCGATGACTTCTATGATCCTTGTTTTCTGCTTCAGCTCTTCAGTGAATTGACCAGACCAGGTAAAGTGAATGCTCTTCTTTGACATTTTACTTAATTATTTTTACTGTGCTGTGGGAGCTGCATGGCTCCACCTGTAGCTCTGTTATTCAGATTCTAAGGGATAGTACTTCAAAGAAATCATGTGCCTTGTTTTGGAGAGAGAAAATATATACATCCTTTAACCACCTACTGAACTGCATTGTAATTTTCAGAATGGCTTAAAAGGTAACTAGACATAATTACTGTTAAAGTCTTTTGTTTATTTTCGTTTTAAAGCAGTTTTCTAAATAGTGTTATTCTTTCTAGTGGGACTTAGGTACTCAGGTAGGTAGGCATAACTACCAAGCTGTTCTTGTCCAGAAGACTAGGTGTTCCTTCATCTCTCTTTCAAATATAGTTGGCTAACCCTGTGTAGAGGGAGTGATTTGCTTAATATAATGAGAGATTTTTAAACTGGAACTAAAAAAAACTTAGGAGAGTTAAAAAAAATAGACAAATATTTATATTCTCTTATCTGTGGAACATCGTTCTGAATAGCACAGAAAACAGCACAGTACAATTATAAAATAGCATAAAAAAGGACAAGTAGAGAATATCCTCTGTGGGAAGATTGTATATTTTATGGTGCTTGTGTGGAGCTGTATCCTGCATCAGCTATGGTGTCACAGAAACACGATGAGCAAAAAAGGCATTGGAGGGGTGGTACCTTCTGCAGGTGCACACGGTGCCCCACTTGCAATTGATAGGACTGCTCTGATCTGGGGCTGCCTTGCGGTTGAATTTTTAGGAGCAATAATCACCTACTTTCAGCTGTTTTCTCAATGGGAGTTGGGCAGAAACAAGACAGGTTGGAGAACATGCCCTGCGATGTTCAGAGGAGTGCTCTGAGCATAAGGTGGAAGCTGCCCTTACCGAGGAAGGGTGAGGTTGTTTCTTAACCAGCCTGACTTTCTGGAAGGGCGTCACTTTCTGTGAGGGACACTGACAGAATGACTGGAGATGTGACCTGATACAGGCTGTGCTTATATTATAGGGAAGCTTCAGCCAATTCATTTTCCATCAGACAGATGTGTGGGGCCACGGTGTATCATGAATATCCCTGTGCTCATTATCTTTGGAAAGTCTGATAGGATCTACGTGGTGCTTGAAAAACGCTTGCTTACCCTCACTTTCCTTGTTTGACATGACTGCTGTGCATATGGATATCCCTGCTGTTGTTCACGCGCACGCTGCCTGTTTGGAGGGCATTTAAAGATCAAAGGCACCTATAAGGAATTTCCTAACCAGCTTCCTCCCTGTGTTGATTGTGGTTAACCACTGTGTAGTTAAACTGGATTTTGCTTTCCACAACAATACCCTCACAAGCAATTAGCTGGCTGATAACTGTCTTGCAGTAAAATCACGCTGAGTCTTACTTTGTTCACCTCAGCCCTTGTAGCATGGTACCTGCTTTGCGTGTTCTTAGCCTCTATTTAGGCATAGTTGCAGTCTGCTCTTTATAATTTCGTGTTCTAATTTACTGAGGAAAAAATACCAAAGCTATGAGGTAGTTTGCAGTAGGGTGGATCTTAGGCAATGCAGTTAATGCTGGATTTGGGATTGTTAGTGATGAAGAGCGTGAGCAAGCCAGTCTCTCTCGGACCTAGGTGTAATAGTTGAAAAAGTGCATAATGCTGTCACCGCTGTCACTGGCCACCACTTTACCTGGTGGCAGGGATGAGGTGACCTGTCGGTGGTACAGCCACCTGGCAAGGACGGCCACAAAGCAGCAGCCGCAGGGCTGAGGGAGCTCGTGCAGGAGGAGCCCTTAGCTTTAGCCCACAGCGTAGGATGAGCCATAAACTGGGGTGGGGAAAAACACTTCTCTAAATCACTCCACGCCCAGTGAGAGTCTGTGCCCTAAGAGGGACATTTTTAGAGAGCACAAATGATTTACGAGCTGGAGTCCTGTGGTGCTCCTAAACCATGTCAACTGCTTTTGGAATTCCCAATTCTTTATTTATTTGCTCTTTGTACTGGCTGCACAGCGTCCTGCACAGACGTTATATATCTGCTGAACTTATAAACACAGACTTACTGCACAGTGTTTAATGCTCACTGAGTAAAAACTAAGTCTGGAGTTGGGCACATAGCAAGTTCTGTCTAACTTTAGCTCTGATAAGCATCTTGGAAAGCTTTTCCATCGTGATTCTCAAGGTACCTTAAACAGACGTAGCATTAGCTTTTTTTTTTTTAAATAATATCTTGTTATTTTAGCTTAGTTAGTTTTTGAACACTCTCTCCAAGGTCAGCTGGATGGAAAATATTTCCACCGCATGTTTGTGGTGGAAGAAACTTTTCTAAATAAATCTCTTTGTGACCAGCTTGAACTTTGCTGCTGTAGTAAGGACCTTGGCTTTCCCTGTGATATCACTGCATAAAGGAATTCACATTTTCCATCTACGTGTTGTTACATGCTCCTTTTGGCGGTCAGGCCAGTGTCCTTGCTCAGTTCCTGAAAGTAGAGGGAGGTGGAGCTCTATCTGTACGAGCTCTGGTGCGATGAGAGGCGCGCCGTCCTAACAAACCAGGGATCTTTTTGCTCACTAGGAGAATGGCTGAGGTGTTGCAAACTGCGCCAGTTCAAGTGCATGTGCTTTGCTGAGGAGTGGTTTAGGGAAGTGTACGGTAATTCCTAGTACTGAAATAATTGTGAAAACCACTTACTGAAAAGACCTGGTACTGCACTGCAGTGATGTTTTCGCATTGGCCGTGTAGAAGTGGGCTGGGTGGGAGGCAGCACAGGGAGGCGGAGACCTGTCCCATAACTAGTGGAGCTGGGTGTGAAGCTGCTGGGCAGGGAGAGAAGTAGGAGTTCTGGCAGCAGGGAAACAGCCCAGCTGCTGGTGCGGGGGCGTAAATAAAATGTGATTATTTTTTTTTTATTATTTTTAATACATATTTTTTTAAACGTATTAAGCACATGTGTATGGTGGTTGGGAAGGAAATCAGTGGACCAAATATAGTCACTTGTCTGTAAGACTAGAGCCTCTTAAATAGGTATGTTTATTTCTCCAAAACTTCCTCTTGGTCTTCAGTGTGAATGGCAAGAAAATGCATAAATATTATTGCCAAACTCAGAACCTCCATATGTTTTCACTTGAGCTGACAAAATACAAGAGAGGTGCCATTCTGTTCCAGTACTGGTGAATGGCATACACTAGGTAGTAGCACAGGACATCATCTGGAGGTTTTGCATCAAGTCATTTCTAGCCATCAGTGGGCAGAAGCGTCACAGGCTCCTCAAAACACACAGTCTGTAAATAAGAAACTCTACATCCCGATGACAAAACTCTATGGAAGATAAATGTTAGATTCAAGGGTGTGTTTTCTGTCTGGTTACTGTTCATTGCTGGATATTTTTTCTGTCTTAGAAGGGCATAGGGGTACAGCTTAGTACTTCAGTAGGAACATGCTTTACCAGCAGAATTGCTGGTGCCTGCATGGTTGCAGTCGCTTTTTTATTGTGGCTAATGGCTTATTTAGGTATTATTCTCCTGTCCATTTTAGTACAAAAGCTTTTTAATGCACATTGGTTTTTCGTTGGCTGTGGTGATCTTTCTTTCAGGCACAGACTTATTAAATGTCCAGAAAATGGTTGGAGAAGAGAATTTTCCTTCTTGGTTTTTCTTGCTGTCCTGAAACAGTGAGATGTGTGCTGTGTTTACAGAATTTACTCCTAACTTTGCATGATCTACCAGGTAGACTTGTATCTGTCTCAAATACATGAAAAAAAAACTTAATTTCAGCTCGGGTAAAGAATTCTTGCTGAGTGATCTGCAGGATGCCTTTGTTATCTGAGGTGCCTTCAGCACCTGCAGCTGTGGTGAAGTAATAGTATGTAAGGATAGATCTAGAAATTGGCATTTATGAGCAGAAGTCTTGTTAAGGATTACAGTGCTGTTATATACTCTGTGACATGTGGGTATGACGTGCTGGATGTTTTTCTTTCTTTTTTCCCCTCTTCTCCCACAGAGTGTGTAGTGGCATGTCACAAGTTTGTCGAAGTCAATGCCCTGGGTCTAACAGTGGCTGCACTTAGCAGCTATGATGCCAACATGAGAGCAGCAGCATATTTTGTTTTGGCTGCTTTTCGGTCTCATCTGGAAGGGGCTCGCTTCCGAGAACAGAGGCAGGTGAGTCTGGACTCAGTTGATTGTCAGTCGGACATTTTATGTCATGGCCGCTTACGGGAGAGGTGCTGTCTTGCTCATCTGCCTACCTGCACATGATAAAAGAGACAAAAGAAGCATTTTATTCTCTATCCTGCTGTTTATCCTCTTTCACTTTGTGTTTGCTCCTTCTGTAATCAATGGGTGGGAAAAAAGGGGGAAAATGTTTTAGAAATTCTTAAGTTTTTAACTTGTAGGAATGGAAATCCCAATGGAATTTATATTTGAATATTGCCTATGAAATATCCTAAAACCTTATTTATGTATTCACACGCTCCTCTTGTATTTGTTTGGATGATGTTTTGAGCTTTTCTCCCCTGGGTTCTTGTGCTGCAGCTGCTGTATCTCATGGATGCTGTGCAAAATGGAATCCGGCAGCAGAACCTCAGATTTACCTTCTCTTTAACCCTCTACATTGCTCGTGTGGCACAGCAGATGCTGAAGCCAGGTAATCTACTGCGCATGTTGAACTTATGGCGTGTTAAAGGAGAGAGAGAGTGGATGCGCATGGGATGATGTCCTGGTGACTGAGGTAGTTGTGAGAGTCGCAGCAGCCATGAAGTGTGCTTTCCTGTGTTTCAAAGAAAAACTTTCAGTGCTTGTGTAGACCACCTAACTGGAGAGATGGGAGGTGCCGTTTGTGCACAGAACCAGGCTGATCCATCAGGGATGATGCCTCTACCTCCTTGTAATTATGGGGTGGGGGTGGTTGGAGGAATAGATGAGTGAAACTTTGTGGGCCCAGATCAGAGTAGGTTGGCCTGAGTATCCTTGTCCATGGGTACTGAACTCTGCAAGCCTCTGTTGCAAAGGAGAATCACAGCGTCAGGGTTCCAAGGGACCTTGCAATGTCTTTATCTAGACACTCTGACAAGAGCAATGCTGACTTTGAGGACAGACGTTTTTGCTCAGGGCTTTAACCTAGTCCTCCAAACCATCCAGTCCTCCAAACTGATTGTAGGCAGCCTGCAAGGGTGAGAGGGAGACTACAGCACCCCTCTGGGCAACCTGTTCCACTGTCTTTCTGTGCTTACGTGGGAAAAAGGTTTTCCTGATGTCTAGTCTGAAACTGTCTTATTTTAATGTATGGCCATTGTGTCTCATCCTCCTGCCTTGTTTTATATGCCACATAGGAGCTCTCTGGGTGGTTTGTATGGATAACCACACCTAAAATCCTGGCCTTTAAACACCATTTGTCTATGAAGCATTGCTGTGGCACATGTTTATAACTCTCGCTTGTGCAGTAACGCTTTCCTTACGGTATTTTCATATTTCATGAGTAGAGCTGATACCACAGAGCTGTGAGGTGACTGTGAATGTGCCCAGGACTGGATTGAACGTGCCCATAAGGCAGTCTCTGCTGGGGTGCCTGTTTTGCCTGTGGAACGGCCAAACCTTAGCAGCTCTGAAAAAAATGGTTGTGTGTTTGAATTTCCCCTCTAAGTACTCAGGCCCAGCTCAAGTTGTGCCCTAGAGGTCTGCACGTGAAGCCAAACCTACCCAGTGCAGCATCCCAGGTCTGGGCTGAGCAGATGCCTCGCTCCCTCGTGAGACCTTGTGGCTGGCACAGGAGAAAGCACTTCTGCTATCCACTGCTTGGATGGGTGTTTGCTAGCAGGAACAAGTGTAGTGCTAGTGGCTCCCACCTGCCCTCGGCAGTGGTTTGTGTCAAATATGTAAAGGGATTCTCGTGTTTCATGAGAAAGGGGTGGGATTTTTGTACCGGTGTGTTTCTGTAGGTTGAAAATGGTGGTTGTCTGATGGGAAATCTTAAGCTTGAAACATGGAGAGATTTGCCTCTAACTTTGCAGCAGGCTTCGGTTTGGTCATTGAAGTAACGTTGGATTTGCTGAAAGCTGAGCTGTGTTGAGTATTTATCTTAGATCCTGCTTTGTGCACATTCTGAATAAACTTAGGTTTGGGGGAAGAGAAGAAGTAGGATGGCCAACAATAAAATCAGCCTTAGAGCACAAGGCCTCCTCGCTGTAATTAGCGTGCTGCTCTGACAGCTAGCTGAAAAACTGGCAAATGCAGGTTCCATTTATTTTTATGCGTGGTTGTGTATTGGGAACATTGTCCTCCTCCTCAGTAACCATTGTTTCTCTTCACAGAGGAGCACATGTATACAAAGATAAACAGATTCCTTCTGTCACACCAGTACTTGGACCTGAGGAAAGTACCAGGGTTTTTTCAGCTTTTCTACAGTTTTGATTTTGAGGTAATACAAATCCCACTGTAGGTATCCACTAATTCTTCTGAAAATAATAGAAAAAAGCTATAAAAATGCAAATAAATATTATTCTTCCATAATTAGTTAATTAAAGGAAGGTAATTGTTGAGTTCTTAGTTTTGTTTTATATTTGAATAAGTATTATTTCCGTGTTTCTTTGTTTTTTTTGTTTTTTTTTAATAATAGCAGATAATGAAATCATGAATTGTGCTGTGCACTGTATAGCAGAACAAGCAGAATATTCCGTCCTAGCCAGCTTAATAAATGTTTGAGTTCAGATTATTATAGTTGAGTTCAGTGGAGGTATTTTAGAAACTTTTCAGCTTTAGTTTAGAAACTTTTCAGGAACTTTTCAAGTTCCACTGTCAGTACATACTTGGGCTGTAGAGTAACTGTTGTTGATGGATGTTGTTACTGATTAAATCTGATGGGGATAAAGGCTGAGAAGTCCGGAAGAAGCTGTTAAGACTGTGCTGGCATTCCCGGGGGATCAGTTTGTTGTGCTTTATGAGCAGATATTTTAAATGTCTGATGGTACTATTTTTATTATGGCTTCCAGCACAAAATAGAACGTGAATGGGTTCTCAGACTTCTTGGAGAAGGGCTGCGTGATAAACATTGCTACCAGCTTTATGACTACCAGAGGATTTTCCATGTTATTCTTTCCTTTTTCAACAGTCCCTTGTGTGATGAAGGTTCCCAGGTAAGAATATATATTTAAAAAAAATAAATAATTTGCACCATTAAGATATCTTAACCAAGTGCAAAGCAGAAAGGAGCAGCTGACTCTTCCCTTTCCCTCTTGACAATCTGTTCCTTGTTGTTTTTGTATGTGCTGGGGAGGAAAAAGACTGCTTTTGTCTAAACTAGTCACATCCTTGGCTCCTGAAGTTGGAACAGATCCCTGCCATCATGGAACTTCAGTCACCTTCATCAGCTGATGGTCTGGCTGTACAGTCCTATTTCTACTCCTTCATAAAAAATACTGCAGTGGCTTCAGTTTTGCTCATATGTCAGGGTCTTTGCTTTTTTTAGGTCCGCTTATTCCCTAACTAGCATGTTGTCTGTACAGTGCTTTAGCTGGAAGAAAGTTCACAAGAAAGCAGCTCTGATGTTCAAAGACATCCACCCTGAGAAATCCGCTCTGTAAAGAGTATCTCGGTTACGTATGAGAATCTTGGACAGAGAGAAAGCTGTCTTGCTCCTAAGGGCTTCCTTTTTTAAGAGTAATGTCTGTGTGTATGTAGCCTTAAAAAGAGAATGTCTTTCGTTCCCTGGGGTTGCTAAGAACACGTGATGTTTGGAAATACATTTTAACTTTAAGTTGATTAGATCCCGGATACCAGCCAGATTGCTAATTGTATACTTCTCAAAGATTGATAATAATTAGATCTTGACTATATTCTGATCTTGTAAAAGAACAAATTATATTTTCTGTTTCAGAATCATATTCTGGAGATACTACAAAATGCTGCTCATGTCACCAAAGCTGCCTATGAGCTCATACAAGACCACAGCCTCCTAACCTGGATACTGCATATCTTGGAGAAAAGGTAACTAGGGAAATATTGGTGAAATGAGAACGATCCCGTTGTTTACATGCAGGAAATAATTATGCAACTGAGTATAAAAACAAGGGGTGACAGATACAAAAATGGCCTGCTGGTGATTGTGATATGTGGCACTTCGGGCTATATAAAAAAAAATAGGAAAAAAAAAAAAATGTTTACATGAACCTTTCATTTCTAATACCCCCTCTCCACGTCCTGTTGCAGGACCTCTGACAAAGTACTTGGCATGGCAGGGAATTTGAGCTTGCTATAACATTTCTCCTCCCATGCCTTCCTCCTCCACTTGCATCTCCCTCACATACATGCACACATATGTATGCTTGCGCACACAGTCTTGTTTTGCATAGATTCTCCTGGCAGGTTCACACAAGGAGTCAAGATCATGTGTTGCGATCAGCCTGACCAAGTCCCTGGTGAGCACCCCACAATGGTAACAGCACAGTGCATACAGTTCCCAGGAGCTGGTGCTGGGGACAAGTCCTGCCTTGCTGTTTTGCACCTCTCTTTGGTACAATTGGTACATTTGGAAAAGAAAAAGTCTGGATTTGGGGCCTCTTTGGCACCCACTGCTTGCTTTGTGATCATACTTTTGAAGAGTATTCTTCTTGCATCCTCTGTACAAAGATGTGATTGCTTTTTTCTGGTTTTCCTCCTTAATAAATGTGGCTCATGGTACCGTGCAGTAAGCATTGCTGTCATTACTTAGTCTTAGGAACATAAGGAAACCTGTTGTCCTGAACAGTAATTGCTTTAAAGAAATGGTGCCAATGGCTGCAAGTTAATGGGTTGCTTGGCAAAACTAGGTAATGGCAGATGCAAGCAAGAAATCACCAGTCTTGTGCGGGGGCTGTGATATACGGCTGTGTTTCCTGTGTGCAGTCTGGCAGGAGAAGGTGCTGGGGGTTTTCCGTGTCTGAGGAGGAGGGGCAGTAACCTGGGTCTCCACATGGCTGGGGCTTCAAAGGGGTGCGCTCCCTGCCGTGATGGGGTCCTGGCTGCGAGGCAGCTACTGCCATTCACAGCTCCACATGTGCACCAGAACATGGCCCCCTGCAGGAGATGGACTGGTTCCTGGTTAGGATCTGTCTTCCTAATGGATATTTGGTTTTTCGTTTGTTTCAGGTTTCTGGAAAACAAGCTGCTACATAAAATCATTTCCTTAATCCATACTCTGTGGGTCACAAATGTAGGAGGCAAGAGAGAAGGCAAGAAAAAATCCCAGGAGAAGAGGAAGTTTCTTCCTATTCAGCTTGTAAATGAATTTCTGTATGTGTTGATAACATTAGTCAAACACATCAGGTGAGGTTTTTGTTTGTTTGTATTGTTTTGCCTGTATTTTTTCAATCAGTTTGCTTGCCATCCACTGTCCACTTTGAAATTTATTAAGGCTAGAAGAATTTCTTGATCTCTGGATATTTTCATGCTTTTTCTCCCCTTCAGTTTCTGGACTGTGCCTGTAAATTGTACAAGGAGAAATCGTGCAAAGTTCTACACAACAATGTTACGAAGGGGTCAGTCTCTTCTCTCCAGATTTAGTGAACTTAGCTGCCAACGCACAGCAGCTGCAGCAGGGAGAGTTGCAAGGAAACGGGTAGATGACCAGTTCTGTTTGTGTTTGTAATAACACCATCTATGTTTATTTTTATTTCCTCAAAATTCAGAAAATATGTGCAAAATAAAGAAGTGTAGGTGAAGCTCCAGGACCTCTGGCCTCTTTCTTGTCTGCCACCCGCCTTTAGTTTTTATGGGTAGGAGAGCAAAGGCTATGTTGCATGGTCTGTTCTGCCAGACGCTGGTGGAGATTCTGTGGGGATGAAATTAATTATTACTGGCATCCTGAGAAACAAAAGTATGTGTGTGGAGAACTGCAGGAGAAACCTGTAGGAGGAGACTGTAAGGAGGAAAAACCTGTACTTATTGCATTTTATTAATTAGCACGCAGAAAACTACATGGCAATTTTGTTTGTTTTTTATTTTTATAGGACTAATGTAGATCTATCCAAACTGGCTCAGTTTTTGACTACATTCAGTTCTGTGCTGGGATATCGTGCTACAGTTGTTGAGGCCTTCAAAGAGATGAGTCGCTTCACTGTGAATGACAGCGTTCTCTCAAACAAAGACGTTTTGCTGCTGTTGCATAAGTGGAGTGTCATTGAGAAAGACCTGCAGCTCCAGGACGATGTGCAGACTCTCGCTCAGAAATACCAAATCAAAGAATTGCTTAGTAAGTACTAAAAATATTTAAGAAAAGCAATGCTGTTGGGGTTGCTATACACTAACCATGACAGTTAGGCATGCTGCACAGAAAGAAGTATTAATAACTTTTGTCAATCAGTTACGGCTTGGGGGAGGAGGAATGAAAATGGAAAGCCAATTTTCAGGTCTTTATTCTAGTGACTTCTAACTTTAACACAATTCTGGAAGCCTTCGAGCAATTCAGTTTTAAAAAGGGAAGGAGCTTTAAAATAAAACTTAGTTACAGATCTAGCACATTTGGGATGGGAAAAATTTACATGCCTGTGGTTGACGGTACTTTATCAGCCACACTCAGCCGGGATGCAGCTGTGCTGGAGGAGAGCAGGCTTTGCTCCTTCAGCCTGTGTTATTAAAAAGCAGTGTAACTGCTGCTATCACCTTCTGTGCGCTGGCATGTGCTGTGACTCCGCTAGCACTAAGAACAGCTGCTTGAGAATTTCTCGTGACCTGGTATAAATAATGCAGCCTTGCTGGCAAAGCTGCATCACGTGGACCTCTGAAATACTGCCACGGCTTTGCTTTGGGCCAGGGCCTCATTATTGTCCATGTCCAAGTTGGGCAGTCCAGTTCAGAAAGGTGCTTCAGCCTGGGGGTTGTTGGGAGCTGCCTGTAGTCCGTATGCTCTGAATTGCATAGGCTCAGTTAGGCTCCAAAATGAGGCTACTTCTTACTCTGCAAGCAACTGAAACAACACATGATGCCATCTGTACTGAATAATTCTGTACAAAGTCCTTTGGAGGACCTGATGTCTGTTTTGATGTTGTTTTTCTTCTTACATAAAATATTAAAGAAAAGAACAAATCCCAAGCCTCATCTCACGGACATCATCACACTCGGAAAAAGAAAGAGACGGAAAGAGAAGATAACACTGCTGAAGAGCTAAAAGTCTCTGAGCTGGAGAAATGCAGAGATGATCTGAATGCCATATTTGCCCACTGGGAGCCTGCTTTCCCTGCGATGCCTACCAAACATCCAGAGGAGCCCCTCAAATCTGGTGACCTTGCAGATGAAACAGTCAATCTTAACCATGCGACCACTTATATAGTAACTAAATGGCTCGTAAAGTCCATGGTTGAGCACACTCTCAATATGAAAAACGTTTTGCTAACACTGCAGTGGCTACAGAATTGCGTCGTGCCGCACCCAGGGGTAGTGCAGGAGGTGCTTGGGGACGAGACGCTGAGAAACAACATCTTCAAGTTTTACACCCGGATCTGTGAGGCCAGCAGTGGGACAGCTGGACACTTGGAAGAGCTCTGTTTGTTCAGTTCAATCATGCTTCACCTCACGGATGCTCAGGGCCTGACGAACAACAGCTTTCATGAGCTCGTGAAAACGTTGTGCCTGTCAGCAATGACGGAAGAGGATGTGAACAAGAAAGGTAGCTCGACTCTTCCACTCGCAGTACAAGGCAGAGGGGCTAATGGTACATGACAGGTAGTTCCGTGGGGGTTTTCTATTCATCAGAACTGAAGTTTGCCTGTGTCTGTTGGTGCTCATCACTCAACAAAGCGAAGATTTTATCTCTGGTGGTGTGGCCGTGTGGGTTGGTAGCACAGAACGTGGCTGTACTGTAGGGATTTCTGATAGTACAATAGTTATGCTCTCTGAAAGAAACTTTCCTTTCTAGGATTATAATGGAGTTCAGCGAGGTGTGTAACACACAGCTCCAGGGGACAAAATAGTCTGCAACAAATAAGTCCATGTGGGTTCTGATCCATGTACTTTTCAGGGTTCCTATTTGATAGTGAAAGACACAGGTCAGATTTCAAAGCTTTTTATTTAAAGCTGTCAGAAGGGTGTGCTAACAAGAAACCACTTTTTCCTCACTGTGGGAAGGATCATTGGCTTTGTATGAGCAAAAAACCCACCCGTTTTCCGTCTAGGTTAGGAAACTATTGTAAAACATAGTTCTGGAGGTAAAGCAGGTCATTTTGTTATTGCTGTGTGGAAATATAAGCATATCTGTTCTGATTTTTCTCTAATTTTTCTTCCACAGCTGTTTGTGTTTTCCTGACTTCTGTTTACATTGGGGACATATGGCTTGGAGCACAGGAGCCAGATATGTTAATAACCCATGTCAAATTGATCTGCGGTAATACAGATGATGAATTAAATGATGATGACATGGAAACTCATAAACAAGGAGAAGAAACTATTACGCCTCTTTGCAAAACCCTTTACTCGGCTACACTGGGGCATTAATTCAGTGAACTGACACTTAGTCTTTAATGTTACATGCTCTGTCATCATTGCCGTGAGCCATGAAACCCTCCTGAACTGTTCCTCATACAAATCCAACTTAATTTGTCATAAGATCAATATTTTATTACTGTGTGCAAACTCAGGGGGGAAGACTTGTATTCATCATCTCTCAGTGGAACATTAAAGCCATAATTTTCCTTTTCTTCAACAGTATGGGATGCTGAATGTCATTTATATCACTTTTAACTTTCTGAAGAACCAAAGCCAGCTGATGAATGTGTTGCCTCTGGACTGTATTTCAGTCTCCATCCTCTCTCCAATGTAAGATGGGGAAAAGGACTGCAGTGCTTCACCACGGTCTAGTATAAGTGCAAACAAGTATTCAGGAATTATCCGTGATGATTTACTATTTTTGAAGAACCCAGCTTCCTTCATGATACAAGGCAATAAAACTGGTACAAAGACAAGATGCTGAACACTGACATCATGATGGTGTAGGATTCTTCTGATTTTTAAATTCCTTTTGAAAGTGTTTTTTCTCTCGGTTCTCTTTTTTTAATATATATGTATTTTTTTTAATTAGAAAAAAAAAGTCCTGACCATCACCACTGCTGGAACTTGCAATAAAGACCTGTCTTCTCTAATCTCTTAAAAAAATGAGAGAGAGAGAACCAAAACTCAAATGACTTGCTGCTGACTGATAATACATGTTTTTTATTGGAAATTCTCTGTAAAATCTGATAAATATTTCTTGAACGTGGCCTTGAGGGCAGATAATAAACTATTCCAGGTACGCAAACATGCGGAGTCTGAAGTTGAGCCTTTGAAGTGTAAAACAGGATTTATTAAATTGACTCATGAGTATGTGCTGTGCCTAGGTGCTTTGTACAAATTCTGTACTCGAGAAAAAAAAATCAGAAATGCACACTCCTTGTGATGTTTATATAATGAGCTTTTTTTAAAAAAAAAAAAAAAGAATAAAAGAACATGAGATGCAAATAATGAGGATTGCTTCTGCATGTAAATATTTTCTCTTAAATAAGCCATAACATCTTTTTGAAGGCTTGGTTTAAAAATAGAGAAATACATCTTGAAAAGGCTGCAAGCCCATTAGAGGCTAAAGTGTGACATAATATTGATACAGAATCCCTAGAGTGTGACATCAAGAAATTTTCTTTGCGATTAAAAGATCTATTCTACTTAATTTAAAAAACAAAACAAAGAGGCGAATGAAACCAAAGGATTTGTAAGTGCCAGAATATGAAATAAGTGGTTAGAGCTGGAGCTAAAGGGAAGGATGTCTTGCTATCTCGTGTGACTGGAAAAGAAAGCACTCATGACGTGCAGGGAAAGAGTTTTTCAGCTGTCTGGAGGGACTGATTGCACCTAGCAGTGGTTTACAGTATGACTTGTTTGAGAGAATTTAAGAAATGAGGTAGAACCGTTCAAACAATGTAAAGACTGCAGTGCAGAAATGTATTTTCACATGGGACTAGAGAAATTCAGTCACTGCCCAAATCTATTGGCACTAAATATAATGAATATAATGTCAAGTCTGTTTTGCCCCGATGGTAACTGGTAAGCAATCTCCCTTTTCTTAATTTTGACCCCTGAACTTTTTCATGCCATTTTTCTCCCCTGTCCTGTTGAGGAGGGGGAGTGAGAGAGCAGCTGGGTCGGAGCTGCCTGTAGTCCGAGGTCAGCCCATCACAATATCTAATGCATTACAGGGCAGCAGTAGATGTACTTGGAGACCCTTCCAAGCACTTTGTAAGTGAACAAAGCCCAAACCCTAAATGCAACAACCTATTTGTAACAGCCTTCGACAAGTTGCAAGCCCAGACTCTTTTGCAGGGTGCACCTCTGTGCCTTGTAATACCCTTTCCCACGCCCTGTTTGCTTTACAAAAAATTGTGCAACTGTGTTACTGGCAGGAGCAGAATTCATTTGTTGAAGCTCAGCCACGGGGAAGAGTCATTTGTGAGTTCAGATCTGTTTCTGGAAATAGGTGCATCACATGCAAACGGGCATGCTGAATTACTTATGGTTAAACAGCAATTTGCACACCATAACAGTGCCTTCTGTGGATGGAAATAATGATGTCTGCAAGCAGTTTTGTCACTGCTAAAATAAGAAAGAAAACTGTCAAGGTTACAGCTGGCTTTAGCTGCAAAGTACTACAGAAGTGTAAAGGAGCGTGAGGAGACCACAGCTGCGCCTAGGGCCAGTCGGGTCAGTATGCTTTACAGTAGTGCATGCAAATGCAGAGTAATTACACGTGAGCCCGCCATAAGGGCTCATATTTAAATGGTGGTCTGATGGCCTTCAACGTTCAGAAAAACATCATATTGATTACTTTTTCCCTGGCTTTTAGTGTTAGCATCTCCAATATTCCTATAATCAAGATATTCAAGGCTGGAGGAGAGGATTGTTCATACACACTTTTTTTTAAGGTTGTTTTGAAAATAAAAATAATGCAAATAAGCATTACCTGCTTATCGGTAAAGACAATGCAGCTCTGCACGTGGGAACTTTTAGAAATGAATTAATCTCTCACTGCTTCTGTGAGCTTCAACGTGTTGTAGTAATGTAGCACTTAGAAGATTATTATGGAGTCCTTCAGGAAACAGTGGTCAAATATCTTTAAAAAACAGATGGTTACTAGTTGAATTATTTGTGTGTGAATTCCTGCCAACGTAGTCAAAATTCATTTTAATAAATTACACGGTGAGTCATTATTTTAAGGAATTAAGCTTGAATAAAACAAATTGTAGAGAGGATTCAGAAGTGGAAAACTCGCCCCGTGTATGGGCCTGTGTTTTAAAACAAGCAGTTCCTGCAGCTTAGTGCAAGTTACTTGTTTCGATGTCCTTGTGATGACAGCCATGCCCTGCAGCGGGCCCAGCGGCCTGCCCTCACCGAAGTCATCACGAGGACAGGCCTTTTAAGCCTTTTTTCTCAAAATTGACAAGAAGTTGGTGAAGGCAACAGCCCCAAAGACACATTGCTTCCTGAGGTGTGTACAGAAGGTACCTGCCGGCTTGAGTGCAGGTGGGGCTCCCCAGGGTTTAAGTGGGCCTCAGCCCCACGATGCTGGTGTGCAGCTGAGGATACGTCTGACGTGCTGGAAGGACTTCACGTACCGTGAGCAACCGGGCTCAGTTGCTTGTATCATGCCTTGGGGGGACACAGTGCATTTTGGGGTAGGGTTTTTACGGTCGCCAACTATTTGAACCTGCAGCATGAGGTGATTTGGGTCATGCCTTGTTGGCTGATGGCAGCATTTCAACAGGGTGAGGATGCTGAAGGCTATGGAGGGAAGGCCTCTGTTAACTGAGGACTCGGGGGGAAGGGGAAATAAAAAAAAAAAAACAAAAAAAAACACCCTTTTCTGTGGTTACGTACCACATACCAACCACATTTCAGTGTGCCTACTGCAAGCACACTCCTTGTTACGAATGGGAGCATCAGCACGCTTCAGAAATGCCCTTGGAAGCCATCTGTGGAAATGAGGCTCTTGAGAGGCAGGCGTGGGGTCTGTCACGAGTCAGCGAGGAGGATGCTGGAGCCAACGGCACCACGAGGCCGTGCAGTCCTGCTGCTGGAGAGGATTTCTAGATCAGGGCAGATGCATCCCTGAGGAGGAAAATGGGTTGAGAGGGCGAGGTCTTCTTCAGCCTCCTGGTGTGATTCTATACACAAGGTAGACACAACTTGCAGTGGGACAGCTGGTGCTGACAAGGGAGAAATTCTCCCGCCCTTTAAGGCAGTGGGAGCTTTGTTGCTAAACAGAAGGTAGTCCGGCTTTCACCACCCATGTTATTTGCGTGTCCTGTGGGAAGCAGCAAAAAGTAAGTGTATCTGAGAGGTGGGGAAGGCTGTTGTGGCCACCTGAGTCGACTTATGGAAACCTTTGGCTCTCTGACACATCTCTGTCCATGTAGTGTCTTCAGTTCCTGCAGTCTTCCCTCATTTCTTCCACCTGTCCGTGACTTGGTAGACTTGAAGCCTTGATAGGATTCCACGCCTAACCAAAGTGGTGGTCGGTTTGCTCAAAAAGCAAACTGCAGAAGCATTTAGCTCAGAGATTTAAAAACATTGGAGGTTTTTGTTTGTTTGTTTATTTTTATTTTTTTTAAGAAAACAACACACAACACAAATATATCCCTGGTGGTTGGGTCTGTCTCTTGCGTTTGAGGCTTTTTTACCAGAGCCCAACCCACCCACTCTGGTAGCATCGCAGCCCATGCTCCCTGCGCAGCATACGGCCGCTCTGGCAGTGCTTCGCTGGAGGAGTTTTGGCTGCCTGCGTGGCGAGGTGAAATTTCTAAATTTTTCCTCGTGTTTCAAATGAATTTTGTGTGGTCCTCAGCCCAGCAACTCGCTGTGGGGTCTTTTATCCACTCCAGCCCTCGCTGCCTTCCACAGCCCGACTCTGCAGTCATGGTGCCGTGCTTGCTGTAGCCCTGAGATGCCATTTCAAGACTGTTCAGTCTCAAGTTTCTTTGCCACCTGCCATTCCAAGAGAAAGCAAAAGGGGACTGGCAGCAAAACTATTTCTGGGCAATTGGTAAAGCTAATGAGTTTATTCAGTAAGACACAATCACTTGAGATAATGAATGCTGCCATTAGCTTTTTAAAGGCTCTTCTGGCTAACCAGTGTTTTAATAATTTTTAACTAACCCAAGTATATATAATTTTGCAATAGGAAAATAAATACAAAGCATATTCTATCCTTGAGGGAACTGCCGACCGTTAAGTCAGTGGAGCAAGATATAACCCTTCCAAAAGCAAAGTTTTATTGTTGATGTTGCACTTGACATTATTGCTTATTTTTCAGAGGATGGCCAAGGGGAGATGCCTCTAAGATGCAATTGATGAGATTGCGAGCTGAGGACAGAGACAGAAATAGATGACTTGTGTCACTGTGGCTATAAACAAGGTTGGTTGTGCTGCCCGATCAATGTGTTGGTGGTTTCTTTCACAGCAAGAAAACCAAGTGAAGGCTGATTCTGCAGAGACACCCCTGAGGATAAGAGGGCTCTGTGCGCGCTCAGGTAAGCAAAGCAGAACTCTTTGCAGGACAAGCGGCGTAACTGCTATACACTCTGCTGGAGGAGCAAATCTGCTCTCAGCCAAATGGGTGTTAATGAGAATCACTCAGCGGGCAGCACACCCTTTGCACCTCGTAATTGAAAGAAGATTTTAAATCTTTACTTAAGAGAGAGAAAATTTGCACTCAGCATCATCAGAATCTAAAATGTTCTAATCAGGGAACTGCGGCAACATTGCTCCAATACAGTGGTTAGTGCTGCCTTGTAGTCATCCAGGGTTCTTCAGTTTGGGTCTTTGTTGAAAGACATTTTTCTTCTTTTCCTGAACTAATCCAGCTGCAGCCTAAGGAACTAATCTTCTCTACACTCAGGAGGACTTTCTAGCTGTTTCTGTTTAACCCGTTCCAGTTTTAGCTCAGGCAGAGGTATTCCATGAATGCCAGTTTCATCTGAAAGGCAGTTAGTTAGGTGTTCCAGGAGAAACTGCATCTGTGTGTGGGCTGCTGAGGTCATCGCAGTGAGGCTGTTCGCTGTTGGAACTGCTTTCTTCTGCCCGGTTCCCTACAATCACCTGTCTGTAACGTGGAAAGAAACAATGTACTGTTATCAGGGAACACAGTTTGGAAGACAGCAGCAATTTCATAAGCAAGTACATTATTAATGTTTTAAAAATATAGGTGATGGTTCTCCCAACTCAAAAGACATTGAATCCAGCATGAGTTGCTTCTGGACTTCAGCCCTCTCTATCCACCATCAGAATTATGTCGTTACCTGCAAATGGAGTGTGACCAACAGCAAAATTGTGAGCTGTGAGCCACATTTGGTGAACTCCCTCACTCAACATTAGACCTTCAGTCCAGCCCTTAAGCCCTTGATCCAGTTCTTTAGCTGGATTTTTAAAGGGGAAACCAGAATCTTTGCTATGACTTGTTCTGGAGCAAGAGTGAAGGGACCCCTGATGGCTGGTCCTGGGAAAGGAAGGGGGTTAGGAGTGATGGGTAAGCCGAGTGAGTGTGCAAGAGACACAGCCGCTTACACTGGGGGCAAGAGCAAGAGAGATGTGTGACATCTGGGAGAGGTTCCC
Organism: Oxyura jamaicensis; assembly: GCF_011077185.1. Classification (NCBI taxonomy): domain Eukaryota; kingdom Metazoa; phylum Chordata; class Aves; order Anseriformes; family Anatidae; genus Oxyura; species Oxyura jamaicensis. Next base: position 108,335,581 of record NC_048893.1, on the reverse strand, counting down.
GGACACTAGGATTGGGAAAAGGCAGTCTAAGGAGGGGTGGGGATCTGAGCAAGAAAGAGAAGGTAGGACAAGGGAAGTGTGACATTTTCAGGGCAAATAACAGGGCAGAGATGTATGGTTCTGCCCAAAAAATCAAGTTAGTGGTGGGGTGTAGGGGGTGATGATATGAGAACAGCAGAGCACACCCTGTCTCCTCCTCCCAACTGCTTCCCAAACTTCACCCTTAAAAAATAAATGGCAGATAGCTTTGGACTAAAAGCAGTAAATTGCGTTCTGTATGGCTAAACACAAGATGGTCCCAACTCCTATTATATTCTTAGGGCTTCAAAGGTGGGGAGGAAAATTACACTGGGAAGAAAAATGTAACCCAGAAGTGTGAGTGAAAATGGAATATTTTTGAAAAGTCTTATTAATGTCCTGTTGCCACAGATTAACAGACAAGAAAGAGGAGATCTTTGACTAAAAGCTACGTTTGTTTCAGTGGTTAGACAAATGTAACAAAATTGGGAAAATAATTGTAAGTGAAATAATTATTTTGAATAATGTGGAGGAAGGAAAATATCAACTTTGTAGCTTCGAATTTATATTACTTACTTGTGAAAGCTTAAACTATCTGTGCCTGACAAAACAAATTCAGCAGGGATTTTGCTTAACGGTAATTAAAAGAATAAATAAAACAAAACCCCAAAGTCTCAGCAATACGCCCACCATGGGATGGAGGCAGGCAGACTTGGAGTCTGCTTTGATGTGATGCAGGCATAGTCAAGAGATCTCTCTGCTCTCTGTTTGACAGAAGCAAGACAAAAATACTCTAACCAAAATGGGATGCTTTCTTTCCAGTCCATTAAGCAGCTAAACATCATCAGCTAGCTATCCACATTCTTATATCAGCGGGAGAACTCGCATCCCAGAGACCTGCAAACTGCCTGAGGAGAGCTCTGGCTGGCTCTTGTTAATCTTTAACCACCCTTGGAACAGTGAAGAAATTTGATGAGATGAAATTTGATGGAAGGGCCCTGGTGTCCCAGTACCCAAAGGGAGTGAACTGGTCAAGCCAGGTCACTACAAGCCTGTGCAACTGACCCTAGCCCCAGGCAAAATCATGGAATTAAAACTAAGATAAGGTACAACTGAACAAGCATTTCAAGGGACAAAAAAAAAAGTAATTCCCAACAGTGTGGTTTTATAGAAAGACAAGGACAGTGAAACATGTCAGATTTCATTTCTTAAGGGGAATACCATTTGGAAGATAAAGGTAGCTGCACGTATGTGAGGTATATGAACTGCAGCAAGGCATCTGAAGTAACATTCTGCACTGATTTCTTTAAAAAGAAGTATGCCCCAAACCCATTAAGCAGGTGTTAAGTGAGTTAGTCTTCTCTCAGAGTGACTGGAGAATGATCACCGACTGTGGGTGTTTCAGGCCGGGCTCCATAGGCGCTGGATGCAGCTCAGCATTTTCATCAGTGATCTGGAAGTACGTGTAAAATCACTCTGAACAAAAGCTGCAGCTCAAGATACAATGATTCAAGGAAGAGCAAGCAGACATACAGTACAGACCGGACAGCCAGGTAAGATGGACGTATTCAAACAAAATTAATTTTAAAGCCTGGCAATAATAATCTTCATTGAGAGCTGCAGATTTTTTCAAGTACTGCTCTCCCTAAAAGCAAGAAATTGTGACAGCACAGAAGAGCTAGAGATATTAAGAAAAAGACAAAAACAAAGGAGAGTCAATATTCTGTATTTATGGACTTCTAGAGACAGACTTATCTTTGAAAGCCTGGAGTACTGTACCATAATTCCAAATTTTCATCTATTTAGTTTGGTCTGTCAATCATGCATGAGCTCTTTGGAAGGACACCGATTACTGGTAAGAAACCTCTCTTCCTGGCTGTGAGTTCACACGCACATGCAGCCAGTGGCTGGTGCTAAACAAGACCCCCGACTGTTATTTTTCACTTGGACATTAGTTCTCCCTGAGCAAGCTCAGCACCACTGTACCAGTGTCACATCAGACTGTCACGGGACTCGCCGGTGCCATGAGGCCTGCCAAGAGGTACGGCGTGTGCTCCAGGTGGTCAGCCTCTGATGGCAGGAGCAGGAGCACTTTTCTGTGAAGACCCTGTAATTTGAGTTGTGATGAGTGAAGTCTTGTAAGCAGCTTTGACAGTTCATAGCTAACCATTTCAACAGCCTGTGCTCCTCTGGGTCTGACAGCTCCTCGCATGAAAAGGATCTGGTTCTGGCAGCATGAAAAGAGAAAGTTCTCCTAATGATGGAGGCATGAAAGACAGCTTCATCCCGTGAAACCAGAGCCTTGAGGAAAACAAAGCTTATTATCTGCTGTTTGAGAAACTGTACTGGGGAGAATCTGGGATAGATCCTCAGGAACACTGCATATGGGAAGCCAGCTTTAAAGATTTAGCTGTCTTAAAGACAAGCAAGAGAGGGCTGAAGAAAGCAGAGAGCAGGAGCAGAGCATGACCTGCTTAATCAGAGAAGTACCTCTCATGATGACCTTCTTACTACAGTATTATTAAGAACTCCCTCTCCCCAAAGACAAGGTGGCATGGCCAAGTAGAGCTATGGCACTTCTTACTGTCACCAGGAGGAATATAAACTGGAGCCCTGAGTATCAGATTGACCGCCTTTGTGTACAGGAATAGGTACTTTTTGTTATTGTAAGAGAGATACAGTGGTTATGTTGTTCACTAATGAATATTACAATCCTGAAGATATATATATATTTTAAAAAAAAAGGAAAATTATCTGCCCTCATGTGAGATGTGAGAGGTAGGATATTACCACTGATTTTTTTTCTTTCTTATTTTTTTTTTTTTTTGTCCTACAGATCAAAATCCCTGAGCTGTCAAATATCCAGATTAGTTCCCCAGTTCCAGGAATGAAGCAGCTGTTGCAATTGATCTAGCTGGAGCAGAGAATTGAAAGAGCACACGGACATTGTACAGTCTGTCCACCAAAGCAGTGGTTATCTGTCTGTCCACGAAGGAAACCCTCACCTGCAAACTGAGACAAAAGCTGGCTGCAGAATAAGCGTTTTAAAGCCAAGTCACACATCTCTGTCTGGCAAGAGGGATCCTGAAACTATGTTACTGTATGCCCCAGCAATACTGGATAAAAGGTGGTTGTAGTTAGGGGGAAAAACATCAAAACAGTGAGTCAGGTTTCTTATTGCAAGAGTCAGCAAGGGTCATGCTGCCAAGGAGTCAAGAGTCACTTGGTAGATTCCACCTCTGAGGCTACCATGACAGCAAGACATGTTGATAAGGGATGAGATACGCAGATCTTCCTTTATTTTCCTCCCTACATTATACTGTCTGGGAGTCAAGTGGTTGTCGGAAGACTTCAGATGTCCACAGCAGCCTCAGTCAGGCCATCGGGGATGCACAGCCTCCAGTGGGAACACAGGTTTCCCCTGAGAGGACTAGGAAGTTGTGTTTCCTGCCCTCATTCTCTGCATCAAGTTCAAGTCTCCAGTCAGAGATGTTTCCAGCCACTAACCCTATTTTCTGTATCACTACATATCCATAAGAACAGAAATATATATATCACTTGGATATATCATGTTGGATGGTAAGAAATATAGCTGATGCAAATGTTAGTGCTGGCTCTTGATTACAATAGTGTGGAAACTTCCTTGGCACGCTAATGGGTTTGAAATAATTGGTCCCAAACCATTTTTTCTTTCTTTTCGTAGGGATGGCATAACGGTGACAAAAGGGACTGGGACATGGGTTCTTTCTTGCAGCTGTCTTGCAAGGATCAACCCTCGCCCCTCTCTTGAGCTTGCTCATCTGACTTGGCACCAAACCACTTTGTGTGGTAGAGAAGAGTGTGGTGCAATCAGACCACAGCTTTGGGTCTGGAACCTCTCAGCATCTAAGGACTATGCGGTGGAATAAGTAGATCTAGTCATTGCATATGGCTTTCGGAAGACACTTTGACTTCTTTTCAGTAGGGGTATGCGGCTAAAAATCAGCAGACTATCCTGTGGTAGATGTCATAGCCTTGCCAGCATATTAAGACATCGGCGTACACAGTGGTGGAAGAGAGGTGATCACTGCATGTCGTACAAGGCCAAAATGTAATCCTCAGGGACCCCACAGAGACCCAGCTGACAATAAAGACAGCTGACCTAGGGCAGTAGGGGTTTGCCCGACGGTCAGCTGAGGACAAGTGAAAGCAAAAAGATACACTCCTATGTTCAGATGTGAAAGCATGCTCGTTTCACCAAGCAATTGAGCAAGCTGAAGCAGAACATAACGTCCTATATGCCCCTGGGTTTGACAGGGAGACAGATGAGCACAGAAACTGAGAAGGTAAAAGTTCCCCAGCCTTGACCAGTGGTGCACATGCACGTTTGTTAGGCGAAGGTGTCACAATTATCATGGCAAAAAAGTAAGGAGATATCTGTACTGAGTACAGTTGATATTCATGCCAAGGATAATGAATGGATTACAGAAAAAAAAAAAAAAAAGAAGAAAGAGGAGGATGGTGGAAGTTAACAGGAGGATTTTTTTTTTTTTTCAGGCATTTTACTATATTTTATTGCTGGAACGGAGAGAAATGTAACTGGAGCAGGTGGTTAGAAAACAAAAGGAGCTCAATCCAAAAAAGCAATTTTGGAGGTTTTAATAATTTTTTTAGCTGTAAATTTTTGTTGTTGTTGTTTGTTTGTTTTTCAGTATATTTTAAGCATAGAAAAATGACAAGACAGGATGCTTTAAAGCCCGAAGCAAACCTCATCCAACACTGCTTTCCATTCATGATTCCTGGGCTTTCCACAAAGCCTCCTTGGTCGCAACAGCTCTTTCAATGGGCAAGACTGAACATACTGGGGATGTATTTGTAAGCCCAGAATGTAATTCAGTAACACATTATCAAAGTGACTTTAAAAAAGATACTTCTAAAAAAAAAATCTTCTAAACACACCGAGATATTAATGCGTGCAGACTTCTGCCAGTTTTTAGTATTTTCAGTAACATTAAATTAATGGGAACAGGCCTCTGTTACCATGTAATTTTATGTCCACTTCCATGTGTTTCTTGTATTATTAGCTTGCCTCCTGCTTTGTGGTTTATTTGGGCAAGTTGCCTTTTTTATTGTTGCTGTTACCTTTTGTGAGCATGCCAGAGGTCTGAGGGTGCCAATAAATTAGACTATTAGTGTTATTTTTTTTTTCTGCCATATTATACCCTTGCTTTCCTCCACTTGTTTGTGACCTAATCTTGAACCTCTGCCTAATTTGCTGAGCTGAATTTTCTGTGTCCTGATCAGATTAGGAGGAGCAGCGGGCAAATGCATCCCTGTTTGCATAAAATGTGTTTGCCAGAAAACCCAGCAGCAAACAAAGTAAACCAAACGTAGAAAGCTGCAAACAGAAACCTGTCCTTAGACAAAGTTCAAGTTGGCAGGCAGCGTTAGAACTACCTTCCCACTCAGCACGTGGGTGCTGCGCATCGGTGGGCACTGTGTCTGCATCGAGCACATCCCCTACAGCCCCTACCCGGTTCTTCACAGGAGAGTGTCTGTCATCTTTTGGAGGACTGGGGACACGCCTGTCCAGTGGGGGTTTTACTCAGCCTCTCTTTTCAGGGTAAAAACACTCTAAAACAGGTTAGCTATTCCACCCATCTGCCACTGGTGGATATTTCCTTGTTTTGTCAAGCCCAGCTGTAAAAGACAGCCTGGCTGACAGTAACATGCCCATCTGGGATCTCCCTGTAAATCTAGATGTCCTTCTACAGAGCTACATGTACTGCACACGCTCTTCGAGCCTGAAAATTATCATCGTGCTTTATGGGGCTAGTCGCTAGCTTGAAACCAACTCTGTTTTAACTCACCATTAGGTGAATAGTACTTCTACTGAGATTTGAATTAAGTGACAGAGGTAAGAGTAACAGAATGGCACCTGTAAGCTTTAATTGCAGGGAAATGGCCTGAGGCTAATGGCAGGAGATTCTGGCCCAAGAGAAAACCCACTTGGACCACTCTGTTTCACTCCTAAGCTGACTGGTATTGTGAATGCTACATGCTTGTGGTTGGCAGGTGCTTCAAGTCATTTCACAACTACACTTCCAAATGATTAATATTGCCTCTGACTAAGTGTGTTTGCAGTTTTACCCAGGGCTTACTATGCTGAAGGACAGCAGTTCAGATATGGGCCACCTTGGGAAGGAAGGTACTGCCACTTATTGCCAGGATTTGCCAAACATGAAAAGAATAGGAAATAAGCCTAGATCTTCAGAGAGTTATACATCAGTATTTTCACAGAGTTAATTTAAATTCCATGAACTTAAAAGTATTTAGGGTGTGAGCCACTCATTTCACTTCTGCACAACAGGACACAGAGTGATAGCCCACTGACTCCTCACCGTAATTTTGGGATGAATACAACTGCGTTTTCAGATGTTAAGTCATCAAGTAAAAAAAAAAGAATGAATCACAACCAACTTAATATACCACTCTAAATTGTCCCAGTGAATCATTGCCCTCAGATAAAACACGCGGTACACCTGAGCTTGAGAAGCATCAGTTTCCAGGCATTACAGTTTAATACTTTACCACACTTTACCCTTTGATTGTTATCATGGGGCTTTTGGAGACTAAAAGCTGTTCTAAAGATAGAAACAGATAGTTCATAACGAGCATCCTTGAGCCGCTGCTCCTTGAGAAACTAATTGATTTAAGTATATTTCTCTCACTGTAGGATACATCTTCTGGATCTCAATTTTCCCCCATTTTTTCCCAACTTCTTTAAAACCCCCTTTAAAGAGTGTATTGTAATATAGGTACAGCATTCTTGGAATGGTCTATGCAATGCCACACATAGTTTTATTACCTTTGTGATCTCACTTATAAGTTTTCTCTTAATTTAATCAAGGCTTACAGGATTGCATTGGGAGCTCATGTTCGCCTACTTTACCATCCTCATTCCCACTTCCTTCCCGGGTGTGCTTTACATGGGGCACTCCCTCATCCTGTGCATAAAGCAGGCACTTACTTTTGTAAAACACAACCTCGATAGCTGGCATAAGTAAAATGTACATTGCTTGCCAAGACACCAGGTAGACCAGACCTCTCTGTCCTTGTGCTTTACTGTTCCCCCCTCTTTCTCTCATCAGCAAACCCCAACAGTTAGGAATTCCTATTTTTATCCAGGTGATTAATACCAACAGTGAATAGCAGTGGGTTGAGAGGCACTCAAACCAAATAATAACATAACAAGTGTCATCTCGGTGTGCAATTATAAACGTTGCATGTAATTGCTGGATCATTCGAAGCAGTGGACGGATGTTTCATGCAGACTGTTTTATCACGCTTAGCCATACTTACTTCACTTCTGATTGTACTTACTTCACTGGACTTGATCCAGAGCGGGACATATACAGCAAAATAAGGAAAAGAAACATCACAAAGGCAGCAAGTCCAACCCAAAAGGCTATGACAATAGAATCTGTGGACACAACACAGTAATTCTGTCACTGGTAACACAGTAAATGCACAACACAGCAATATAGTTTATGATCTGTAAGAAAGGTGTGTCATGGAACTACTTCAACTTAATGAGAGAGGGGAATGTGAGTGCCAATGTGCTAAAAGTCTTAAGAGCCTCCTAGCAATTTATTGTGACAGTAGATGGCCAGGGCTGGGGAAAGGCTGGAAAAAATGGAGTAAGTGTGATGGTGACCAGGACTACGCATATTTTTGAAAGAAACATCCTGAGTACTTAGGATGTTTTTCCATTTTGGCTGTTTGCAGGGAATACAGTTCCTTTTACAAAACCACAGTGCTGTCAGCAGTGCTGCACTCAAGACCGAGCTGCTACTGCTCAGGGTATGGCCACATCCTGCCCTCAGGTGAAAAGGTACTACACGGGACCCTCAAGAGGATGCTTTTAGGGAGGGAATTCTAGCTTTGAAAATATTTTCTACTAGGAAATACTGGACCTTCACACAGGAAAGCGTGTTGAAAAGCACTTGTGACCCTCCTAACACAACAGTCCAGTGGAAGAGACTGTGGATTGTCCCCTGTCCAGCTGTAATACTTCTGTCATCAACATGAAATTGTTCAAAATGAAGCCTACTTTACCAGGACTGAGTTCTTTAAGGAACAAGTAAGTGGATTCCTAGCACTGAAGCATGTGTTTAGAATTGATTTAAACCATCCTAAGGTCCTGCCACTGCTGCTATCTCTGATTCAGATGAAAACTTTTTTGTTTTTTAAATTAGTGAAAGGAAAAAAACAATGCTAATGGGGCTCAGAAAGAGTTCTGGGACCTGGTCCTTAATGACTTAAGGCTACAGTGCTGCTGAAATTACTGCCTCAGTTATGGGCTTGCTATTAGATGGGATGAATCTGCTCCTGCCCCAGTAGCACATTTGGTCACTGGTTCAACATGCTCCTTGCTGGGATCAGTGCAGTGGTAAACTTCCCATTTAAAGCCTTGGAAAGGCTGGCTGTTGGGCCAGGCACAAGCCGAGAAATGCCCTGAATTCATCACTGGCTACCCACTTAGAGTGAGGTGAAAAAGAAGGGTCATTGACTCCAGAGACAAATATTGACCAGGATAAAATAAATCTTCTATCTCAAAGGACAAAAAACATTCATGTTCTTTGAAACAGGTCCAGTATGTTTGATTAGGTGTTTCTTTGTGAAAAAGTTCAGAACGTGTTGTCATCACAGCCACCAAGAGATTAGGGGGAGTTATTCCAGCTCCTTTAAACCTTAAACTAGAGCTGACCCAGCGAAAGTCTTATCAGAGAGCTGAGTTTTGGCTGGGCTACCGAGAAATGAGAACGTGCAAAATGACTTCTGGAGCATCGGCTTATTTTATTCTTCCCCTTTTGAACAAAGTTTTACTGAGCTTTACTTCAGAGGAAGGTAAATTAGGATGCGAGGGCTAATATTCTGCCCTACTCTTCCAAAAATTAGGGAAGACAGTGACTGGGTGCTACTGGCCAGTCCCAGCTCCTCAAGGGAGAATTGTTGACTTCTGTCTAAAAAAACTAAACCAAAACCAAAAAGCTCATGATCCAGGAATGTTTTGAAAAGCTCAGTATTTAAGTGCTCAAAGCCAAGTGGACAGAAATGAAGAGCTGGAATCTGTAGCACTCCGTATCACAGCTATTTTAGTTTTATCTTTTAAGAGCAGTTTTAGTATGATCCATGGAACTCACGGAAGCTAATCGAATTTGTTTCAGATCTCAGGGGAAATTGGGGGATACACGAGGGATAAACAGAAACTTCCTGACTGTTTTTAAAGCCTTGCAATTAGGATTTTTTCTGAACTGGGATAACATATTTTAACAATCTATAAAAAGCTCTTCTATTGCTAACTTTTACAGTCACCTTTTGTATGGGTGTGTATTTGTTTTAAATGTCTTATTCGTTCATGGGCCCATTAAGCTTTTTATTATTTTTACACAAAATGGATAGAAGTGCACAACACTATTAACAGAAAGCAAGACCAAGTCTTTATCACTGGATTTAAATTCATTTTCATGAGACAAACACATTCTCACCATGCTTTAGGGACAGGCCACGTAACAGAGGAAAGATAGTGCAGAGATACAGGTCTCTGTTTCATATTAAATTAAAAAAAATATATGGCAAGATTGAATTAGGGAGTTATCATTCCATCCCAAGGGTTATGACAAATGTATAATTTATTTGGGCTGATTCTGCAATGCACCTAAACAAGTGCTCAAGTCCCATTGCACTCCATCACCAGAGGCCCTCTGGAACGTCAATCCCGTTATTTTAATACTGGAGATATCCCATATTTTGCCAAACCTGGAATGTTCATGGCCCTATGTAAGGAGAAATGATCACATTTCATCTTCAGCCCAACAGGCAAGGATTTGCTGAATCTAGTTTGTTTACAGATTTCCAAGCACACGAAGACAATAATCCCAACAGCAGCTTTAGAAAATATATGAACGTAAAGATTTTGTAAAGACAGGAAAACCTACAAAGTATCTTCATTCCTTGACTAGCCCTTTCCCTCAAAGCAAGGAAGAAACAAACCAGCTGCAAAATTATTATAGCTTGCTCTCCCAATGGAATTTGGAGAAGGAAGAATAAAAGTACTAAGATGACGCAGTGTCCATTCCTCCTGGACCGCTGACATGGAAAAATGTCTGTTTTTATAGGAAGCACAAAACCCCCAAACCATCAGTTTAACTTCCCTGCCTATCAGGAAACCAAACCCAACATTTGTAATTTAGAAATTGATACAGCCAACGTGGGCTTTTTAAAGACACAAATCACGGAGCAGAGCTCCATTTTGGCATGCTGCCTAGAAATACCTTACATAAGCAGCTGCCCCAGGGGACACAAATTGCCTTAACATTAGCCTGCAGAGGGGAAAAATGGTATATCCCACACCATAATATTTCCTCTTTCTTTTTCTTCTTTGCCTGGGAGATGGGCAGCTGAAATACGGAAGCGTGGTTTCCTGCAGATTTGTTTCTCAATGCTGAGCCTAAGGACGATTTCCTTGGTGCCTAACAGGGCACCATCTTTGCCTGCAGCTTTTTGGTCAGTAAAGGTCTTCACTCACAATGTTCTTCCTCCATTATTCAATCACCAGCAGCAGGAACTTGTAGGAAATTTTGCATGTGGGAGGCCTCCACTCCTTTGTTATTCCATCAATGAGCTGAAGATGCTGAAGGAGCAGACTGGATGTGTAAACACAAAGTGTGGTCACACAAGTCACCTCCTCAGAATACAAAAAGACCTGACAGGTGTCAGACTTCTCTGTGTCTTCAGGGTGAGAGAACAAATACAAAAAAATTCTGCTAAGCCAGCCACATACAGGGGACTTACAGCCTGCTAAAGTTGGCATTTCAGAGGTTCCCTGGAGGAATCTGGGGGCAATTATCTGCCGTGACTTTAAAATTAAGAGAATTAGAAAAGTGGTGTAAAGCTGCTCATAACCTGCCTGTTCCCAGCAGCACCAAATGCTGCTCTACAGTATTCTGGAGCAGGATTTTATATATAGAAGGCTGTGGGTATCTACACCACCTTATTTAAGGTATGTCACTCTTGGTACCAAAGTTGGAGGCAATAAACGCAAGGCTCATCAGAGTGGGCAAAAAATCTTTTCTAGAGCCAGTGACTACCATACCCGTGTAGCTGCAGTTGTCTTCAGTTAACTGAATAGGGATCAGTAAAGCCCACAGCTGTATCACTCAGACAAGGATACAAAGAGAGAGACTTGACAGGAATCCCAGGAGAGCACTGCCCATAGCCTTAGTGGCTCAAATGTGCCTATATGCTCGCCTCTGATCTACATCAATCCATCCAGCTATACCCATTTAAGTTAATCCCTCATGACATAACTGATTTTATTTTAGTAAACCCAAACCAACACAGTTACATTAGGAAAAAAAAAAAAAAGACTTAAATAATAGTAAAAATACATTGCTATGCCATTGTGCAAAACCAAGTGTGAAATGGAATTAGCTGTCCCTAGCTGAATTCAGAGAACATTATGTCACATTAGGCACTTTGAAAATATACTCCTAAACCCAGCAGAATAAGCTTTCATGGCAACAAGTGTTTTGATGATAATGTATATTACTACTTTATCTTACAATTCAGTAGCAGTAAATCACAGGAGGAAAAGCAATAGAATATATTTTCAGCTTGTTGTTCCTGGCTGGTGGAAACACAAACATCTTCCTTTACCAAGGTTTTAAATGTTTATCAGTTGCAATGTAAGCCATACGTCCCAAGACAAAACAGAATAGTCTTACAAAAAAACTGTGCTCAGGTAGCCGACTTTTCTGGGAGTAGCAAGCAGGTAGCTCACACCCCACACTACAGATATGCACGGCATAAGGTTTATACTTAGCAAACGGTTAAGAAAAATATCTGTCCTTCTAAATAAGAGCTAATATCGTCAGCCTTACAGTTTGAAGCACAGTGAGGCACAGCAAAGAGCTGCACTGCCAGCAGTAAGAGCTGCTGGGCACTGCGCAGGTACGGCACTTGGGCACGCAGACATAACTCTCTCTTACAAAGAAGCCAAACCAAGACAGCGTGACAAGCTCTGCCACATCCTGCCCGCTGTTTTTTCCCGTGCTGGATCAGCACCCACGGCTCAGCAGTACTTACATTTATTAACCTTCAGCTTCCTTCCATCCACCGGGATCGGGTCTATGTAATCCCAGTAATACTCATAGGACCAAAAGTACTCCGACGAGTTGGTCCTGTTGGCCATGTCGGGAGTGCATTTTAAACCAGCTCAGAACTCCAACCAAATACTTCTTTTTTTTTTTTTTTTTTTTTTTTTTTTTTTCCCCTCATTGTGCTTCAGCGCCCTCAGAAAGAGGTTGCGTAAGCGATGCCTGTGTAAATCACCCCGCAGCTCAAGGACTGCCTTGGTGCCCGACCGCGCTTGGCAGAAATTGATAGCGGCGCCTGACAGAGGAGGGACAGCCGCCCTCAGGCGTGAGCCTCGCTCCCCGGAGGGCCGTTAGGGTGTTCCTAGCACGCCTGGCGCTGGCGGGGACATGGGGAGAGCTCAGCCAGGAGGGCTGGGGATGGGATGGATGCGTGCCAACGGCATCGTGGAGGCTGAGAAACCAACGAGACATCCTGGGGAGCTACGGGGAAGAGGTTGCTTGGGGGAATTTCTGGGCGCAGTGTGCTTAGGGGCGGTATTTGAGGTTCCCCTAGCAGAGGGCAGCACGCCAGGCCCCGCGGGGCGCACCCTACGCAGGGGTCACCTCACGACGACCGGCCCCGGCCGCCATTTTGGGACTGCCCCGAGGCAGCGGCTGGAGGGGGCGGGGCCTAAGCGCCAGGGGGGCGGGGCCGCAAATGGGAGGTGCTCCCAAGGGGCGTGGCCATTAGAGGGCGTGGTCGTGGATCTAGGTGGGCGTGGTTACGGAAAGGGGGCGTGTCTACATGCAGAGTCCCCGCCCCCCGGGACGCTATTGGCACCGGCGGGAGGACGGGCGGGCGGAAGCGTGTCACCGCCGCTTCCGGCGCGGGCCGTTCGAAAGCGGGCGGCATGGCGGAGCTGGGCTCGTCGCCGTCGCTGCTGGAGGTGGGCGGCGAGCGGGACGCGGTGGGGAGCCCTCAGCCACCGCTGGCAGGGCAGGCGAAGGGCGACGAGGAGGACCTGATGCCCATGGTGTTCCTGTGCGCCGGCTGCAAGCGGCCCGTAGGCGACACGCTGAGCTGGGTGACCAACGACGAGGAGACGGGCTGCGTCCTGCTGCGCAGTGAGTGCTGGGCGCCGCCGTTAGGGGCCGTTAACGGCCGTTAGTGGCCGTTGGTGGCCGTTGGTCACCTCTCTCCCCGCCTCCCCCCCCCAGGTGCCTCCGCAAGCGTCTCGGTGGACAAGGACCAGAAGCTGTCCAAGCGGCCCGGCGAGTGCGGATGGTGAGGTGGGGCGCCGGGTGGCGGCGCGAAGGAGGCTCCAAGTCACACTTGGATGAGCCCGTTTTGGAATAATGTTGTGGACAGGGGGCTTTCTATCTTTATTTTTCTTCTTGTGTAATGTGCTTTTTTTTTTTTTTTTTTCTCTTAAAGCATGATTGAGACGTTGTTCTGCTCTGGCTGCTCAATGACTCTCGGCAACATCTACAGATGCACCCCAAAACATCTTGACTACAAGAGGGATTTATTCTGTTTCAGCGTTGACTCGATTGAAAGGTAAAGGCAGGATTCTTATCGCTAAGATAAACCTCATGCCCAGGTGTCATATTGAAGGTTGCCACCGCTAATATTCTTAGTGTGCATAAAAAGAGCAGTTTCTGCACCTTGTTCTAGAGCAGTCTTCTGTGTTACTGCTGCTAGCGTCGTGGTGCTGAAGTTGTAGCTGCACCATCTGTGTAATGTTAGACAAATACTAGAAAAGGAAAGTATCAGGGTCACCTATATCAGAAAAAGCTTACCTTCTGTGAAAATTCCTGTAAACAACACAGGAGGGTTCCTTCTCAGTTTCTCATAAGTGAGTACATACTTGCTCTGTTCTAGACAACAAAAAGACCTTGCAGTCATAGCTAATACCTGCAGTGTGCTGACTACCTGCAGTCATATCTAATACAAAATATTCCTGGCTCCAGACTATTGGAGGTTCACGTCATCAGCAGAGAACCCAGGCACAGGGGCTTAGGCTGAGGTCTGAGGTGTGTTGGCTGGTGTTCCTTTTCAGCAGGTACAAGCAAATCTTAAGATTGAGTGTGTGCTCCTATGTAACAGTTTTACAGTCAAAATCTGTCTGGAAAATGAAGGTCTGCCATCATATTGGTTTTATCTGATTTGTAGCACTTGAAACTGGTCTTAAATTGTTCCTCGATAAGTACATCCAGAATTCAGTCCCCACGCTCTTATCTTTTATTCGAGTGTTACTATAGTACCACTAATAAGCTATTGTTTCCCCTGTGTGGGGCTTGTTTTTAGTATGCTTGCTTTTTATTAAGTTCCAGACTGTTCTGCCAAACCTATATCGATGTTCTCCTTCCTGCTCTGAATACTATTTACTCCTCTTTCCACAGCTATGATACTTTGCTTTTTCCATGGCAGTAAAAGTCTCTGGAGGACTGTAATGTGGTTGCAAAGTGGCATTTTCTTGGGGAATGGAGATAATGATCAGTTCTCACAGCTAGTGCTACATTGTTTTAGTTTCTTCATGACTTTTAATGATGTCCTGTAGCACTGACTAACTTTTGGAGTTCTGGCTTCTATAAAGTGATGTCTTGCTAGTTTTGAACTTAAAACTGGTTTCATTCCACCAAACAGTTTGTTTGCAACATGACTAAATTTTGTTGTTGTTGCTGGAGTCATGCTTCTGCTGTGCTAGTGTATTGTAATTTTATAATCATTGAGAATGGTGTATGAATCCTATGCTCGTTCTTCAGCCTTCAGGGTGAAAAGTGCATGATCTAAACTGTAGCATATCAGTTACATTTTAGGATCTTCAGAAAAGCAGGCTTTTGCTGATGAAGAACCTTTAACACTTGAAAGCCGAGCTGCCTTGAAAGAAGCACTAGAAAGGGTAAGACTTGATCTTGCATCATTTTTTGTGTATGTCACCACTGTGAAATACTAATATCCTTAAACTGTTTCTGCAGAGCAACCTGTAACTTCATCCAGATCAGCTCTGTGGGTTTTAACATATGATATCACTTCATGCTGTTTTATTATCTAAGGCTTTCAGTAACTTCCTTTCTAATTTTCACATTAACTAGCGTTTTCTATTTATCAAATACAACTTTAAATTTGTGTGTCACCAGAACGGTGGCTTGACTTTGGCAGTTCATAGAACAGCTTAAGTTGGAAGGGCCCTGGAATAATCATCAGGCCCAACCTCCACACTTTCACTTAGCCTTGAATCCTGTCTCTTCTATAGGATTGTCTTGCATTTAAACTGACTTTGTGCTTTTGCTCTTACTTTGTATTGAGGTACTGTGTAAGGAGTGATATTTTGCTCCACAAAGATTCTGTTTGTAGCTGGGGATAGTTGGAAGCACAGCATAATCAGATTGTCTCTGAAAGTGGAGGGTTGTCTAGCAAAAGGTGAATGGGTAAATCTGACACGAAGCAAGGCTAAAGAGAATTATAGTTTTGTGTACATAGAGAGTTAATGTTAAGCTGAGTAAACTTTCAAAGTATGGACGTAGCAGGAATAGAATCAAATAGAATTGGTGATGCATCATCAAACTTGAGCTCTTGCTGACATCGATGTGTGTTCTTTGTATTGTTGATTTCTGTTTGTAACCAAGCATCTTTCCATGTTTTCATTACAGGCAGACACCGTACTGCAGGCTCTGGAGGCAAGACTGACTGCTGTTGAATCGAGTATTGATTCTCTTCACAAGAATCTTTGAAAGAAAACTTCCTGCATCCAAACTAACTGCTGGAGAAGGATATGTGTGAAACTTGTCCTTCTAATACTTTGGAATCTGTGGGAACACTGTGAAAGATGAGCAAAGAAATGAAAGACAGAGGTGGCTCATGTTGCAGTAGAACAATACTGACTACAATTCTTCACCACAGATGAGGAGTTCCCTCTCCTCTAAAGAGAATACCCCAGGAAGAGTTTTTAAATTGTATAGACTTTTGTTTCATATGTAAATATTTAATTTTTTACCTCTGAAGACAAAGCATTTATCTCCTAATTTAGCTGCAAACCTGTATCTGTTGAACTGGGTTTGTATCTTTCCTAAACTGATTAAAAATAAAATGACTTTAGTTGAAGTAGCAATATATGCAACTTTTTTTTGTCTCTATAGCCTTTGTCTGACCTGTGCTCACTTCTTTTTTGCTAGCTCAAGGCTAAAATGAAATAACTGTAAAGAAGGCTTTAAAAGCATTTGATTAAATGGCTTTCCATGCAATATTGAAGGTCATGTGTGACAGCTTCAAGGGAAGGAAAACAAACAAGGCTGGTAGCAGTGCACCTTTAAGCAAAGCCTGGTGTATGTTTGAGCAGTGAATTCAATGTTAATTAAGAATGATTGTCATTACTTTGCTTCAGTGAAGATATTTTGATTTTTACTTTGTTTTGTGTATTTAACCATTAGGGTTTTTGATATGGTGTTCTCAGTGAATTTTTTTAACAATAAAACAAATGAAAAGCAAGTGAAAATAGTCTTAAGTGAAGAATAATTTTGCTTTTCTTTTCCACATTACCCCCAAACTAATCTTTACTACTAATTTTTAAATCTTTTCCAAAAGCTTGGAGTGAGTTTCCCATTCTTTTTACCACTGGAAGTACTGTTTCTTTTGAAAGCTTCTTTATTTTCCAACACCCCACCCTCTATCTTCTTTCCTCTGTTTTAAGTAGCATTCTATTTGGCTTGTCTGATTGTCTCTCTTAGCCTTTCATGTTCAAGTAACTAAACCACTTTGTAACAATGTCTGACAGGTGTTAAGTCATGAGCACTAATCTTTCCAATCAAATTATTCTAGTATCCTTTTTGAGGCAGTTTCCCCAGTAGCATGATTTTGCTGGTCAGTTACATTGTAGACTTCTTGCTATGTGGCTGAAGAGAACTGTTCTGCCATTTAATTGGAGATTGATGTTTTTCATTGTATAGTGAATACACTTTTGTCAAGGAGAGCTTGCATTTGGTGGCTTGATACACCTGCCTTTTCAGACATAACCCTTCCACATGTTTTCTAATATGTGGATTTCCTTAGTATTAAATACTGTGGGAGCAGGGATGCAAGCTAAGCTCATCAGTATCTCAATGGAACTTTCCTTTTCTCAGACACAAACATCTCAAAGTTTTTGACCAAAGACTGGGACAAAAAAGTATGCTGTCTTTTTAAGTGTCCTCTGATTAAGAAGCAGCAAGACTCAAAGATGAACTTAATATTTTTCTGATTATTTGATGTCCAAATTACTGCTGTGCTAGAGGTGAAAGACTGAGTAAACTAAGGGTTGTCAACTTTGGTGTGGTTTCCAAGTGTGTTCTTCAATTAAATGATGTTGAGCATACATATAAGCATTTTAGTTCTACCCTTGATGGAAAGAGCCAAGCTTGCTGATCCTCACGTAGCACCTGTAGTTTAAATGTTTCTCCATTAAACATGTGGAGGGCTGCTAACTGTGATTGAGAGCTATTTCCTAAACAGATTAATCACCTGAGTTCCTTCTGTGACTTGTTTAAATAGTAATATACAGGAGACATGCTAATAATCTACTGTGTATAATGAATGTAAAATGTATATACGTAAGCAAGCATTCAAAAGAAGAAACGGTTGCTTGTTTCCATGTATGTTTCATAACTATCCATCTTTTCAAGCTACTATGGGAAAAACACCTGCCAATGGAGGAACCCAGAAAATATAATTCCTCCGGTGAACCATTCTTAAACACTAATTAAAGTTGTAGTACCCTAAACAACTCAAGTTAGTACTGACATTGTAGTGAGCCAGCATGGTGTACAGTGAACAGTCATGTAAAAAGGTATCTTCCCTTGCTGTAAAGCAGTATTTACTGGGTGGTGGCTCCTCCTATGCCCAGTTTCTACCCTTGAATACAAGGTAAGTAGGAAGTTTAACTGGGGTTCTGCCTGCTCCATGGTGTGCTTCCTGATACCAATCCCAGGCACGTTATGCATTAACACAATGCGAGGGGAAAAACATACCACCTCATTTCTTGAGTTCTTTAACTCTGTATGTAGCTAATACTGCAGGATTTGTTTCAAATACAACAGTACTTTATAGCTTACTCTGTGTGCTCTTTAGAGGGAAGTGATATAGTTCGTGTTCTGAAAATTAAAAATTGAGGTTTTGATATATTCAAACTTTGAAACACTTTTCTGTAACTTGAAAACAATTCCCAAAGCACTGATAAGAACAACAAGCAAAACTGCACCTACAGAGTCCACCAGGAGGAAAGGACTGAGAGTGGAGATGGTACATCCAGTACACAAAGAATGAATATTGATTAATGGATCATGTTGCGTATTTCTTTGCAGCTTATTAATAAATCGATCTTGGAATTATCAATTGAAGAAAAATGACAAAAACATGAAAGCTGATACAGGTATGCTAAAAGATCTTCATATGCTTAAGAAAGATGAAAACTGGGATCTGGCTGAGATGAGATTGGAGCTTCTATAGCATGTATTTGAAAAAGGGTAATATACAGGTGAACTCTATTTTTGTGAATAGGTTATGTTCAAGATGAAAAGCAGGTCTTGAATTGTTTCTCATCTCAATGCTGTCAGAGTACCTAATTACAGTTTTTAATAAGCGTGACTCAGACTATCGCTTGTCCTATCATTCTAATTATGACTGTTGAGTACTGTTTGCTAGATTGTCAATGCCCGAAGTGCCTATTATGTCCAACTACTTAGCTTAAAAATAAATAAAACAAATTTTAAAACAACAAAGTAACCATCTGTTTCTTTAGCCAAGGCAATGCTGATAGGAACTCTCCCATCCAGCACCTCCAGACATTCTAGCTACTGCTGCAGAAAAAGAGAGGATTTATTTCTGGTTGAAAAAGCAATGATTTGTCTCCTTTTCATGTATGCTGATTTTTGAGATAAACGCTTTTATGATATGAAGGGGTACTGGCCAAAGTTTCCACAGGTGATCAGTTCCTTGTAAAGCAGCAGCACGTGTCAGCTTTGACAGTAGCTCTGTGAATTGCATGTGCTGTGAGGAAAAATACACACTATGCTTCCACTTTCTGCGTGGGTGATATTTAACCTACTGTGGCCCTTAATTGTCTTGTCTGGGGCGAATGCATTAAAGTGGTAGTCACTAGCCTGTAGAATTACTGTTGAGGGGGTTGGAAAGCATTTAGCAGCACAGCCATATTTGTCAGTGAAGGCCTAGGAACTGCGAGGGACCAAACGTGAGGACAGCAACTTCTTTATCGACAAGAAAATGGAGTGGCCAACAGAGATGTTTAGCAAGCTCTGTAGTGAGTTTTGTGTATGGTGGCCTTTCCAGTTGTCTTTACCTTTGCTATATATGACACTGATCTAGCTACTGAGGTTAGGATTTCAAAGTCGCCAAGGTGATTCCCTAAGGTCATGGACAGAGTCACTGGTTGACTTTGCACCAAAATTTCAGCTAGGTTAAGATTCATAAGTTAGATATTGCTGCTGTTGCATTTCCAGACTTAATATTGCAGCAGAGGCTGGATGTGTCTTCCTGGGAATGTTTCTCAAGCATGTGGTGTTCTCTACTGCCTCTGATAGCTTGTAGCTAATCCATATAGTAGCACTTGGTTTCGGGAGAGGCCTAAAAGGTGAGGGTCTAAAACTCTTCTGGCTGTTGAATAACTGTTGTTTCAGTAACAACAATGATAGAGGTGATGAATAGGAAATGAGCAGAAAATAATGTTCTTCTTTTGGACATGCCTTTTGTGGGATTTAGGGAAAAAGCATAGGGAACGGTTAGGTACACAGTGTATGGTGAGAGGCAGTAGAGCAGAGGTCCATGAGACAGCACTAGCTGTGGGCTGAAAATGGTAGTTGCCGCTGTTAATTTAAAGAACTGCAGAAATAGCTGGGACTTTTTGGAAAGAGACTAACACAGCAAGAAAGATAGCTGAAAAGACACGAGGAAAGTGAAGTGCAAGTTCAGAACAAAAATGCTACTCAAGGTTGGGAGAGATTTCACTAGGGAGAGGGGAATTAATGTAGGTGGATGCATGTTGAGGAACCAAGACAAAGATGGAGGCATTTTTATGGCTGCATCCTGAATGCTCATGAAAAAGGAGAGCACCTTTTGACTGAGGTTTGGGATGTTAGGGACAGTTTGTCCTCCACAGGCAGGGAAAGGGGCTTCTCTCATGACTAAAGGCAGTATTCTCCTTTAGAGATCTGAGGCAAACATGTAAAGTGAAAAGAGCCACTTGGTGGGAAACCTTCACTCCTTGATAATCCCCTAATGCATGATGTTTATCCATGTTTAGAATTTGAGAATCAGCTAGCTGGAAAACCACCTCCATTTAATTCAAAACTGATAGGATAGAAAACGCTGGAAAAAGAGCCTGAATTGGAGAAAATGTGCCAGAGCAGAAGGAACAGAAGGTAAGGAGAAAACTGGCACATAATATCCTGACAGGAAAGCTTGATATTGTGGGAGTGAGCGGGACAAAAATAAACGTGTGGATTCCAAAACGAGCAAAGCACCTGAATCAGTTTAGTTCCAGAGAGATTTGAACATCACATTCCTTTAGGCCCTGTGTACATAGGCAAACTCTCTGATACAGTTACCAGAGACTAGATTGTTTCTGGAATAAAATACTTATTCTCACAAAATGCAGCTGAATGCGGAACAACACCAGAACAGGCACTGAAGTGTAGATACGTGTCAAGTCCTTTGTATAAAAAGCAGCAAGTTCTTTGAAAACCCTTCCCACAAGGATTGCAGAAAGTACATTCCATAACTGAAAAGAAAAGAGGAAGTCAAAGAAAACTATTCAATGAAATTTCTCAGTGAAAAAAAAAAAAATAACAGAAAGAAAACAGCAAAATGAGCTGAGTCCTAGTAGATTTTTACTCAATATCCATATGGTCTGATGAACAAGAACTGGTAATGTTATGCCTAGAATGAACACTTGGCTCCTTTTAAATGGAGCCAAGAATTGGAATTTATTTTTACTGTAATTAGCGCTTTAACAATCTATGCAAAATAGTAGCAAGAAGCTATTACCAGTCCAGTTAAAATAACAGAGCATGCTGCTAAAATTTTCCAGTTATTTCTAATTCCTGCTAATAAACAAATGAAACTGTTATATATAGACTTTCTATATATGGAGGGTCTTTTTTCCTCAGTTGGGGTGTTGCAGTTGTTTGCCAGTGCCAGGTTCTTCACCAGGTGATGTACTGGTGTTTATATAGAGGGTTTTTTTGGGGGGGACAGCTTGATTCCTGAATTTTTCCAGGCAGCTAGTTGTCAACATCTTCCTGGCTCGTCTACAGATTTAATAATATAATGATAACAAGCTAGCAAAATTAGTGATCATATATAGTATAATGCTTTGGTGTAATAGCTAAATACTAATCTAAAATTAAAAACAAATTAGACACTAATTAGCTGTTTATTACACAGTTTCACCAGTATAGCTAAACCAAATTAGACTCTAGTAAACTGACTACTGGCGATGTGCAGTTACAGCTACAAGCAAGCTAAATAAGTTCAAGACGAGACAAGTGCCAACAATGTTTCTCAAACCCTTAGGCCTTTTGTTGCCATGAGAACAGAAGGATGATGGCCTGCAAATGGAGATGCTGTATTTACTGTGCTACAGGACTACAATAGAGGGCTCATTTCTACATAGCATGACACCATCCAGGCGATTCTTTCCATATGTCTCCCATTGGCTTCATACTGTGTGGCAAGAGGAACAGAGTATCATCATCAGCTTGAAAACGAGCACAGAAACACAATCATATTTTCTTTTAAACTAAAAACTCCAAGCTCAGCCAAGTTACCCAGGAGACCAAACCTATGTAATTTTATAGTACAAGGCTTTATATTTACTGCTATGATGAAACTGCTGAGGCCATAAATCAGGAAAAATCTGCTTGTTTTCCCTCTCTGATGGTGTTAAAGCTACATTTCCCCCTTAAGCCCCAAGGGCTAGTTCTTATACTAGGATGACAGAAGATTTTTTTCAAATTTTCTGTAAACTGAGAGAAAACTTCCCAAATACCTCAGCACAGCAAGTAGAATGTTCAAATAGTAAGGGATTAAAAAGTAGAAATGCATTTGGCTTTTCTGACTTATTTTTTATGGCAAACTGTCAAAATGACATTATATTACTACACAATATCACATGAATCTACTCCATTAGTAGAGCCTCAACATTTTAAACATTTCAGAACCATTCAGGTCCTGTGTGGAGCCAGGAGTTGGACTCGATAATCCCTGTGGGTCCCTTCCAACGCAGGATATTCCACAATTCACTTTCCATTTAATTTTATTCTCTGTTAAGAATTTGCTACAAGAGGATTAGACACATGTATTTCTCATGGTGTTTAAGATGGACGAATTAAATAGTTTGAGCTAACTCCAAGGCTTTCTAACCATTATTTTATCTCATTGGGACCACATCTGGGGCTCACTGGAATTAAAGGGAACAGCCTGGGATCTGTGCTTTATTTATGCCATATTCATGTTTAGGCAGGAAAACAAAACAAACAAAAACAACATCCACTTGGGAAAGCAGAAGGACATCTCAAAATTTCCCAAATGACAGATTGTCTTGATAAATTGAAAAATGAGATCTAATTGTGAAATAAAATCTCGTGAGGGTCCAAGTATAATATCTGCTTAACAGCTCTAGTAGCCAAATGGCCATGCGGCCTGTGGTTGTGTAGGCCACAGACTTATAAATCAATAAGATACATCACAATCTCCCTCCCTGCTACTTTACTGAACTAGTGACCACACGCTAAAGACAGGAATACTGAGAAAGACCAGGGAGTCTGTTCCTAGACCACATTCTTCCGTGACATCTGTGGTTTGAGGGTGGATGGTGATACTGAAGATGCCGGAAGAATGTCAGAAGGGTGGGAAATCATATTTTATTTCATTAAATATTTTAACCATTCAAATTCTTTAGCTTACCCTGGGACCAGAATTTTAGGTGTTGCCTGTCAGTTCATCCCCAGGGGATGGGGATCTGCTAATGCAGGCACCCTTGGTCTAGCATCACGAGAGGAAGGGCCCATGGTTTGGACTGCAAGCTACACAAAAGTCATATTGGAAATAAAGTGGGTGGTTTTTAACAATCAGTGATCCAACTCCTGTATACCGATGTACCCAACTAAAGGATGACCCACAGCTGGAAATCTGTAAGATAGGCACTGCTTGCAGCTGCCTGGGGGTTGCTGTGGGGTCCCTGGGCCACAGCTCTGTGCCAAAGTCTAAAGCAGTCCCCAAGAGGTGTGAGGCTTGCAGCCAGGACTCATGCAGTCTGGCAGAGCTTGTTTGGGCAGCCTTTCCTGGCTCCATTTGGGTAAAGCTTTCCCTCCAGGGCCCCAATTTACAACCGCAAACAAACAAGACCAGCAATAACAACAAAACAGGGACTGAAAGCTGGGTTCAAATAACCATTTTTCAGGTTTTCAGGCATCTAAATAGGAGGTGTGATTTTCAAGCTGCTGGCAAACATCCAAGTGAAATCTAAGGGGATTAAACCCACTTTAGGCTCAGGTGTTCCAGCACTTATGAAAAATCAGCACTTAAATGGCCATCTGAGAGCTGAATTTTGGGCAGCCCCTTTATTTATTTAAATCTTGACCCAATGACTTGACTTGTTAATATGTTATGGCCAGGCTAATATGCATTTCATTTATTTGCTTACTAATGTTTCAGCAGAGTAATACAGGCTCCCAAACCTCCCTCTGGTGCCTGTGCCCCCGGCACACGTTGTCCCTTCGTGCTTTCCCAATGAGGCCAGGAGAGGGCACATCTCCATAAGAATTTCACTGCTGCTTAACAGTGACAGTCAAGATTTTCCTCTCCTAATCATTCTGCTCACTCAGGACATTGTTTTTTCCTCCACTTAGTGGTGTATTTTTTGCCTTTCTTTCCTAACCAGTTTGCTTTTCAAGATGAATTAGCAGCCTAGTTGAGGACTGCAAGCTGCCCTATTTCGTTACTGGGAGGTAGGAGGTGTAGGTTTGTTGAATAAATACTGTTTAGACTCAAAGCTATTATGATTGAGCCATAAAGGAGTCTGTAGGACTCTTATCTGTTACTTCCCTGGGGGTCCCTTGGGGAGGATTGCTATTACTCCTATGATGCTTTCTATGAAAAAAAAAAAAAAAAAAAAAAAAAAAGAAACCTGAATAAAACAGGTTTTTCTAATCCTGAGAGTAAATTGGAGCTCACATCTGTCTTTTGCTTCTGACATATGAGATGTTACAGAAGCAGTAAAGTACAGCAAGCATTCATTTAATCCATATTAAGGAGCAAATTTCCATGATTTGACAGAAACTAAAATCCTTTAGCTTATTTTTACAAAGCAAAGTAATGTGAGGTAGAAAACACGAAAACTTGCCTATTTAAGGATTTTACAAATAAACCATAATCTAGTTTTCAGCGGCACTGTCATGCTCTAGAAAATGAACCTACAGCTGAACTTTTGAATGACAAACTGCACACCGTTAACCACTAGCTAATTAATGCTGCTGGCAAATCTCACTTATCTGAATACTTAGTTCCTAAAAGAACCAAAACAGCTTCCCACTGAACATGTATTTAAAAATATCCTGGGACACAGTGATTTCATGCTGTGATTTCTGCATGAGTAACAATAGGCTCTTCATTGTTCACACTACTGTTCTGTTCTTTTTTTTTTTTTTTTCAAATCACCAATTTCTGTACCCCCCCCCCCATTTTTTTTTTTTTAAACTGTAACATACATCCAGAGAATAACACTGGATTTAAGCTGAACCCCTGAAAACCAACTTCTTTCTGAAACTACTGCAGTTTTTAAATGACTGTTCTTTAAGATTTGTATAGAACTGCATTGTATCAAGCCAGCAGGGCTTTTCTGAAAGCAGCTGATGAGAAAAGGTTGAGCTTGCAATGCTCCATATTTAAGCAGAAATTAACCGGGCTTGGAAACTATTTGCAAATACACAAACTCTTCCTGGTTGCCACTATCAGAAGAAAAATAATAAATAAATAAATAAATAAATAAATCTTTTCTTGAAGTGCCTCCTCCCCAGCTGTAATAAATACAGCAGGCAGGGTTGGCTTAGCCATGAAAGTCCCCATTCATAATAATGCTGTTAAATTTCAGGGTGCTTATTTGCTTATTTTACCTAGCCCAGTGTCTCGTTATCCGCCTTGCTCAATTAATAATCCAGCCTGTTACGCATGGTGAAAGCTGGGTCCCCAAGCTGGGGTGCCCAGGCTCAGGGACACTACTTGCAAACATCTTCCTTTATTTGTACGTGTCATTTGATCACAATGTTAATTAGATCCAATGCCTTTATTCTGCAGAAATGAGCCATACTGGCTAATCCTGAGGAAGGTGATTGGACCAGATTCACTTCAGGGCTCTTTGCCCCAGCACAGCATTGTCCATTCAGGTTTAAATTAATAATTGTCTTTATTGGCTTTCTTGAATCAAAAAAAAAAAAAAATAGGTTATTTGAAAATGGAGATTCCTCACCACCATGTTGAAGCTCCTGCCTTAACTTTAGTGGGTCAGCCAGAATGAAAGCATGGGCAGCGTGAGACTGTCAGCCCTTTCAGTCTGAGCAGCCAAGCCACCTGCAGCTCTTCTTACCTCATGCCCATACTTCATGGACATGCAGAGCTGCCATGTCACTCTTGATGTGAGATGCCATGTGCCAGAAGTTGGGTCTTGTGCCTGCTACCCTAAAGCAAGAAAGGAAGGAGCCAGCTCCTAGGAGTGTCCATCTCTCAGTGGCACGTCCTTCACTGCCTGACCTATAACATGCGAGCTTTATCTAGAGAAGACCTCTACACAAAGAGGCTCATGTGATCACAAAAATTCCCTGTGGAGGAATTGCATGCAGGACTTGTAATTGCCTGAAAAGTCCATGGAGGCTTTCTCTCTCTATGAACACCAGTGGTGCCAGACTCCTGCAGTGCTGGTGATGAGTTCATCCATCTGGGAGCTGCTGGCATACTCTTCCCCAGTCCAGCTGCCTTTTCTGCCCACATACTTGCCTGTTTGCCACTGCAGTATTCAAAACACAACTGAGTAATTGGCAGCATCATATAGTTGCAGTGCTGGCTGCATCCCATCCCATTGCTCCATGAGCAGAGCAGCTCGAAGTTTGACTCCACCAGCCCAAAGTTTGACTCTGAGCCCCAGCCAGAGACCAGGACACATCATACATGGTGCTATGGCACAGAGTTTCATGCTGGCACCTGAAGGACAAAAGACCGCCTCCCACTTGTTTGAGTTGTTCCAGTAGAACAACCAAGCAGAGGTGTTCTACACTCTAGGATAGAATTATAGAGTATCCTCAGTTGGAAGGACCCAAGTCATCCCGGCTCACATAGGACCTGCCCCAAAATCCCTGGGGAGCCTGTTTTCTTGCCTGACTGCCCTCTGGGTGCAGAACCTTTCCCTAACCCCCAGCCTGACCCTCCCCTGTCCCAGCTCCATGCCGTTCCCTCGGGTCCTGTCGCTGTCCCCAGAGAGCAGAGCTCAGCGCCTGCCCCTCCGCTCCCCTCGTGAGGGAGCTGCAGGCCGCCATGAGGCCTCCCCTCAGCCTGCTCTGCTCTGGGCTGAACAAACCAAGGGGCCTCAGCCACTCCTCGTACATCTTCCCCTCTGGACCATTCACCATCTTTGTTGCCCTCTTTTGGATGCTCTCTGATAATTTTATAGCCTTCTAACATGGTGGTGCCCAAAACTGCACATAGTACTCGAGGGGAGGCTGCACCAGTGTGGAGTAAGGCAGGACAGTCCCTTCCCTCAACTGACTAACAAAGCTGTGCAAACACCTGGTGTTGCAGCTCACAGCTTATGTCTCTGGCCACCCTGCACCCTTCTTGCTTGTGCTTAACTCACCACAGACTTTGCAAAGGCAATTCTGAGCACATAGATGTGATCAGGGCCATGGAGAGACAAAGTTACTTGCAAAAACGCTGGAGACTTTTTACAGGTTGGAGTTCTGAGCATGCTTCAGATGGTCTGTAGTCCTTCTCCACTGAGCCTGCCTTCTCTGCTGCCACCAGGGTCTTTGCCGAATTCACGGTCCCCAGCTGTGAAACTTCTGTCTGATCAGACTAGGATGACTAAATTGCTGATGGCACCGACTCATTATTAAGCACACGCAATCTTGTCTTCCTTAAACCGAGAATGATGGTGCAACATAATGCAGGAATGTACATGGAAAATCATCACTGAAAAAGTAAACTTCAGTCTGGAATTTGTCATTTTGTAAAAATAAAATGTTCTCAAATGATCATTTTTGTCCTCTCCTCTGCCCTGGCTATGGCAGTAGTCATGAGGTAGAAAACTTGCAGAGTGCAAGTTCCCTGCATTCCTTTACTAAAACCTCTCAGTTTTTTTTCTGGGATAGGTTTTTACCTACTGTTATTGATTTCCATTGAAAACCAGGATACTTAACTGCCTTATCTTCACGTGATCAGATCAGTAATGTTTCCTGAAATGGTTTTGGGCTAGCTCATGTATGATCCTTTTGAAATGGTCAAGGTTATCTGATCCTAGGACATGTACAGGAGAAACCACGGACACATTGCCGCATCACTGGACACCATGTCAGCACAAGTCAGATGACACAATACGAACATTACTCTGCAAAAAAAGTCAGCTTCAGTAAATATTCTAAACATAGTCCAGCTTCTGGCCAGACACGGCTCTTTGGCATTTAAAATAAATTGAAAAAATACAAGGTCAGTTTCATGGGTAAACAATCACATCTGTTGGCGAAACACAAGCCTGGCCAGATGTTAAAAATCTCGAAGTGTGAGGGTAAACGCAGGGAGTTATTATGGAGCTTGTCTCCTATCGTGTCTCACTCTTTCCACAGCTGCGGTGTTAGGGATGCTTCAGGCTTCTCCTTTGTTGTCCACATGTTTTGTGGGCCCTCATTGATGGTGGGCAAGGACATGCAGCAATGGCACAGTTGTAGAGTGGCTGCAAGTTGTTCAACACCCAACAGCAATGTCCTTCAGATTCCTCTGTTCTTACCAAGGGCAGAGAGTTACTGGCCTAATCTAAAGAAATCCATGTGCCTGACACTGGCTGTTGTCAAATCTGGCACATACAGGGGTGAAAGACAATTTTGAACAGAAGGTTGCATTGGGCTGCATGGAAAATCCTGTGAGTCAATAAGCAACATGGCCAAAGGACCCCAAATAATTCAAGGCTACATGGTCTGTCAGTCAGATGCGGCAGATCCAATTCCACACTGAGAGGATGAAATACCATGTTAAAAGTTCATTAAACAACATTGTGTTTGTAAATTCGACCAGGAAAAACAAAAAGATAGCACTGACAGGACACAGAGCAGTCATCCAACAGGGCAGAGAGCAGCATTAATAAGACTGAGACAGAACTGTTATCTAAACTAGATAGCTCAGAAAACAAAACAAAACAAACAAACAAAAACCTCTTAAATGCCAGAAAAAAAACACTCCTTCCTTTTATTTATTTTTATTATTTTTATTTTTATATCTTGCAGCTAAGCACTACACAGGGAAGGAAATACTGCATCTGCTGGAATCAGTAAGCTACCCAGCACTGTCTGATTCCCATGGGACCAGCACTTCAATATCTCACTGTGACCTGGCATGCTGCTAACACTGTCTTGGTTGTTTGCAAGTTTTTTCCTGCTCACAAGATTTTATTCACTGCTAATCCAAAAGAAATCATTTAGTTTCTATTTCCTCCTTTGTTTCTCGAATATATTTCAGAATATTTGCAGTAGGAGCCCTTGATTTGTTGCCTGTTTTACCCCTAAGAGGACATCTGTCTGCCCTGGTGGCATATGACAGAATTTTTCAGGGATGATCACATTCTTCTCCTTGGAGACTGTGTGCTTTTGTGTGATTATTTATTTATTATTACTTTTTTTTTTTTTTTTTTTTTTTTTTTTTTTTTTTTTTTTTTTGTTTTTCTGCTCTGCTTGGGTAGAGTGAATGTTATCTCTGAAAACAGAAACAATGCAATGGTAACCCTGTCAGTAAATGGCTTCACATAGTTTGGGAGCCTGGACACCACGGCTGTCATATCTGGAGGGAGTAGAATTGGAGGTGGTGTAATTTTCTGGAAAGCATCTGATCTCTGGAGACCAATAACAGCGTCTGCTACCACGGTGCCCTGTACAGTTTTAGGAATTATACCACAACTTTGTGTGTGTTTCTTCTCATGCTCCTTTCCTCAAGGGATTTTGTAGAAATAACAAGAAGCCACTGGAAGATGCTGATGACTACTGTGTTTGCGTGTTGGTTTAAAACCACTATATTGTTTAGAAAGTATTTTCACAAATCCATGCCTACACTTTCCTATGCAATCAAACAGTCTTCTCTCCATTCTTCCTCTCCCTTTTATTTACAATAGTTCTTCAGCTGACTGTCACTAAAGCTCAGGAGAACGAAACCCTGAGCCTGGCTGGGGCACCTTGAGGCTACCTTACCACAGGTGATGACATTGATACTGATCAAAATACATATATGGGTAGAGTTACCGCTTGAAAGAAAAATGCTTTCACACTGGAGTCACTTCAAAATCTATATGAATTCTGGTGAAGTCCATTATTATTTTCCTCTGGGATTTTTGTCTTGCAAAAATCATACTCACTAACAAAAAAAGAAAGCCATTTTAAATTATTATTCAGTGAAGACCCGAGAAATTCTGTCCCTTATAGATAGCAGCCTGATTGCATGGCTAAAGCTATTGGATTGTGACTGAAGGGCAAAATCACTAAAGAACTGTACAGGTCATTAAAACTCTCAGGATGTTCAGAAGCTCTTAGGGGTTTGTGTTCACTCAAGTGGAGATGCCATCTGCCTTTATCTGCATTAACAATATGGCTTTTAATAAATGTGTTTCTCACCTGCTGTCCCTGTAGTGCACCCCCATCCTTGGTAGTCACAGCTTTAGGGGAATCAGCCTGCCCATACAGAAACTGTGCTGGCTCACACCAGCCAGCCAAGAGCCTAGCTCTGTTAAAGCCAATGAAGATCTCTGCCCTTTATTTTAACAAGAAAAGGATTGAATAACATAAGCAAAATCTATTGTGTTTAGAGTCTCAGGATGCTATATTGGAAAAGTGATTTTTAGACACTGAAGAGGGCATTCTCCTGTTGGGGGTGGAGAAGAGCTTGTCATTTGTTCTTTCACTTCTTCATCCATCTTCTATTTCTAAATGAACAAGTTGCAAGTCACACTTCAGTCACAAAGGACAAAATGGAAGTAGTATCTATCTGCCCTCTGCTTCCTCTTGAGAAGTCTTTTGGGTGGGTGGAAAGGACACAGAAGGAACTGAGGGTAGACTGGGTGCTCCTGCCACCTTTGTGATTTAAAAAAAAAAAAAAAAAAAAAAAAAGGAAAAAGAAAAGTAATGATAATAGAAAAAAGCTTTCATGATGGACTTTTCAGCCAAGACCACATATGGTTTGTATTATGGTTTGCAGGAAGGTTCAAGAACTGAATGCAAACTTGATTTCTTCTACTACTCTATTACTTGTTTGGCTTATTTGTTTCAAGGCTTGGTGGACCCTCCAGGTAAACAGGGAAGAGGTAACCCAGTCCTGTTCCTACTGGGTGGCATGGCCGAGAGGATTGCATTTAAACAGTTCTGTACCTTTCAGATTTTTATGCTTAGGAAGGGACTTGAAAAAGTTGCAGTGGATGGAGGCACTAAATGAGGAAACAAGAAAACTTGTCTATGTTTGCTGGTGTGCTTGTGTGCATGAATGTGTGCCTCATCATGAGTATGCTGCAGAAGAGACAATAAGCTGAGTGTAGTTACAAGCCAAAACTAGAAAATGTCCTATATGAAACTTAAATAAAACTTACTAAACTTACCTGTTTTTGTTGTTGTTGATGATGTTATTGTTGTTGTTTTTCAACAGCACTGAATAGTGCAGTGCTTTCATTTACTTTTCTTTACTGCGTTTAGGTTGACCTGCGTCTTTTGCTCACTGTAACCCAGATAGGTAAGTCCTGCTTTCCATTCAGTCTTCCTATTTTCTCATTCTGGTCACTCAGGTCAGTTCTGTTTGAGATGCCTGCTCTGAAGTGCTCCTCATGCCTCCATCAAAAGTAATGGAAACATTGCCAGTGGTGGAAGAAGGATCAAACACTGAATTTTTTGCTAAAGTGACCTTTCAAAATGTTCACAAATTCAGTCATTTTATCCACATTGGTTTCCAGCACAGCTGTAATTCCCTTCCTTCCTGGAGGAATAGAAGGAATTGAGGAAAATCACGGTTTCAATTAGATGTATTACAGATAAATTGGCATCTCACAACAAAATAGTTGTTTGCTATCTCTCAGCTTGGTGTGGTAAGATATCTCCTGATAATCCTGAAGGTCTTTTCCAACCTAGAAGAATCTAGCCTCCTAGGGTTCCATGAGGCATAGGAGCCCAAGGACATGTTCAACGTGTCAGCCAGCAGGGAGATCACTCTGAGTTATCTTTTCCTCTGGGATTTTTTTATGTATCACAGTGGTCCTGTTTTATCAAGCTGCTGGAATTTCTCCAAGCTGTAGGAAAGATGTCCTCCCTTGGATGTTTTCTTAGCAGAAGGGAGCACATTTGAGATGTATAGCTTTCAGTCAGATGCTCCCTGGGATTAGCTCCCTATCGGGAAGGAACAGGAAGGCAATTTCCTTCCAGGCTGCTCTGTGTTTATCTGCAGAAGTCCCAATGCCTGTCTCTGAAGTGTAACCAGCAAGGGGTGGTTCTTTCATGGGGAGAAACACCAGGCATGGGAGCAGTGCACAGGAAATCTGGTGGCACTGCCTCATCACACAGCTTTGAGTCTCCTACAAGCTGATATTTGAATGTGTTTCATATGCACTGTGCCAGTACATGTCTGGGATTTTTGTCTTATGGAGATGGCCTTGCCTGACTGCCTGTTGTCTCTCCCTGTAATAACTTTTTTGGTGGACGTTTCAGACAAGACTGACAAAGCAATAAGAGTATCCAAGGTAACTGAGGGCTATAGACTTCGTTAAATGCAGCAGTGTGGTGGGAAGGCAGTATAGAATGTACTACTGAGGGAAATGTGGGCAGAATTAAATCATTATACGTTCTGGACTCACATAACCTCACATAACTGCAGCACATGACAGTGTTCATCTGGGACGTGTGTGACAGAGGACATGGAGCAGCTAGAGTTACTGCAATGCTGGCAAAGGGAGTGGAGATCAGAATCATTATTCTGTAGGAAATCCTGCAGTTTAAGACTGTATGCTTGGTTTTCTGATGGGTGTCCTAACATCTAACTGATTATCTCAGCTGGTTGCACTCCTCATTGTCTTGGAGATGGGACATAATAAGAAATTATGTTCTTCAGCAGTTTGGTATAAACTCTACCCAACTTCTCTTTTCAGATGTTCGTGCATGAATTACTTAGGCTGCTCTATGGCTGCAGAGCAGTTATTCAGGTTCAGCAGCCTGATAATAAGACTCATCCTTTTGCCCCTTTATTCTCCAGGGATTTTCAGCTGTCTTGAATAGGCTGGTGAATGTATTTGAAGGTTGGGAAACAAAGACCTTGATCGTACATGACATTGACATGCTGTAAGACCAGCATGAGCATGTCCTAAACAGAGGGGAAAGGCAGACTGAATGATCTGGAGTCTCTGATTTCTCCTGTTAAAGTCAAGGAAAACTTTGCAGTTTGCTGTGATGGAGGCACTACACAGTCTTTGATCAGTGGGTGATCAGGCAGTGAGATTGTGGTTTGGATGTGTGCAGCTGTGAGGCAGACTGAGCCAGGAGGAAGCTGCATGATGCTTGCTGCCGCCTCATCTGCTCCAGAGTGCCAGCTAGGGAGTGAGTGTCCTGTGACTTCAGTAAAAACTGGACCAATGCAGCTTTGCACTGGTCATGACTGATCTAGGTGCAGAGATGTGTCAACAACTTCCTCAAAGAAAGAAACCATGTCACCTCCCACTGAAAAAACAAAGGCCACAGGCATGGCTAACTGAGGAAAGCTGGCTTTGTGCATAAAATACCAAATGGGGAGGTGAGCTGAGAAGCTTGTTTCCAGTTATATCACCAGGCTGCTCTGTTGGCTTGTCCAAATAACTCCTTGCTCCCTGCATTCCAAGGCAGCTTTACACCTTGAGGGAATGGGGTCTTAGCTCTTGCATGCTCACAAGGTGCTCCAGCGACAAATTCCCAGGAAAGTCAGTCTTCAGGTAACCTCAGATGGTCACTGAGAGCCACGTTACCCATACAGGTGGTGCTGCAGTGGCTGAGAAGACATTCCATGTTCTCCTCCATTCAAGTCCAAAGCATTTTGTCACGTGCACCAGGTCACTCACCAGCGTGGCAAAGCAGTCAAAATATTTTTGTAAATGAAGCTGTTGTAGTGACTGTATTTCCTGATGTCACCTTTGTTTTCATGCTGAAGGAAATTAGCTATTTTCTTTTTAAACAGTGAAATAGCCACCCAGACTCTAGAAATTTCCTTCAAGCAGAACTTCCTTTCATTTCCTCACCAGGACTCCTGGTCCTGTGGGTGCTCATCCTTGTGTGGCACGAGCTGCCTCTCTTTACAAAGAGTGGTTATATCCTCTTGAAAGCAGGGCAGGGGAAAGGGTTGCCAGTTTTAAAGTTTGTAAAGTTTCATATCTGTCTTTCTGGAAAATGTGAAGTTCCTGTTAGCTGCAGCAGCTGGTTTAATCAATAAGCTAAATAAACAATATTCATCTGGAAAGAGTTAGAAGCCCCATCAAGTAGACGAGGAAAGAGCAGCACGTTCAGTGCTGCTGTGTGAACTGAAGTGCTCAGCAGAGTCTGGGAGAACTTCCCTGACCCCATTTGTCCATTCTGATTGAATAGAGGCTCCTGTTGTTCGTTTTCGTTCACATGGACTCCAGCTGCTTCAAGCATAGAGCCTGTTTGCCTCTCTCCATTTTGCACGTACAAGCCTGTGAACACTTGTGTGCAGACACACTTGCACGCACAGAAGAACATGCCCACAGACACACGCCCACTTCCTCATGCACTCGTGAGCACATGCAGACACTTTTTCTCTATTAGATCTCAATGCAGATCCTATGGACATATGTACAACTTCTTTCCTATTAATTGGCAGAGAGAGCATCACATAATGCTAATGAGGAGTGATGGCCACATCCCCTCATCTGGGATGGAGGTGGTGGGAGGAACAAGCTTGTACAGGCAGAGCAACTTGCTATGAGGCCTGTCAGGCATTAATAACTTCAGGCAAATTTTCTCTTAAAAAGGCTGCTTATATATCAGTGATCATGAATTTCATGGAGCAAATGTCTAATTGACAGTTTGACCTTTGGTACGCTTGGTCAATCTAACACGGCCTCTAGCATCATGTGTCCTCCCCACAAAAATACCTATTTTACCTACTTGAGCTATTTAGCTATAAAGTAGGATGGGAATGCACCTCTTGATACAAAAGTTCCTGGCTCTTTGTAGCATTGCCATAGACATTTGCATCCCATTCCCATCACAAGGACCAGACGTGGAGGAGGAATAGCGAGAAGATCCTCAGAGAGGAGGATGGAACCTCCAAGAGCAGGTGGTGCTGGGACCTGGAGCTGCAGGTATGAGAGACTATGGGATCAAAAGACTGTAGGACTGTCCAAGCTCAGCTAGATGAAAAGTTTCCTCTCCCCTTCCTGGCTTCCTGCTCAGCCTGCACTCACCATGCACTCCTTCATCTCCTTTGCACCCAATCCAGCAGACAAGTGAGTCACTTAACTA
This sequence comes from Oxyura jamaicensis, assembly GCF_011077185.1. NCBI lineage: Eukaryota > Metazoa > Chordata > Aves > Anseriformes > Anatidae > Oxyura > Oxyura jamaicensis. Next base: position 108,300,674 of record NC_048893.1, on the reverse strand, counting down.
GGGCACAAACTTGTGTTTGTGCAAAAACAAAAACAAAAACAAACAAACAACAAAACACCAAAAGCACAACAGAGAACGTTACTTCTTCTTTGCTGCTTTCTGCCATATTGGTGAGTTTGAATCTGATGACCGCCTGATCAGCTGAAGGGAGGGCAGCAGCAAACAAGTGGCCTGGGGCAGGGCAGGAGGAGGAAGATGGTGGAGAAAGGCTGGGACCTATTCCCTTAGGTGGAGGGGGGCTGCTCACACCAAGAGGCTCCCAGACTGGATGTTTTCAATGTGAAGATACCACAGAGGAATTTTATTTATTTATTTATTTATTTATTTTCAGACAAAAGCTAATATCTGTGAGTGGTATCAACAAGGAACCCAGTCTTTGTGTTTCATCCTTAAACAAATCTGCTAAAGCTAACCCCAGTGGTAGGAGGATATGGCTAATCTTGGCAAGACTATCTCAAAGTAAAGCCAACACACTTCAAACAGCTTTGAATGGGGTTTTGCTTTTGGCTAGCCCATATAGCCTGTTTATGTTGAAGTAAACAGCACATCTTCTATCAAGAAGAAAGCCTCAAGTTAGCTTCATCTGTCTCTATTCTATGTCTCTTAAAACCATGTTGTTGTGTCCCATGACTGCTAATCCTTGTGACACACACAAGGCTAATATTTTTAGCATAATTTAAACATAACATTTTTTCATGCAATAAATTAAATCTAATAAACCCAATTTATGCCCTCTGGTAGAAAACAAAACCCTTTTTATTGCACAAGTAGCAGTGCTACTTCCCGAATGTTAAATAAAGCCCAGAGGGATTATCACATAGACTTTGCTGAGAATTCTAGACCCCAAAATTAATAAAACGAAAAAATAGCCACCCCAAGGAGAAAAGAGGAAGAAAATGGGAGCAGAAGACATTTTTTTGGCAATGTTTTTGTAACAAGCAAGGTAGAGACCTCAAACCTTCAGCATTTCCATATGTGAGACACTCTTTGGAAGTCAACAGGACTGTCCTTGTAAGTAAAGACTTGCCCATTTGGATAAAATAACTGGAAGAGCTACTGTCACATTAGCTTTCACATAGCTATCCTGGAATAACCTCTCTGTGTTATTTTTAATAAAAGAATATAAATAATTTTATTCCGGAATAATGACTTCTCCCTGGAAACACACTAATTCTTTTACAATAGTATCTGTTCTACCATCGCCAGTTTTGCTAGTTTCTCCATGCAGCCTTTGCCACATGAGTCCCGTGCTAGTTGGGGGTAGCTGGCTAGCTGGCATTCTGGGCTCAAGTATTTGTTCAACTCAGTTGAGACAAAGACTAGTTTTCTACCATTATTTTAGGGATTGCTTTCATCATGATGGAGGCTTTTTTTTTCCTAATTATTTCCAGACGTTATTTCTTTTCCTTTCATTATTGTAATTCTTAAACATGCCAGCAGCTTTGACTCTGGTCATATCTGATGTGCTCTTTTGCAGGCCTTGTAACAAGAGCTGAGGCTCCTCTGCTCCCACCGTGAGCTCCACCAGGAGAGGAGTGCTAGCTCTCCAGATGGAGCCCCATGAAACGTCTCCCACTTGTAAAACCTTCTTGAAGGAAAGACTTGGGCAGGCCAGACTGCTTCCTACCTCTCTGGGATCCAGCAGACAATTTGTGGCTTCCTTGCCTGAAGGTTCAGGCCTGGTTTGAAGTACCAATCAAACTGAGGCTTGAAATGATGAGTAATCCAAGGTCCTCAGCCAAAAGTTTTGCAAAAGAATATTTAGCAATCAAATACAGCACAATTCCAATGTTAATAAGTGCACCACATGCAAATGGATGTAAATATTAGTCAGAAGAACTGCCCAATTAAATGTAATCATTAGCTTCTGGTATTAGTAGAGGACTCAATGAGAATTCAGGTGTAATGCAGAAGTCCTTGTGAAGTAATAATTCGAACAGATCAGTCAGTCAATCAAAGTCATACCAGGCACTTGCATTGAATATCTGGGCATACCTTCATTAGCCTTGCTACATATTTATACCAGCTGAGACTTTTTTTTTTTTTTTTTTTTTTTTTTCCATCTGGAGCAAGTAAGTCTATAGAAAAATCCTAAGTGTTTTGCAGACAAGTTCACCAGGAGGTGTTGGGTAAAGGCCCTTTGCAATAGTAGCAAAAATTAAATCAGAAAAGTGTTATGAACAGAAGGGTCATTGAAAGTCTGCACATTTGACAAACAAATCTGCAGCAGGATTTGTTTTGTTTTTAGTTCATGCCTAGGGGCTGAAAATCAAACACAAATGTCAAAGGTTCACCTAGTTCTTCAGTCTGCTTTCTTTGTTTTGCTTTTTGAATACTGAAAAAAAAAGAAAGAAAGAAAGAAAGAAAGAAAGAAAGAAAGAAAGAAAGAAAGAAAGAAAGAAAGAAAGAAAGAGAAAGAAAGAAAGAAAGAAAGAAAGAAAGAAAGAAAGAAAGAAAGAAAGAAAGAAAGAAAGAAAGAAAGAAAGAAAGAAAGAAAGAAATTATGTGAGCATACATAAACCCTTTCAGTCAAATATTTTTCCTTCAGACATCTGAAGCTTTTCTTCCTAGTAGGATGCTATTAGCATATAATTAAGGTGCCAGATCTGTGACATTTTCCTGTATGCTTAATGGGGTGAGTTCCTGAGGTTTCTTGGGAGCATTTTTTTTTCTGAACTGAGGTCAAACAGTTAACTAGTCCTTCCTTTCCTTGTTCTATTTATATGCCATACGAAGAGCAGGATGTAGTAATATTCTCTTGTGGTTCACCATAAGGAAAACATTCCATTTCTCTTTGGAGACAATCCTCAGCACACCCCACAGCAGTACTTCATTTATGGTTTTCTGGGGGAAACCTCTACTTTCTCCCTAAGTCCATGAACTGACTGCAATGCTGTGTGAGCCCTGTCCATTAATTCAAGCGAAGGACTTGCTTGACCACACACTGGTATCTAAATGGGAATGATTCTGGCTTTGCAAGGGCACCCAAAATTTCTCACATGCTCAAGAGCCTTGTATCTTTTAGAAACCTAGCAGGATGGTGTCTATGTCCTGGCCTTTCCCTAAGCGTCTCTGTGCCCGGGGCATGTAAATAAAGGGTCCTCATTCACAGGGTGCAGGAGAGGCTGCCTTGGAGCAGTCCAGCTGGAAAAGCAATTACAGCAGCCTCCCCCCGCAGAGGAACTCCCCCAGCTGAGCCCCAGCCCCTCTTCAGCTGCAAACAAAAAGGAGAGAAAAGAGACCCTGCGAGTCCCTTTTCACCTTTTAACAGGGCAAAGAGGAAATATCCCTCAGCTTTTGTTTCTCCTTTCAGGCTGTCGGAATCCCATCCTTTTGAAATCTTTGTGTTGGAGTGATGGGTCTCCACCTCCCCTCAGCACAGCATGGGGGGCTTTCCTCTGGGAAGAGCTGAGGGAAGGAAGGAGCAGAAAATGCCACTGATTTCAAAGAGAGACAACATCCCCCAGGAACGGGTGGGACTCCTGAGATGACAGATATCAGGCTACATAACATTTGAAGCTCTTCTGCTCTTTGGCTTCCAAGACGTCCCTGCAATTTGTCTCCATCCCTTTCCCTTTATCTAAAGCCCAAGGCATTGCAAACAGGATCAGCAATGACAGAAGGGCAATGAAGACTGAAAAGGATGGACTCCTCTAAAAAATCAAACTGTTGTTATTTAGAGGCACAGACACTGACTTATAAAACTCTTGCTGTACACCTGGGTTTCATAACTTTGTCTCCTTCACGTGTACAACATGCCAACTTTTAATACATGGCATATGAATGATTTTCATTGGCAATATAGCTGCTGGGGGAGGCTTAAGCACTTCACACTGCTTCTGGTGGTTAAAATCATCAGCTGCCTCACTTGGAGGAGACCATTTTATGACCAAATACAATGTCTGAGGAAGATGAGCTGGCAGAACAAGGAGTGCTCAGTGGCATCTGGCAGGTGATAGGAACAGGACATGACAGAGTTTTGCTCTTTTTGAAGAAAATGAGCAAACAATATAGGAGGTGAAACACGCAAGTCAAGGACAGTTTTTTTGCAGACAACCTACTGCCTTTCTCATGAAAGAAGTGGAAATTGATTGTCATTTTCAAGATGATGAACTATTACAAAACATCATCTTCTTTGAAATGTCTCTAAAAGTAGGAACATTTCAACTCATACAATTCCAGCAGAAAAGAGCAACAGGGTTCTCCCATGTACGTGTAGACAATGCCAATAGTTGAAATAATATTTCTGTTTTCAGATACAGCATTATAAACTTTGACGTCTTGAGCAGGTGAGGAGAAAGCTGATCAAAGCACAGACTTGAAGACATAAAAGTCCAACAGCCTGCCATTGCCCCTTCCGACTGCATTTCCCCTTCCCACTGGAGCACCTCAGAGCTTGCCAAGAGGGAGCAACAACTTCCCAGATAAGGCAACTGGGACTTGTCAGCATCAGTCCCAAGGTAGATTAGAAGGTATAGCTGTGCAGTGTAGTAACCATACATGTAGGCTTAGCTTAGGCATCATCTGCAGCCTGGAAATGCCACCCTTTCTCAGCATGGTCCCCTGTACCAAAAGTTACTGGCACGACTGGCAGCGCTCACTCCCAGCTTTTTGCCAGTTGCAAACTCCCTAGTCTGGCCAATATCTATACATTACTTTAGCATTTCATCTGGTTGAAGTGCTGAGATTTTTCCTAACACCTCCAGGAGGACCAATGCACCTGATTTTGGGGGTAGTATCCTGACACAACAGCAAGCATTGTGCCCACTTCTACACAGCATTTAGATTTTGACCCTGGTTGTACTGTATTGACTCTTAAACTATCTTGTAATGTTCGAACTAACTCCTTATATTACGTGATGAGAGCTGTAGCTCTTGAGCCAGGAGATGGGCCAGAAAAGGAGGAGGAACAGGGTCTGCTGTGAACAGAGGTGCTGTGACCCACCCAGCATCCATTCTGGAGCAGGAATAGGTGGGTCCACACTAGTACCCCTCTGACTTGGCAGCCACCTGCCCAACTTGTCACACTTAGCCACAGCCAAAGCTCAGGCATCCATGTCCACTCCAGAAACTCTGTTTCAGCTTTTCTGTCCCTGCAACTTCAGATGCCTGCCTACTGACCCCTGTACTGCAGGCACATTGTCTGTGTGCTCAGGAACCTTCATTAGATCGCCGAAATAGTGTGATGACCATGGTTCAGCACTTTCCTGCAGTAGCCGCCTGAAAATTGATACCCGAATATCAGCCTGACAATTTCTAAAGTTAAAAAGATATTGGAGTGGAAGTGCCTTTCAGATCCATCAATTTAAAATAATTATAGGGTCGTTTAGGAAATCATACAGTGGAGCACAGTGGATTGACTGGAGCAGTCGTACTGGCTTGAACTTGTTAACTTGACCTTTCAGTCAGACAACAAAGAACTTGTGTTGAAGTAGCCAGTCATTGTGCTCATCAGGAAAAATGATTTCTCCCTTAAAAGTGAGTACGTATTTATCTGTGTAGAGCTTGATGAAAGATTTAAACAATTACCTACTTGAGAGCTTGATAAGCATATTCATAAGAAAATTGGTTCCCATAAAATACCCAAACTAGCTCCAAACAGATACTGGCTGTTCCAGTTAAAATGCCTATGGCAACTTTACAATCACAAACATCCTCCTCAGCAAAATTACTCTCAAAGGCTTACAGAACTGAAGGGGTGAAAGAAGATTTAGAGCATTTGAGTGAATATGCAAAATAGCAGGTTTTAGCCAGCTCTGATTTTTAGCTAATACAGTTAACTAAGAAGAAAATCCTGAGATGTGGCTCAGACAAACCCACTGTACCATCTGTCAATGAGGCTTGATTGAACCTGCAAGCAGCCTCTTGATGAGTCTGACTCCTGGCCTTGCTGAAAAAATGTATGTGGGAGTTAACTCTAGAACCTAAGAATGAAAACCAGCACTTGACTATTCACCTGTTGCTCATTTTAGAGGAAACACCCAACATACAGACTCATTCCAGATATATCATTATGCTTTCACAATCAGAAAATCTTTGTCTTTCTCTCCCTTCTAGGCTAAACATTCAGCTTCCCTCTGTGTGGCTATTTTCCATACAATATTCAGCAGCGCTCTGAATATGAAACGTGATGTGGGAACATTCAATTAATGCAATTAAGTACGACACAATCATGTTTCACGCTAATCATTTCCACAATCCAACAAAAGTCTGCCCCATTTTTAATTTATCTGGAGCTGCCACTGAGTTTCCAGTCTGCTGCACTGGAGCCGTCACAGATTTAGGTCAGACTTGCCACATCCACTCCTGCATGAAACAAGCTGTTTTCTTCCCTAGAGGGTAGATAAGCACATCCTTCACCACCTCTCCCACTGCCAGGGTATAGTTTGCATACTGCAACTCTTCATGCTGGCTGCTGGTTTTATGGCCAGGGACAGCTCCCTGTCACCCACCTGCAGCTCAGTGTGGTGTGCTGTATAAGGGCCTGCAGTGCTGGGATTTGATGCCTCAGATGAAGAAGTGAGCAGAAAGTTACCTCCCCGTGGGGCGCTGGTGGCACGGCTGGGTTTTGGTTGCACCAGGTCACGTACAGAGTGTGAGCGTCTTTTTCAGTCACCACGACAGAAAGCTCGGGTTTCTGTTAAGCTTTAGAGAAAGACACGGAAATCCATGGTTATGTCAGGTGGTTACGAGATCCCTTGTTAATTCACCAGGACCAACACCTGGTCTGAGGTTTCTGTTGCCCCGTAAAGAGTGGCCACACACTGCTTGGATAAAGTGCTCTTCAGATTGCTGAGCTGTGCACAACAAACCAGCTCAGGCTGTTTCACTGGCCCCAGTAATCGTTTCCCAGGCTTGCAAAAGGGAGGCTTATCTGTGTTTTAATCCCTTTTCCTGGAGCAAGACATCTCTGATATCTGATGCAAACTCTATTAATTCCTGTGTGTATTACATCATTCCCAGAGACACCTGTTTCCCGAGATAGGGTGCTATTAAGACAGATTTTCTTCACATATTCTGTAATACTAATTAAACCAGAGTGTCATGATACACGTCGATACTCGAAACTGATGCCTGCTTTGAGGCCTCAGACCTACACATCTTCCTGATAGCTATACCAATAAATTGGAGGCTTTGAAAATCCATCAAGCATATCTATCAGATATAATGCTGAAGAAGATGCAAAACACAGCTGAGACATATAGCTACAACGAATCATTGGACACATCTCTCGTACAGCTGGGGAACTTTACAGAACACCCTGAAATTCCTTAAGGTACCTTTGCAGGGGGGATCCTTCCTCATCTGACCCTTTTCTTGCCTCTGACTTACAAGAGTGTTTGAAGAATGAGGACAGGAAAAAATTTGATATGAAGTCGTGAAATAATACAGCATACAGCACTAAATAACAGGCCTCTACTGATATGGCCAATGCGGAGGCACGTGCGAGCTAAAGGCAGTAACTCAACACGGATGTGAGATTTCCCCCCGTTGACCACCAAAGGGTAAGAGAGAACATTTTGTGAAGCCTCGTCCTGCTTAGATAAATCCAGCACTAGACACATCTGCATAAAATAGACCAGTGTGTCCCACAGACTGTATGGCAACGTCTCATGGACTTTCACACATCCATGTCAAACTTCTACTTGAGACTACCCCATAGGTTTTTGTTCTCATAAATGCTTAAAAAGGCTAGGAAGTGGAATGTCTGAGCTACAGGTTTTTTAAATGTCTTTGAGCCCAAACCATATCAAATTCATAAATATTAGCAATTTTCTACAACCCGTGGAATTCCAAGGAAGGTTAATTTGAAAACAACACTCCCTAACAAAGTCTGCTCAGCACATTACAGTCGATTGAGATGAAATTAAGCCTTCAGGCACCAGGTATTTTTCAGAGAGTGACAGAAAATCCCAGCTCAGCCAGACCCTCAGAGGTGACAATGCTTTACAGCTGTGGCCCAGGCAGTATTGCACAAGCTATGATCTCCCTGGCTGTCATTGTGGACTTCCAGGTCCAGGCCCTCAAGCTCTAGGGCAACGTGCCGTGAATTTAACCTGTGTTCTTCCCTGTGACCTGTGCACTAGGCTGGATAATAGGCTCACTGAAGCTGCTTGTTTCGGACAAAATGTTCCTTATTCAGTGAGTCAGCAACGTCAGACTGCTTTCATTTCGTGTCCGTGCTGTTGAGCTGAAATGCTCTGTGCATCTGCACATGTTGGGAGAGGCAAAAGCAGTAGCTCCACAGATTTTGTGGAAGGAAGAAAGAATGAAAACAGAGGGACAGGAGTTCAGGGAAAGTCCAAAGCTGAATAAGCAACCCATCTGACAGGATCTGTGGAGCAGTTGATTTGCTGCACTCGTTGTCTCATGTTGTCTGACATGACTTGGGAAGAGATACTGAGATTTTTCTTCTGCTAGAACTGCTCTGGCCAGTTCCTCACCTTCAGCTTTGGGTTGGAGTGTTTAGCTCTGTAAAGAGAGAAACTGCCACATGTTGTCTCCTTTGTTCTGAAAGCAGGACTCCTTGGAAATACAGTAGCAATTCTGAGGCAGCATGCTCAAGGGCTCTTGCTCCTAGACTTTTAGCAGAACATTAAGTGGGAGTGATTCATACTTGGAGAGGTTTCCAATAAAGAGTTGTTATTAATTAGCATTGCATTTTTCATATGACATGCAGTGATCACAGGGAAGTTTCAGAAAGTCTGAGACTACTTAGATTCACCCTGGAGATGGATCAGGTCTCTGATGGTAACTAGGTTCATAACTGCAGGGAGGCTTTTATTTTTAAACCCATTGCAAGTTCTCTCAAAAGCATCTGGGGAAAAAAAAAATGCATCTGTTGGATCATTCAGAGCAAGTGAATAAACGAATGATGAGCCTTGACAGTTTTCTCAGCAACATTTTAAGTTTTGCAGCATTGACAATAATGGATGGATGCACTGGATGCAGCATGAATGGACTAGTGGTTACAAATGCATCCTTGGGAGGTGCTTTAGTATGTATGCCTTGTAGCAGATATCCATTTGTAAAGCACCAAAAAGGATGAAAAATGCTGCAGGTTATTGCTGTCCCTGAATACCCTCACTTACAGGACGTTTGAGTCATTTTTTTTTTTGCAGTGGTAAGAGCAATGGTGAGTCTAGCATGGATATTAGAAGCAAAGCACACACTGTAAACACAAAAGTTGGCTGTTTATTTGGCAAAAAGCTTTCCCAAAGCTTTTTTTTTTATTATTATTATTTTGTATTTTTTTTAAAGACATCACAAAATTCTACACATGCATATATATATACATATACATACATATACATTCTACAGGTATATTGACATCTATATGGGATTGTGGCCATGTGTGTGCACATATGTCTCTATTGCTGTAATCTCATGCTTAAATCACTATGGCCCTATAAAATCCCAATTACTAATGTGTTTAAAATAAAATCTGAATGTATATTTATAACGATGTGTAATATTTTATATAACAGTCAAGAACAGATGTCCAGAGAGCAGCAAAATTTTAATTAAGGTTTTTCATTGCTTTCCCTAAGAAGTCAAATCAAAGTCCCAATGAAAGATGGGAGTGAGACAGATTTAAAAAAGCAACACACAGCAACAAACATTTACATGTATTTTATAGCTCTATCTGTAAAGGACATCTGTGGCTCAGTTAGTGTAAAAAAAATCAAAGACTATCTGGTTATGAGGCTTCCCTGATGTATGTTTCTCTAATGATCATGTCCAGAGTAGTGCAAAAAAAATGTTTAGTGTGCTGTTTAGTGTTTCTGAGTTTCCTCAGTGTCCTGTTAGCCTTTGTCACTAACCTTGTGAAAGAGTTATTTTAGAGACAGCGAAGGCTACCTCAGGTGGCACCAATAAGCTGTGGGCTGCTGAAGGCACCAGTGCTATGGGCAGGATTTCCAGCCCCCTTTGGATGCTGTTTCTATGTTCTTGTGGACAAAGCTGGTTTAAAGTAGTACTAGAAAACATGGACATACCTGCAGAAATGTTTGACCTCTGGGCTGACGTATTTGTAAGCGTGTCTCTCAGCTATTATAACTCTGCAGGCTGAGGATGTCATGAGCTTTATTAAACCCAAACCATCTCTGCACACAAGAACTCTGTTTACAGAGAAGTAACCAAAGGAAAAGATGCAGGTAGCTGCCCAGCACCACAGAGGATGGCCCCAAGAGAGCTGGACACAGGCTAATGCCTTCACCACAACAATGGCCTCTTGCCACCATGAGTTCGCCATGTCAGAGCAGAGGTAGGACACAGTGCACTCTTCGCACACGCAAAAAGGGAAATTTTCATGAGTTTAAAGGAATTACCAAGATGCTCACAAGGTTCTGGGATCATGGTGTTTTCCAGAGATCAAACCTTCCCAGTTCCATGGGGAACTTTACCTTTATCCCACATGGCACTGACACTGGAGATGGGATGCAGCAGCAGATGAACAACCAGACCATTTAGGCATGCCATTTCCTTGTGTACTGAAGCAGATACAGAGTGACTCTGAGCCAGACTCTCCAGGAACATCATCAGCCTGCTCAAAATGGAGCAGTATAGCACAGGAATAAGTCACTTGCTGTCCTCCTAGTGCGATGACCACCGGGTGCTATCAGGAAACCTTGCTGTAGGTGGTCAAAGTGCCTCCTGGGGCAGGACCTGCTTCTTTGCAGCATGTCTCGCCTTGGGCTGAGCAGCACTGAGGCCACTAGGCTGGGCTGGGTCTGCAGCTCCTCAGCACTGATGGAAATACACATAGCAGATAGCCTGGCAGGCATAACCATCCAATCTGCCCAGGTGGAGAAAAGATAATATTTTTCACTCTGCTGCGTTCACTTGAGGGCTTTTTATGTAAACATTGATTTTGACTGACTAATGTAAGTGGCCTAATTAGAGCCTGTTTCTAAATATGTTGAGAATTACTGGTCATCCTAGGCTGCTCATAAAGCAGCAGTGTGTTAAAATATTCTGCTTGATTCATTTCATTCAGTATCTCAAAGGCAAATTCACAGAAAAAAAGTGCTGTGAAATCAGTAGTAAGATGTGCACTCTTGATTCTAATTACTCTCCATGGTTATATTTAAGCATTATTAGATATGATTAAATGCATGATCAGTAGACAGACCTGTTTTTATATATTGCACTTAATATTCAGGAAAGGCTGCTGTGATGTGTACTTCATAATGTGAGTAATGTGATGGAAATCAATTAACAGGTGAAAAAACACTCCGCTACACGAAAAAGTGTCTGAAAAGGGCAGTCAGTTCTTCCTTGGGATCTTACTCATTAAACAACAAAAGAAATCCCACACAGATGAAGGCTGAACTATTCATTTGGAAGTTTTTTATTTCTTCCCTAAGGGCAACTGAAGAATATTTTTATGTATATACTACCTACAGTGTCACAAATGACTTTTCTTTGGCCTAAACCATTTGTTTCTTTAGTATGGCCTGTAAGATAAATGCTCTCCAGATAGGCATTGTATAGCAATGCAAAGGAAGTTAACCTCATAATTCCTGTCTGAGACAGAGGACGTTATTCCCATTTACAGGTAGGAATCCTGTGGGACAAAGAAGTTGAAGCCTTCACTCAAGGTCATGCTGGAAATCCTTATTGCAGGCAGGAGCAGAGTGCTGATTCTCAATGTGGAGATCCAGGAAAGTACGTGGAAGTTCAAAGTGCCAACTATGTATCTCGCTTCCAGCGTGTGAGCCAGGAAAGCCTTGACAGATCTACTGAGATGTCTGAGGTACCACAGGATTATGGAGATGTGCTGCAGGACATGACTTTCAAGGCTATGGCTGCCTCTGACCTGTCTCAAGGTCCCTGAAAGGCAGTAAATAGAAATTCTTAAGCAAACCCCAGTGCCCTGAGGAAATGGGCAACATTGGGCTGCATTTCCCACTAGGGCAGCACCTCAGCAGCTGCCACATAAGTTTCAGAGCGGGCCTCTGTGGTGTGGCTCTTTTCAGTAAGGTGAAACAATACCTCATTTTTAGGTATTTTAGGTATAGGAACAAAGGAGACAGGACAATCCTGTCACTACACTGGGGCCAGGATTTTGAAAGCAGAAGTTATTTTCTGCATAGTTCTGTGCAAAGAACTCTTTTCTGTGAACTAATTTTAGCTCCAATGATGTACTAACAATGAGTGACATCAGACATCATGAGGATCATGACAGAAACAGCAACATCACATCCACACTGACCAGATGTGTCTGCAAGGAATATGTATGGCCTTGCCTAATTATCACTGCAGGCTTTGAAGGCATCATGGGTGCTGGCATGTGTTTGATGTTTGTAGAGAGAGAGGCTTATGATTTCTCTGGCAGAAACAGGCCACATTCATCCAGTGGGAAGAAAAGTGGCATTTTCCCATGCCTAGAAAAGTGAATGCTTGAAGAAAAGTGCATTCAAACAGACCTCCACACAAACCAGCATCCGCTGACTGCTGTCTTGGAGGGAATACCATATGATCTATGGTAAAATCTCCGCTTGCCTGTTTGGATATCTGTCCACTCATTTCTGCTCGTCTTCTAGCTCTGCCCCCTACCAAGCAGCGACTCCAGGACACGCGTTCTGTATTTGCATGGCTACAAGTTTTCAAGTG
>NC_048893.1:107841178-107987656 GCF_011077185.1 Oxyura jamaicensis | reverse complement strand
TCCTTCCTTCCTTCCTTCCTTCCTTCCTTCCTTCCTTCCTTCCTTCCTTCCTTCCTTCCTTCCTTCCTTCCTTCCTTCCTTCCTTCCTTCCTTCCTTCCGTCTGTCTTTCTATCCGTCCATGTTCCGTCCATGTCTGGTGGGTGGCTGTATTTTGTTTTCCTTCCTGTGAGCAGCCCAGAAATACGGGATGGGGAAAGCCAGAGCTGTCAGGGCAGCAGGTCCCTGGAGGTTGCTAGAGCATTTACCATCTTCTCAGGGTAGATGCTAACATTGATTTTGGCAGCATTTCATATTAACAAGAGGTAATAAAGGTGAACAAAATGTGGCCTCCAGTTACAAATAAAGGGCCTGATTCTCCACTCTCGTAGACAGGATTGAACACTGGACTTAAAACGGTGTGGAACTAGGATAGTGGGTGGGGACTACAGCCCAGAGCCACTGATTAATATTAAATATTCTCTGTACAAAATGATGGGCCGTTCCTGTCTATGTATATACATCCTGGTGTTTGATTGTAGAGTTACTGAGGGCTTCACAAAGCTGGATGAAGATTTGTGTAATGACCAACTGATCTCACATCTGCAGTTGCACTTTGAATCTGACAAAAAGGATGCATCATAAAATAAAAAAGCAAAGATGAAACTGAAAGAGAGCTGTCATTCTTCTAGCCAGCTTTTTGTGTTTGCTGGACAAGGAGATACACTTGCGTGCTAATTTTTCCTTGCTGGGCAGGAAGGGTTCTACTGTGAAAAAGAGGCTCTTTGAAAACTACAGCTTCCATATTTTTCATCTATTAATGCTCACGTGGAGTGTCTGCAAGCAAAAAGAAAGCGTATGCGCTCTGTTTATTTATTAATCTCTCTGCATTGCAAACTCATCCCAACATGTGAAAGTCAAACCTCTCTTTGCCGTACCTAGAATCACAGGTAGCAGATGTGATGAATAACTAGGTGCTGCTTTAATATATTCTGCTTCCTTACTATGCATTCATTTAATCCATTCATAGTGGTTTGCTGCGAGCTTCCTCAGTTTGGATTGACTTAAGCTGCTGTGTGCTGAGCCCTGTGGGAGCTCCTTGGCCTGATTTTTCAGGGCACTGTTTTGTGGCTATGAAATAAATACAGCTGTGCTACTTCCAGACCTTCAGAGAACAAGAGGAGTTGCACTGACATATGTAGGCACTGGCCTACATGCATGCGTATATGCACCATAAATGTGTATGTATGTGTGTTCGTGTGTGCATGCTTGCAGGAACCAGCTCTAAGGCTGAATATTTTGTCTTGAGCATAGCAGTTTGAAAATGTTTCTTTGATATTTCTTTTTTTTTAATGAGGTGGGCTGTTCTGTGTGTGAGTGTTTACAGCCATCCATCAGCCCTGAGAACAGTGGCTGGAAAGTTACTGGTGGTCTGAATGTGCAGTCGGCTCCTCCTGCTTCTTCAGGTCAGGCTCCACTAGTACAAGTGTCCAGCCACACCTGGAGCAAAGGCATCCTGCATGGGCATGGGCTCTGTGCCAGGCAGCAACCAGAGCAAGCCACCTTGTTCCCTTCACTGCCCTCTTCCCTCCTGATGGAAGAATACGTCCCCTTTTGCCATGAGGACTTCCCTCTGACCATTGCCCTATTGGAGGGAAGTCCTTGTCTGAGACTTTGGCACTGAAGGGCGTCCAAAGTTTCTGCTGTGGCACAACTGGGGCCGTTGGGGTGAACTGGGACGTGTGGCGGCGAGGTGCATTTTAGTGGCAGACAAGGAGAAGTAGGAAAAACTGATGTTCTCCTCGAAAAGTGCAGCTTGATTTCATTTGGGAACTTCTCTCCAAGCTGTAAAAGTTAATAGGAACAAACCTTTTCAGAAATGAGTCCGTGGGTAATGATAAATCCTTTTCTTCTGGAGGAGCCATGTGTGCAGGAGTACTCATCTGTTCGTGGCAAAGGACGTTGCCAGCCCTTCAGATGTGCTAGAGACGAGTGAGAATTTGGATAATCCAGCTTCCAGTTGTAAACATCCACTTTGGATCTTTTCACCTTTTTAACAAACGAGTCATTTTGTTTAAGCTTCGGTGTATTGGGGGAGTACAGAGAACAATTTGTATTGGAGGAGCAAAGGCGGTGAGTGAGGCGGGTGACATGGCGGTCGCTTTCTCAAAGAAGTGACCAGAGTTCGCTCCGGCCTGGAGCAGGTCTTTCTGACTGGATTACAAACTCCTCAAAAACCACTTCACGATGGAAAAGCTAATAATGCTCGGCCACATCTGTTTTTTTCTTCTTTTGGACAAGTTTTCCGTGGCCGGAGCAGACATCTGAAGAAAAGATTATCACAATTCCTATTCCTCCGGAGGTGAGGAATGCACTTCGCAGGGTTATCCATCACGCGGTGGGTGCAGGTGGAAAGCCTCTTGCCTGCAGGACCTTGTTTGTCAGCAAGATTCCAGTCTTGTAAACTATTGGCAGCTGGCATGGTAATGAGTCCATTTCAATATAAATGAGCTTCATTTTATTAATTTCTTCCAGCTCCTGAGCAATTCATGAACTGCTTTTCAGATCTCAACCAACAGCTTGGGGGGGAGAGGGGGAGGTGGGGAACAGAGAGAGGAACATGAAGGAGGATAAAGAACATGAGAATGTTTTTAATTTAGAAAGGAGCCGGTGACTCTCATTTCTTTTGAGCACCCAGCCAAGTGGGGATCACGGTTCCCCCACCGAACAGCTCTAATAACGTGACAGGCATTAGTAATCTCGTCCACCGCTTTTTGTCCCCTGAGACTTCTGGAAGTATTTTTAACTTGTAAAACCGGGCTTGTGGTGTTTTGCTGGTGTTCCGCCGCTGTCGCTGGGCTGCGGAGGGGCAGCGGTGTGTGCCTCGAGCACCCCGCGCTCAGCTGGGCCCCGGGCCCGTGGTGTCTCCCGGGACGAGGCCTGACGTGGCCGCTCGCCAGGCTGCTTCCCAGTGGTGCTGGGCCAAAAAACAAAAGTGCTGGCATTCGGCACCTGTGTGAGTGTGTGTGTGTAGCCTAGCCTGTGACTTGTCTGAGGCCTCGGTGGGCACCGACTTGCCTCTTGTAGCCGCGCTTTCGGGAGCGCAATTAACCCCACAAGCCTTTCACCGTGCACAAAAACGCATGTCAGTGCTCTGCCGTACGCCTCTGATTCGTCCTTGAAAATGTTAATTAAATCACTGCTCGGATTACTACCCTTTTCATAAATTAGACTGTCTGCACAGAGACATTTCGTCTGAGGTCTCTCAGTTTCGGCCCCCCCCCCTCCCCGGCCGGCTTGCTTCCTCTTTGCAGCCAGCAGTCAAACCCGTGTCCGTCGGAGGGTGCCTTTTTGAGTGGCTTTTTTCGGACTCCTGCCCCAGCAGCAGACACAGGTGTGTGCTCTGACCTGACCTTTTCTGCTCCTGCACGAGACAGACTGTCCCCAGCAGGGGCATGTTCATTTCTGCAGGGATTTTTATTGCAAAATGTGGCGGGAAGGGGAGCTCCGTGCCTTCTGCAGCCTGGGCTCAAGGCGTCTGATTGGGCTTTTTGGTCATTCTGCTCTCCTCAGATTGTGTAATTCAAATTTAAAAACAGCATTTGCATGCTGTATCGAACAGTGTTTCTCAGGAAAGTGATGATAACAGGACTTGGCAGAATATGTCCTCCTTTATAGCTGTTCCTGCTAACCCTTTGTCTGATTCTGTTTTTTTCTCCCCTCTTTCTCCCCAGGTTTTTGGCATATAGTCATAGACTCTGACGAGAGAGTAATGGAGGCGCTGAGTGGCAGGTGCTGACAGCTTCTGCAATCCCAGTAACTGTTCATTTTGGTATCATTTGCAATTCTATACCTCTAAATGCCACAGTTCTCTTGGGGAAGGTTGCGCTGGATACCAGTATTGCCTTGGAAGGTACATGTGTGTCCGTATATTTTCTTGAGGAGTTTGCTGTGTTTGTATAATGGTTCGTGGGAGGGGAAAAATTGGATAAGCTGCATGTGGTTTATGGTTACACCCATTTAGCAATACAAAGGCATTTGAATTGCTATCAAGCAGCTACTGATGACATCCCTTCCTCCCTCTCTCTTCTCTCCTCCTCTTATTTGAATTGCCTGCAGGGCCTTTTTGGAGTCCATCCTGTGCTTTAACATATGTGAGAGTGGCTTACAAAAAAAAAAAGAAAAGGCTGGTTAAAAGGTTCTTATTTGAAAACAATTAAATATACTGTTGGAGTTTCTGAGAAACTCAGAGGCTTGCTGTGGAATTTCAGTCTCCCTCTTCCCCTTTTGAAAAAAGCACATTTTAATTACAATAAAATGCGTATATTCGCACTCGGTTATTAGCCTTGTACATTTTTCTATGCGGTCCTTGTGACTTCAGTAAAAATCTTTGTTGTTGGCTGGCAGATTTGTGCAAAATTTTATTTCTGTAGAATCATTGCTCACTGTGGATTTAATCATTGTTCTGGTTCTCACAGCCTTCAAGCTCCGCTCCAGGAGAAAAATACAGATTTGTCACCAGGGCCTCCCACTAGAATCTAAATTTAAATTTGCAATCTGTTGTCTTGCGAGGTGCTTCAAATTTGGTTGAAAGTTAATATATGTCACATTTTCTTCTGGAATCTAAAGGCCTAACTTTTTACAAGTTTGAGATTTACTACCTTGGGTTTATTTGAAATTAATATCTTGGGTTTGTGATTGCTTTAAGAAATACTTAATATTAGGGGGAAGGGAAGAGAAAGGAAAAATTGAAGTTTTCAAAGAAAATGAGATTCTTAGATGGGACCATCATCAGTGGTCATCTAGAACATGATCGTCTTAATCCGTAACCATTTTACATGACTCATCCAGCAAAAACTCAGCAGTTCAGCTAAAGTTCAACCTTTCTATTTGGAGTAGTAGTTGATATAGGGAGCACTGCTTTGTCCAAAGCTTTGCTGCAGGATTTGTGTTCTCCCTGCTGATATCCTAATGTTGATAGCACAGTTAAGTCTTTGTTTTCAAAAAAAAAAAAAAAAATCATTACTGTCTATTGATGTGTAAGCTGTCTAAACAGTGACTTTCCTGGCCCCGTGAAGATTTCCATGACTTGACTTTTTTCCTGCTCTGAACTAGGAAGGAGCAGATCTTCTGGGAGAGGGAGCCATTTCCCAGAGCAGCTGATAGCTTGATGGTCAGAGGCTGCCTCTTGAGGATGTGGAGGAACAAGTTGCAACCCCTCATTTGCTTGACTTGGGTTGCAGATACGAATCTTGATCTTCCACGTTTTTGGTAAGCAACTGAGTCACTGAGCTGGTGCCTCTTCCAGGAGACGTGCCTGCCTCCCTGCTTCGGTTTTCAGATTTCTCCATCTTGGAGCAGAGAAGCCTTTCATCAAAACTGGTCTATTCCCACGAAAAGTTTGGGTTTTGATGAATCAACATTTTCTGCTGAAAAATTTCCAACTGGTTCTGCTTGTGATACATGGTCTGTGCACACTAATCTCTACTGGCTTTGGAGAATAATTCAGAACAGATTTCTGACACGTCGCAATCCTTGGCCGTGCTTGACAGACCTGTTTAAAGCATCGAGACATGTCATACTTGATTTATGTGGTATCCTGTAGGTACCTTGATAGGTCTTTAATGGTCACCTTTGGATTCAGGTGGGTGAGCTAACAAGGGGAGCCTTTGTCCTATCAGCGTTCACATGCAACTCCCATTAACATTACTCATTTTCTTAATTTGATACAGATTTTTTTCATTGAGTGTGCTAAATTCAGTTAAGCTGTAGATGGGCAGCATCTGGCAGTTGGAGCTGGAGCAGTTGGAGACATTTCTGCCTCAGGGTGTCTGCTGTTGCCCCTGGGAGGGGAGGGCTGGGGCTCCCCTCCCCTGCCCAGTGCCTGCTCCTGCTAACTGAGGACGCTGCATCTGCTTCAGGGCTGCCTTCCCGTGTCTGTGTGCACTGAATGAACGTCTTGCTGCTGTCAGGAATGGGGAAATGCTGCTCCCTGCCACTCTCTGTCCCCTCTTCCCTGGCCCCCGTGTCACCCTCCAGTCACGTTGCTCCATCCTCACCATGTCCTAAGGCAGGCTTACATGTGCTGATGCTGGCATGTGTGAGTTCCACTCGATCCCAGCAAAATCACCTAAAAGAGCCTTTTTTTTTTTTTTTTTCGTAGTTTATTTTCTGCTGCTTTAGTGAGCTCGGCTGCATGGTCTGATAAAGGCCTGAACTGGATCAGGGTGACTGGTGGAAGTGCACAGTGGGAAACGTGGCGGGGTGGCACAAATGGGGGCAAGAAGGGAGGAGGGGGGTTCCTCCCATGGGGAGCTGTTTGTCTCAGGCACCCTTGGCCTGACCCGTTGGCACTTGTGGGTCTGTGCACACCTGCAGTATTTTGTGTATTGCTGGGCAAGTTGGTGGGATCGCAGTAAGGCCTCTGAAATTGTCCTCCCTGGGTGCAGGAGCGAGCTCTGTGCTAATTGCCCAGATAGATAGCCGTCTGTGGGATTTGCAAAGGCATCCTCACCTGAAGCGCCAATACACCGAATTAAAAAGGGACAGCTATTTACTTTGAAGTCTGACACTTCTCGCCAGTATCTAGCAGATACTTCTCATTGTGTGAAATTGCTCAGTAAACATTCCTGCAGCCGGCTGCGGAGGAAAGACTTCCCTCCTTCCAGGAAAGTCTTTTCTCACGGGGGACACAGCCCGAGCTGCTGTTCCTTTCCTTCACAAGGAGGCTTTGGTGCTGCTGCTATTTGGTTTGGTTGATTTTTGCCCCTTCTACACGGATGCTATGTCGAGGTGGTGGCACAGGGCTGCCTTCTGTAGCCCTGTGTTTTCATCAGCAAGTGTGCCGGGCTGTGTGGTGCGCTAGGGATACTCCCACCCTTCTGCAGCTCTGTCTCTGGAGGTAAAGAGCCACTATTTAATCTTTCATGGTTTCGAGAGAACTTTTAAAAGTGCTGTTTCTCCTTAAATAGATACTGAAGTGATGGTTGCATGGCTGGAGACGGGGGGGGGGGGGGGCGAAAGGACTGCATGCTCTGATGTGCTTTGCAGCCGGTGGAAAGCCTGTCAAACGAAAGTTAGGTTAGCAAGAATTTTGGAATCAAAGCAGCTAAAAGCATTACCCTTAGCATTACCAGCTAAAAGCAAGAGGGTTTATTTTGCAAGAGGGGGAGTGTTGAGGTCTGGCATTAGACATCTGTGTGGAAGACAAAATGCAGTTTTTGTGCTTGAAAGTGTTTTAGAAGTAAAAGCTAGCTGACGTTTGTTTTTCTGTCCAGTTCATATCAAAGAACTGGAGCTTCTAAGGAATAATAAACCCTACCCAGGGATTTATAATGCTGTCTTTTTTTTTTTTTTTTTTTTTTTTTTTTTTTTAGATTAAAACCTGCCCTCTGTTCAGCACATTTATTTTTCTAAACGATGCACGATAACCACGTCTCATGACAGTCAATGGGAGTTCGGCCATTAATTTCAGTAGACATAGGGCATTTCCTGGTGTAGCTTATTGGCACGTGAGTGTATTTACTTTAGATACAGAAATGTCCAGATACTGCTGGAGATGCCTGTTGCTCTAGCATCGAGCAGCTTTTTAGCCTCAGACATGACCTACTTAGCTGGGCAGAAGAGTTGCGTAGTGCTGTCCTCTGACTGTTTTCAGAAATGTTACTGTAGAAGTTCAGTTCCACCATATGTGTCCAGAGCAGCCTACGGCACAACTGCTGTGCCTACGTTTAACGCGGTCGATTCATCGCTTTCTGTGTAATTTATGTAGGGCTAATTCAGTTCTGTGCAGAAGTGATCTTGTATATTTAGATAGCGAGGGAGAATACACCATTATGTTCATTCTCTGAGCATCTGGCTCGATACCCCTTGGCACGTCCTGTTAAAGGAGATGCAACTGCCCCAAGAAACTGAAGACTCCGGATTACTTTACTGGCAGGGCAGTGTTCTTTTTTCAACCAAGACTAATAGAAATATCTCAAAATGAGGGAGCTTTTTCCTAGAGTTTCTCTTAAAGATTAATGGACTCTTTGTCTAGGTATAATTGTCTTGTGTGTAATTCAGGATCTCTCCTGTTTGATTTTGAACAGCCACGTACTTTAACATTTACTTTTCTTGCTCTTCTTCTTTCTCTTTGGCCAGAAGGAGTCAATACTACTCAGAAAATATTTCTGACATTTGATGAGTGAGATCACAGATCTCAAAGTGTTTTCCAAGGTTGAAGCCAGATCCTGACTCCCAGCTGCTAGATGGGAAACCCGTTCCACAGAGGACCATGCACAACTTAATAATGCAGGAGGCTGGTTACGGAGATGGGGTCTGAAACCCAGTCCCTATGTTCCAGCTCGGTTTTCTCTTCACGAGATCAAAGCGCTTAGATCTAGCTATCTGCTTCAGAGTGAGTAGGAAGGAAAGGTTATTTTTGTATAGTCTGAGTCACTCATGCTAATGTATTTTTCATAATACAGCTTTTCTTGTGTGGGGCTCTCTGTACCTGATTAATGTTGCACTGTTTTTTGTTCCAGAAATCAAACCTATTATTACCTTGCTACCGAATAGTTGAGTTTGTACTTTGCTATTTGGTGCTTCAGCTCGTGGTTCCTAGCAGAAAAAAAAAAAAAGCAAAATCTCAGAGAAAGACATAGAACCATCCACTTGTTGGCATCTCGTTAGATGCAGATAACCACGATTGTTTAACTGCATGCTGATTTTTTGAATTTGTAGCATTGGCTAGAACTGGGGAGGGTTGGCTGATGCCAATAATCAAGAGAATGTGTGCACAGCTGAGTTTGGTGGTGTACTTTCTGATAAACTGGCTCTAGTTTAGACCAATCTTCAAGGTTTAGTCTTTCCCTCTACTACACTTTTTGTTCACCCCAGCGTAGCAATGGTCTGCCTTTTCTCTATGTACTGATTTATCTGATTTGTACGTGTAAGCTTGCTGGGATGGTTGCTAGCTCCCTCAGTTAATTCTGTTGAATTAGTTACCACTTAAAGCAAGCCCTGCTCACTGTAACGGTCCCCGATCTTTCTCCTTGCAGACTGTGAAGCCATGGGAAACGCGGAAAGCCAAAACGTAGAGCACGCCTTCTACGGAGACAAGCACGCCAGCCTGGGCCGCAAGCACACCTCGCGCTCGCTCCGCCTCTCCAACAAAGCTTCTCGCCGGACCCGGCACGCTTCTTCTGGAAAAATCATCCACAGGAACTCCGAAGTGAGCACCCGCTCCAGCAGCACCCCCAGCATCCCCCAGTCGCTGGCAGAGAACGGGCTGGAGCCCTTCGCCCAGGAGGCCAACCTCGAGGACTTTGGGAGCCCCATCTGGGTGGACCGCGTGGACATGGGCCTGCGGCCCGTCTCCTACCACACCGACTCCTCCGTTACGCCCAGCGTGGACAGCAGCACCGTCCTCACCGCGGCCTCCGTCCAGAGCATGCCCGACTCGGAGGAGAGCCGGCTCTACGGGGAGGAGCCGCCCTTTCTGGCCGAGAGCGACGGCAGGCCGCACCGCTACGCGGCGAACGGGACGGGCTTCATGGAGACGGCCAGCTTCAAGAAGAAGCGCTCCAAATCGGCCGACATCTGGCGCGAGGACAGCCTGGAGTTTTCGCTCTCTGACCTCAGCCAGGAGCATTTGACGAGCAACGAGGAAATCCTGGGCCTGGCCGAAGAGAAGGACGGCGAGGCGGCCCGGGGGACGGAGGCTGGAGGCAGCCCCCAGCAGCTGGTCACCTGCCAGCGTGCCAACTCCATGAGCGACCTGTACTCCCCCAAAACCCCAAGTGCTGCCATAAACGGAGGCCCGCGCAATGCCTTTGGAGGGTACTGCCGGAATTTGGTGTCCGACATCCCCGATATCGGCGGCCATAAGATGGCGTCGGGTGCTGCCGAAGATGCGCCCTCCTACAGCAATTACAACACGCTGCCCTGCAGGAAGTCCCACTGCCTTTCCGAAGGGGCCACCAACCCGCAGATCAGCCACAGTAACAGCATGCAAGGCAGGAGGGCGAAAACTACTCAGGTAAGGCTCTTCTGTTCTCTGTAAAGTGGAAGCGTGCGGCATTTGCTAAGCTGTTTCTGTAGATAAAGGCTCTTCCAGGCTCTGTTTTCATTCAGCACCCCCTTTCCAGCAAGGGGCAATGGAGGGGACTGTGTCCAGGAGGGAGCTGAACCAGTTTCAGGAGGTGGCTCGATCACGTCAGCGCTCCATTCCTCTCTGCAGCTCTGCATGGGCCTTTTGCACCCTGGGCAGTCTCTGGAGAAGATAAACCTGCATTTGCCACTAAAGATTTTCCTGTGTGTTTTACAGCGCTGATGGTGCCTTTTTTTGTTTTTTTCAGAGTAGCTGCCAAAACTGATCACACTACTCGCGGAGCTCACACGCGTTGTTTCTCCTCTCTTTGCCCTCCCTACCCTGTCTCCCCCCGCTTCGTGCACGCACGCACGCACTCCTCAGCTCTCGTGGCTGGAAGCAAAGGAGAAACCTGTGAGCGTTTCCCCCCCCTTCCACCATAAACGCTCACTGAGCTGAAATTTCACTCTTCTCATTACCCGGCGTTCTCATCTGTGCAAAGCATCACCCAGAAACATTGCTGTCCCCTTGGAGGAGGCTGCCGGTCCTGCAAGCTGCTCTGCATACCTGCTGTAGGTTCAGAAATGATGGGGGGTGGATGGAGAAGATGCTG
Source organism: Oxyura jamaicensis (assembly GCF_011077185.1). NCBI lineage: Eukaryota > Metazoa > Chordata > Aves > Anseriformes > Anatidae > Oxyura > Oxyura jamaicensis. The sequence goes on along the minus strand of NC_048893.1, from coordinate 107,976,994 downwards.
CTTCTCCTAGGCAGGGAGGACGTCACAGCCTTCATCCATTAACAGGCAGCACAGAGCCAAGATGAGCTCCTCGATCTGCTGCCCCGCCTGCCCTCCACATACCATCCCTGTGACCTTTAACTCTGACGGCTGCTGTGGGGTCTGCATTGTGTTTTGCCCTGCTTTTCTTGGCCGTGTTCTGCCTGGTCGAGTTACACAGCGCTGCCTGGCGCTGCGAACAGCAGTTCTGCTTACACCAAGTGGCAGACTGCTCTTGGAGGGGTTGGGGAAAAAAGGTTGCAAATCCCATCCACCTGTACAAGTCACGTGGAGCAGCCGCTCTGCGGGAATATTGCGCTCGGTTTGAGTGCATTTGGCTTGCTTGCTGAACCTCCTCAGAGCAGCGGTCCAGCTGCCTCGTGGCAGAGGCTGTCTGCGGCATTTTTTACGTCACCTATTTTCTAGCTGCGGGCATCTGCTCAGAAACACGGCCGGGGGGCACCGACGGGTCAGAGCTGTGCACTGGATCGCACGCTTCGCTGGCTTCCCCTGATTTTATGGCACGTTCTCGTACAGATGCCGCGCGGCATACACACCGTGACCCAGAAAAGGCAAAAGCAGCACGTTGCATCGAGGTCGGAGGCCGGCAGGCTCACATCCCACTGCCAGGCTGAGCTTTTGGCAGGACACCAGCGCCAGAGATGCAGGGAGTCGGGCGGGAGGCAGCGGAGGTGCGGAGGGCTGCGGGAGGGCGAGGGGAGCCCCCCAGCAGCTGGAGGGGGGACGTCGGCTGGCAGCGACTTGTGAGAGCTGCTGGGAAGGGGCTGCTGAGTGACTTACCGGCTGTGCTTGATCTGCGGAGGTAGATAGGCTGCTGCTAAATGTAAAAACGACGTGCCGAAACAGATGCTGCAGCGTCCCACAACAGCAGCTTTGTACTTCCAAATCAGCTCTTTATTTTTTGGAGGTGTTTTTTACAGCGTGAGCGCAGAAGCCCTTTGGTGCTCCATCAAGGCAGCGCAGGATAAAAAGCAGGAGGAGAACAACAACAAAAGAAAGACGTTGTTTGGAAGCCCTGAATGTAACAGCTTTCATGAAGATTGCTGGGTGCAACTGCTGCCTCCAGCCCTCTTTCAAGTGTGTTTAAGAAAAAGAGAGCAGTGTCACTTGTTTATAGTGAAACATTTATTTTTCTTCTTGGTGTCTTTCCTGCCATTAAGAAGATTCCTCTGAGGCACTTAGTGAAAGTCTGGAATTTGCATGCCGTTTTGTGAGGTCTCAGCTGTACCCAGGGAAGTCACTCTGTGGGCTGGTTTCCCTAGGTGCAGCTCCTGAGCCCGGCGACGGTGGCTGTAAGGAGTCTCGGCAGTGGTCATTACCACAAATAAAATCAACAAAATTAAAGCTTTGGAAAGGTCAAAATTCCTTCCGAGTCTTTAATCCTAGCAGCATACAGTAAGTATAAGATACTTGTCAGCAGTGAAGTCATGTTAGCCCAAACCTACCTTTAGCGAGCACAGGGAAATGACTGTCATTATGGGTTTGATAAACAGAGTGAAAAGGAAGTCCAAATTTGCACACGAAATCAAAGGACGAGTTCCTTGGTGAACCTGATTAGGTGGCTTTGGATAGGGTGAGAGGAGGGAAACCACCAACCTGTCCTTGTACCAGGTCCCCAGTCTGAAAACGTCTTGGCACTTCGCTCATCTTTACGTGACACCACAGGTGGCAAGAGGGTGAAGGCTCCCCTAGCGTACAGGTGGAAAGCTGAGGCATGGATCTGATGGCCTGACTGTGCCAGCTGGTCCTTGGGCACAGCTCGGGGAATTTTGTTTCTCTCTGCCCTTCCCGGTCTTCCAACACTTCCTCAGTGGGCTTCACGCTCTTGATGCCCCCTTTGAGCATTGCCCCAGAACCTGCCATACGTGTCCTCGTGCTGTAAAAGGCTTTGTGCTATAAAAAGAATTGAGTGGACTGAGGCAAAACCTTCCTGTTATTTCCAGCATTTTGAACTGCCTCCCGTCACCCCACACCCCACAAAGTACTAGGTATGTTTTTAGGGCCAGAAGGGCGCCACACAAAGGTGACCCAGGGCCAAATGCAATATGGTGTGGACAGTCAGCTCTCCATCTTGGCCTCCAGGCCAGTGACCTGTCATTGCTCCTGTGTTATTTAAAAGTGCAGAGGTAGCTCCCTTGTTCAAAGTCACTTAATTGAGCCTCGCAGCCCGGTTGGTGGTTTATGGCCTGGTCACTGTTGCCCAACCTCACAAGGATTTAGGTTTGTAGTTGCCAGTGTTTTTTTTTTTTTTTTCCAGTTTTTGGGAAGTCATGGGTGGGATAATTGCATGACTTTTAAGTCTCACCTGCCCTGGTGCTGGAAGTGCTAGAAGGTCCTGATGGCCACTTGTAGTACCTTTTGGGAGGTGCCAGCGGGGTCCAACGAGAGCAGAAGACACCAAGCACAGGGTGAGTCTTGCGTTTGATTCCTGAATGCATCCAATGTTACGTGCCCGTTCAGCCGTATGTACATCATTGCATTCTAACAGCTAAATACTGTGTAACAGTTATCAGCAGCTTCTACATTTTGTGCTGTGCTGACCAGTGCTGCTGGAAAGCAAAACCTGTGACGGCATCACAGAAAGGAGGGGCTGTAATCAGGGCTGCGTATTTTGGTGTAGTGCCTTCTCCATCGGTTCTGTACAAGTACATGGTTTACATTAAAGGAAGAAAAAAAAAGAAAGAAAAAAGAAAATTTCTTCCTTCCAAATTTAAACCTTAAATTGAGCTGTGGGAGTCACTTTCCACTAATTGAGAAGGAAAGCCTTTTAATGCTGGAGAGACGATTATATTCAATGTGCGCGAGCGATTAATATTCACAGAGCGGCTTTGGGGCACCCACGCAGTTCTGTTTTTCGTAACATTTTAACATTAAGGGTTCAGATCTGCCGAAGCGAGACTTCCCGTAGAGCTCTGCTGGGATCCTGCTTGGCTTTTGGAGCTGATGTGATGTAGGTGGAAACAGCTTAATTGGCTGACATTTTCACCCGTTTTTGCTTGAAGGGAGACAAACTCCTGTTGGATACAGCTTGTTCTGGCTGCGGGTTGTGAGATCCCCGGGATCCTACAGTCTGCTCGTCGGGATCCAGATTTTTTGTGACATGGCTCTGTTGTGTCCTGCTTGCTGCTAAACATCTGCCTGCTGGCGACTCCCTCCTCCTTCTGGAGGATGTTCAGAGAGAAATGTAACCTCGTGCTCCCCTCCTGTTAAGAACCCTAATTAAAGTCTTAGGGGAATTTAGGGAAGGGAAACCTTGAGATAAGGTTTTGTGCCACTTCCAAGCCCATCATGCCACCTACTTACTCCACGTTCACCTCTGTGCACAATTTCTGACTGCTCTTTTCTCTAGACCATTGGACGGGGGTATCCAGCCTTGCATGGGACACGAACTTCTTTTAACATTTCAGACTCTGCTACGAGTACAGCCAGGTGAAGGCATCTTCTGCTGGCAGTTGCCACCAAAGCCTGAGGCCTCCGTGGGCTTTTGGCACTGGTATTTTGCTTTGCAGCTGACCTGTTAGGAGTAGACCTTAGTAGACCTGAAGCTACAGGTGGACTGTCTTTTCTGGGGGGAGCGCTGGTGTTTTACAAGCTGCCTTCAGGGCACGTTGCGTCTTTTGTGTGCGCTAAAATCCAAACAGACCTGACGGCCAAAGCATTTCTGCTTGCTGGACCACTTTATGCACGAGAAGGCTGGCCTTTGTCCTCTCCGGTGGCTCGTTCCTCACTGAGCTTTAGAGCCCAGCTTGTGATTTCCTATGCAAAGCTCAACTGCACCATTAGCAGTTCCGTGGTGCAGTCCAGGTTTTTCCCATAACTTTTGGGAAGGACCAGAAAGATGTTCTTCAACTCTGCAGGGGAAGCAAATGTTCTTTACAGCGTCTTTGGCCCAGCGTTTGTTGTGAGCTGGACAGGGGGAGAGGAACAGACTTCCTTTCTGACTTGGAAACCGTGAGCTTTTCAGTGCCAGCCCGATTATGTCCTTGGTGCACTAAATCCCCCCTTTTTAAAGATTTTCATTTTTGTTACTATTTTTAGGCCTCTGTAGATAACCTGGAGGAACTTGGGATATGAAGTCTTAAAAAAAAAAATCAGTATAAAAAGTTTTGCAGAATATGCAGGGGATGAAAACAAGGCTTTTGTGGGAATTAGATCAGGACAAACACAGAAACCAATCTAAAAATAGTTCAGGGTATCTTTCCAGTTGATTTTTTTTTATGTTTTTACCATCTCAGGGAATTTTATAACAGGTTATAGCGTTTCATTGCGTTCTGCAGGATGGCTAAACTCCAGAGAGCTGATACTTTCCTGTGAAACTTGTGTAAAACTTCTTCACAAATGGTTTTGTGGCACGGAGGGTTTAGCCTCGAAATGTAAAAGGACCAACTGGGTCAAGCTCTGTCCAGCCCTGTATCTTGTTCCCCAAACACCAAGTGCTCAAAAAAGGAAAGAAAGAAACTGGGAGAGTACAGAGTGAACTTTCCTTGAGGGCATTCTTCCTGATCCCAGAAAATTAGCAATTTGAGGCTTCCTGAGTGAGGAATGCATCCAAGACTGTCAGATTGACCTGTCCCCCATGACTTCTCTTTTTTGAAATCATTTTCTGCTTTTGGCTTCCCCCGCATCCTGTTCGCTCTCCACATAACACCGGTGACCTTACAGCCTCCTGTTATAGCCCTCCTTGGTCATCGCTTTTCCAAACAGAGTACCTCCAGCAGCTCTGCGCCAATTAAAGTCATTCTGTACGTTTCAGGCTGGAGTTTGGAAAAGACAGCTATTTTCAGTGTCTATATGATTCTTAATCAGATTGACCCAAATAATTTAATCTTAGTCATTTGATTCCAGATGGAGTCAAAGACAGACACTCAGACTGTGGTAAAGTCATGTATCCTTAAATTATAATTAACAACACGCCGTTTAATAAGTGCCTAAAAGTACAATGTTACTGTTTCTCTGTTGCAGCCTGCGCCTTGCTGTTCCCAGCCGCTGTTCGTGCAGTCCTGTAGTGCTTTCCAGGCTGAGGCTGTGGAAATGAGGTCTCAGATACAGCCCGTACCCCCCTTCCAAATCCCCAAAAGCCAGAGGACTTTGAGTCGGATGGTCTGGATCAGGTGATTTAGGGGCTCTCCCACCAGAGAGCACCGGGCAGCCAGTAAGTGTGCTGAGCCCCCTGACGGACAGCCAGCATCCCTGTTCTCAGCTGCCAGCCACAGGGCGCCAGCTCAGAGGAAGGGGTGCGATTAGGGCTGGAGGGGAAAGGGGTAACCGCTGCTTTTGGAGGCAGCCCAAGTTCATGCCAGCACAGCTTGTGATCCACATTGCTGGTCCGGCTGATCCCGGTGTGGGGCACGTGGCAGCCCGTGCTGGAGTTCTCAGTGCCTCTGAACGACCAGAGCCATTTGGCTCCACCAAATGGGCCCTTTGTAGCCTGGCTAACTGGAAGTGGCTTCAGCTTGAGCGTGGAGGGAAAGCCTGAATAGAAGGCTTCAGAGCTGCCCTGCCATTCCCAGATGGATGACGTTAGAGCAGGTATTGCCTATTCAGGAGATTTTAAAGCAAACAGCAGGCACTCCCTTCAGAGCACGCAACCCTGCCCCGGTATTGTCAAGGAAAGGAGCATGTGAAAATGAGCATTACGGTCTCTGTTGGCAAATATTTTGATACTCTTTCGAAGATCTTAATTTGTTTTTCTTTCTTGGCTCTTGGTCTGGAGCCAATGGAAAGCAAATTAGCAGTCCTGATATCTGATCCAGCTCCATTCAGTCGTCTTTTTTAAGCAGTGGGAATTTGTCATTTAAACATTTGAAGTGCTCGTACCACTGGCTGTAATTGTATTCTCTGTAAAACTGTATATTCTGCATGTTTTTAGTTTCGAGTACTTTCCACTCGAAAATCACAGACAGGTTGCCCCAGCTGCCTGTTTGCTGGGCTGTGCTTACTTAGATGACAATTTGCAGCAGTGATCCTTTCCAGTGAAGTGCCCCATTGAAATGTTTCTTTTCAGAGCGCTCCAGCATGCGATCCTGTGACTGCTTGTCATCCCAGGTGGCACACATTTCCCTGCTCCCTTCGGTTACTTGGCTGTTCAGGTGAACACCTCCGGGATGATAGGCTTTGATTTCAAGTTGCTGTTCTAGCAGCTTTCCCTCTTTCCCACTTCTCCCCCCTCTGCTGCATTTTTCATGAAGAATTGCCTCTTCTTGGCACCGAGTGAACAAAAAGTAACCTAACCCCGTATTTTACTTCGAGGATTTGGGCTAGGCATGTTGCCATTTATTTAACTTGAGCACTTTTAGGCTGCTTGCATTAGTTTACGGTTAGTGCAGTTCCTCCAGGAACTTTCTTCATCTGGGTGGTCCACTGGGATGAAAGCAAGGTAAGTTTTGGGGGGTCCTCAGCACAGCGTTTGGGAACAGAGGGATTAGGCACTGCGATGCTCAAGAACTGTGAGACTTCCTCCCACTGCGGGGTGATGGAAAGCGGGCTTCCACCCCAAACCCGCGCAGGTGTCAGGAGCTGCGCCGCAAGGTTTTGCGTGCAGGGACCACACTGCAAGAGGCTTTGCTGTGTTACGGCTTGATTCTCATTCATGGTATTAACTACTTTATAATAGCCAGTGCTAAAGCCAGGCAAAAGCTGTTTTTGCTCAGGTCCCGTGGTAGTACTTCGTGCCGTTTCCTGCTAAAGTCTGCCGTCCTTTAACTGTGCATTATCTCACAGGCTTGGATTTCTCTCATGTTATTAAAAAGCAAAATTAAAACATCCTCCCCATTCTCTGTCCCCAGCACTTCAGCTTTTAGGGATGTAAAATTCCCCCTCCAGTTACGGACAGGTTGCGGAGTGATGCCACGATGTTGCCCTGAGTCAGTGAAGAGCTCTGCAGAGTACCCCGGAGAGAAGGGTAAAGTTGTTCCATGTCAACCTAGGCGGTCACTGAACCAAAAATGCTCTCAGTCCCTGTGTTGGAGGCACCAAGTGAATACAATAGCTAGACGTGGAGACAAGGAGCCACGTGTAATATAGAGGTGATGGCCATACATAAGTCAGAGCTGCCTGCAAAGGAAATGGGGTTGACACACGTGTGATAGATTGGATGCACACCTCCTTCCTATATTTGAGTATCTGCTGGGTGCCTGGCACCCAGTACTATGTCTGTCTTTCCAAGAAAGACTGTCTTTCTCTTTTGTTCGTTAGTGCACTAGCAGTCATTATAATCCGTCAGATTTACAGTGAATTAGAGACACGATACCGTGGGTTTGTAGCAGCCTGCAGAACGGTGTTCCTCCAGGCAGAACAAGCTTCGGAGTCGCTTCTGGGTTTCTCCACGGCAGCTTTAAAACCTTTTCTCCCTCTCAGCTTTCAATGAAATTTATGATTTCTCTCTGCTTCGTGTAATGTTTTGACTCTTTTCAAGACAGATAAGTCTTCTGGTGTGTTTGTTACCAGGTGTTCAAGTAAGTCTGGGGAAAGAAATTCATTTTGATTTGGAACAAATTGTACCTTAACCGAACACCTTAACCAACAAATGATGGTAGAGTTAGCACTGAAAAGAAAGGAAAAGCAGTATCAGGACAATCTTCTTCTCTATAGGAGCTTCAAAGAGACACCAGGCACATAAAAGCATGCAAACCAGCAGGTTGCTTACCCGTTCTATTTTAAATGCATTCAGTGGTGCTTGCATAACTAGCAGCCAGACAGGTTATGTGCAATTCCAGGATGCTGCTGAATGTCAACACCTCATTGCTCTGTTGCTAAGCAGGACGGGGAATAGACAATTTGTGTCCTCTCGGAGGGAGCCCCTTTCAAGAAAATCAGCTGCCTTTTACTATCCAGGACTTTCAGTCTAATGGGTAATTTAGAAGGAATTATTATCCACAGCAGGAACTCTTTATATTAATGTTGTAAGAGTCTTCCCACTAAATCAGTCCAATGTGCCTAAAGTGTCCGTGGACCTGCTGCCAGTTAAGCAGGAGAAAGTGATTCACAAAACTTTATGAATAGTGCATGTCACAGTGCTGTTGGTGGGAAGCTTGGTACGTGCCTAGCTACTGTAAGCACCCTCTGAATGAGTCCAGTCGTGAACCAGAGAGCTGGGCAAGGTTTATCCCACCCAGGGCTCTCTTGCTAGCTGAGGCCACTACCAAATGTCTTCAAAGAGGAGACAAAGACTCTTGGAACCTGCCCCAAAACCTTTTGTTGCATGGGCGTGCAGGAGGTAGAGAGGTAGAGCACTGACTACATTAGCTTGGTCTAGCTTACGTTAGTTTTCTTCCCCAGTAGCTTGCTTTGCATGAAACCCAGTGTGAGAAATAAATGTATAAGCATTGCTAATATTTTCACTAATGTTTTACCCAATTGATTTATCAGTTAAATTGTTCTCTGCGTTTGATGGGGCTGTGATAATTCCAATTAATTAGGCTCGAATGCTATTAGGGCTGTTCTGGCCGTTCTGGCACTTAGCCTTTTTGCTGGACCTCGTTGCACTGTTAGTAACAATGACAGCATTCAGCCTGTCCCTGGTTCTTCATTCTGGGGTGCATCTCCTGGCGTAGGGCATTCCACCTTTTTCTCCTCTTTCCCTCAGTTACTGTCTGCTGAACCTCCTTTTCTAGGTTTGGGACATTGACATGCAGTATGATAGCATGCCTGTGAGAAGTGGTACCATTGCTCCATCGTCTTGACCTGCTGCAGGGCTGCAGGATCCTGGTGGAAGCTGTGTTACTGCTTACTGCCTCCCTGTTGAGGCACTTGCACAGGGCAGCACAGTCGCTAGATCCTGTTTAGCTCCCTTCTTCAGCCGGGGGTCTTTATGCTGCTTTCTCCCCGCTTCCCATAGAGCAACCTTATATCAAAGGGACAAAGCCCCCGTTTATTCAGTTTATCGTCTTCGTGGACTTAGACCTGTTCTGTTTGCAGAATCCCAGGAGCTGCTGTTCCCACGACTTCCCAGATCTCTCTGTCTCGGAGGAAATACACTTTCTTTTCTTTGCTGCATGTTTTCTACTTTGTGTGACCAATTTAATGATTTCCACCTCCCCCTTGCTTTGCCCTCTTGCCCTCCCAGGCCCAAAGCTAGGTAAACAGCAGTGGGAAGGCTATGCGGGGCAGCACAGATTTTAGTTCCACTCTCACATTTGGTTCCTGTGATAGTCTCTCTGAGCAAAAATATTCCTCTGTGTGGAAACAGCTGTCTGCCAGGCTGAAAATACGAATCGCAAAGTCTCTGCTGAGGTGCAAAATATTGGATCCAGTGTTCTGAATCTTACATGGAGTTGACTAATAGATATTTTTTTAACTAGTGAAATGAAACAGAGCCCTTTGATGATAGCAGTTAGAAGTCCAGGGTAATTTGCTGGTGATTTGTTACATTCTGTGTATAACGTCTGAAACTCCAGGCTTGAGAAATGTGCATTCTGCCATCTTCAGCTGTCTCCCAGCTCCTGTGATGTGCCCGGCGCACACCAGTCTGCATCCTGCCAGAGCATAGCGGAGAGCTTGGGCAGGAGCCAGGGAGGTGAGCAATGAAGGCTGAGCCGTGCCTGTAGCTAACTGTCAGCCTCAAGAAGCTTCACCTGGGAACTCCTGTCGAGGAGTGAAATGCCTCTTTAGTTACAAGCCTCTGTGGCACATCCCATCCTGGACCTGGAACAGTACTAAGTCTTCCTTGGAGGAGACGTGGACATCGCCCGCGGGGCTCCTTGAGAGGCTGAGCAGGAAGCGTGAGTAATTTTTTAAATAGGTCTCGTCGAGGTTACGCAATGCTTGCTTTGCGTCTGGGCAGCAGCCTGGTGGCCATGTCAGGAGGTGCGAAAGGCTGAACCCCAAGGCTCGGGGCCTGTATCCACATCTGTCTCGTAGGCAGGGCGCCGTGCTGCTGACGGTGCAAGCTGGGTGCCCAACTTCAGGCACCCGCGTTGGAAGGTTCGGGGGAATAATCCTGTGCCCCCAGTGAGGTGTTGGTCAAACCCCGCTATGGTTTGTTGCTAGTCCGGGGAGTATTATCCATTCAGCCTCAGCGCGTTTCTGCAGCAGCACAATACTGAACCTCTGTACTTTCTGCTGAACTCCTAATTGAATGCCCTTCAGTGTGCAGATTACAGCGCTGTGAGATGGCCACAGCAGATGCAAACTGCTCCTTGAGAGCTTTTCATAGCCTCTGATGAGAACTAGCTGACATTACAGCACGAACTCAGAAGTCAAAGACCTGTGTAATGAATGCTCTTAACCCTACTAACCCGTAGACCAATCATCTCATACAGCAGACTTCCTAAAGTGCTAATCTCAGTGAATGCTGCATTTCATAATTCATGAGCACGAACAATATTAGCAGGCTGTAAGTTTTGAACTGTTCTGCTGACCTCTGCGTAGCCAGACCCTCCTCCCACCAAAGGGCTTGAATCAGATGGCTAGAAATCTTTGATAACAGGATATTTCAGAGAGGAAAAGGGAGTGCAGCAAGCACAGGAAGATTAGGGGCAGGACTGCAGCGTTAGGCTGAAAATATCTTTCGACACATCCAACATATTGCTTTCATTATGATAACAATCATAAAGATTTTTGCAACATGTGCTAAAATTTAACCTTATGAGCATATATAACATTCACGCTGAGTGTTCCATCCTCACATTTTTTCTACAAATAATAGGCTGTTATGCCCTTACATCAGTTGCTGACGATAGTACCCATTTACGGACAGGGAAACTGAGGCGATTAACGCCGTGTCTCATCAAGGTTACACAAGAAGGCTGTGTCATGCTGGGCTCAAGGAATCTGGAGAGCCTGCATTGCAGATCTCTGCTTGAACACCTCTGGGTACACTTCTGCTTTGGAAAACATTAACTGTATCTGCTAAAGAGCATCAACAAAGTTTTGTACGTGCGCTGGTGAGCAGTATTACAAGTCCCGTCTCCTTTAAGTTGGTGGTGTTGGTGGTCTGTTTTAGTGCCTTGTTATTTCTTTAAACCAAGTAATGTTAGTTAAAGCACTTCCTAAAAGTTACATTGGATGAAATTTTGGAATCGACTCTGTACTTTTTATACCACACGGATACAATAATGATGAGACAGATTGTGTATTTATTAAGTCATTTACCTAAAATAAAAATCTCAAAAACCTCAAATAACGTTTGTTGCCACAGTTACATACTGTTCCCCGCAGCATGCAAACTTGTTTATGCTATATGAGTGACGCACGTTTTCCCTTTCAAAAAATATCAGAGGAAAAAGGTTCCAGAAATTAGATGCAAAAGCCAGTCATTTTATCTGACTAACTATCCTGGTAAGCGTGGGGCATCTGGATCAGTGCTTTGGCACTCTGTTGTTACACCATTGTAGCTGTGCTGGCAGAGAGGGCATTGCTGGAGGTGTATGGGTGTAGAGCACCTGTGCCAGTCCTGGCTCCCCACCTCCGGGGTCTCATATGGAGTGCTGTCATCGGAAGTTGCACCATCCTGCTTTTTGTGATGGGATGCAAAAATTCACTCCTGGCAGTGTTTTGTAAACTTTGGTTTCTGAGCAGCACCCGTTTCCCTCTCCAAATAGCCTTCATTTGCTGTGCTGCAAGAAATGGGAAGATAATTGGCTTCCAAAAAACAAGTGTCTTGGAACAGCAGGAAGAAATGTCTGTGAAAACTGTTCTGTACGGGCAGATGACTGCGCTTACGGGAAGCCCTGCTCAACTCATTCACATGCAGTGGGAGTAGAGGGATGTTGGCCTGTCCAGAACAGCTTGTCTATCACTATGTGTTGCATTAAATAACCAGAGTGACTAGGATAACTGTGCTTATTGAGTGGGGAAGGAAGTGGTTATTCTTCCAGCTGGACTCCAGGTCTCTCTGGAGAGGTAGTGTTTATAAAGAACTAGCCCATCCGTTACAAATTAATGCCGTATAAGTTAGTCAAATTCAGAAACACCCCTCCCCTCCCCCTGAAGTTTCCTCATCCAGCTCTTGCTCCACAGGAGAAAGATTTCAGACAGAGTTTGATGGAGGATTTCTTGGTTTCTGCAGAGCTGCTCTTGGATCTGTAGAAGACTTCTGCTCAAGTCAACACCTAGAAGTTTGTTTCTCTCAAGTTAAATAATGCAATCTGCACCTCTTTGCAGAGTCTCCCTAGTTTTTGTTTTGGTTTGTTTTTAACTTCTAAATCAAGCCCTAGCCTCTTGTAGGAGTGGTAGTGGCTGAAATTCCTGTTGTTCTGGCTGTTTCTCACTTCTTTGTGTTTTCTTCCCTTGGTCCCTCTTCTTCCGAATATCAACCGCAGGATATTTCTCTCCACTTACAGGTCCTGGCCTTTATTTGTCCTCCTTCAAAAGCTGCCACCAATGCCGTTGGGTGCTGAGATGGTAGTAGTTAGGCCGCTGCTCTCAGTCTGGGCTGCCTGTCCCTTGGCTGCTGAACTACCACAAAGTCCCTTAAAGTTCCCTTTTGGGCAATAGCCATGTTGCATGGGGCAAGCTAAGCCACCTGTGCACAGCCTTTCGAAACCCATATTCAGTTGTGTCATTTCCTTTGTTGCTCAAGACAATCATATTTTTGTTTCTTCTGTCTTTCAACTGCAAGTTCTTGGGGACCAGGAGCTGTCTCCTGTTGTGGTATTTTTGCAGGGTCTATCACAACAGGATTATTGCTCATTGTCAGGGTTTGGGATGCAGAAATAAAACAGAAATAATTTCAGATGCATTAACTTCTTAGGAGAAAAAAAGTACCTTTGTAGTTATATAATTTGGAATGACAGTCTTAGGATGTCTAAAATGTATCTTGGGCTGTAGGTGTGACTGTACAGTATCAATGTTTTCTTTTCAAAATGCGTAGGTTGACTGCTGCTTTTCTCGACACTGCCAGTTTCTGCTACCATATGTTCTCCTTTTGCAAAACCTTTCGCACTGCTAACTTAGCCTAATGTAAACAAATGACGCTGCGTGTTGTATTCCAAAACGCTAAGGCCGAAGAGGCGCTACCTGCAATCGCGCTTGTGTGTTTGGTCTTAAACTGTACTCGAAGTTCTGCCGACCTTAACTTCTATTCCAGTTGTTCGTTGTGAGAAGAAAGATGTGAGGCACTTCCAGTGCCAGACAGACTAGGAGTGTGGCGCAGTGTGGTGTGACCTGTGAATTTCGGGTTCTGTTTGTGTCTCTACAAGGCCGGGCTTGGCTGGGTGGCACGCTCTTCATCTCATTCCGTGTCTCTCTTGCAACCAGGACGTGAACGCAGGCGAAGGGAGCGAGTTCACCGACAGCGGCATCGAGGGAGCAGCCACCGACACCGACCTCCTGTCCAGGCGCTCCAATGCCACCAACTCCAGCTACTCGCCGACGGCCAGTCGGGCCTTCATCGGCAGCGACAGCGGGAGCAGCTCGACAGGCGACGGGCTTCGCCAGGGGGTGTACGAGAACTTCCGACGGGAGCTGGAGATGAGCACCACCAACAGCGAGAACCTGGAGGAGGCCGGCTCTGCCCTCAGCGACGAGCAGAGCAGCGGCACCCTCAGCTCCCCGGGGCAGTCCGACATCCTCCTGACAGCTGCCCAGGGCACGGTACGGAAAGCCGGCGCCCTGGCAGTGAAAAACTTCCTGGTGCACAAAAAGAATAAGAAAGTGGAGTCGGCCACGCGCAGGAAGTGGAAGCACTACTGGGTTTCCCTGAAAGGTACAGAGCAATCGAGCAAGTGTTTACTCAGATGGGTGTCTGTGTTGTCCTGTGGGATGGGTAGTACAGCAGTGGAAGAAATCAATAGCCTAGACTCCTAAAAAAAAGCCATCGTGAGCTTCAGTATAATTAGTAGCAAGTTTGAGGAAATAGTCCCAATTCTTCAGAGGAATGTTTTACTTGATAGTTGTTGACATGCTTGCGTTATGGCATGCGTGTAGTCGAAGACACATGACAGTGCTGCACTGAAATGGAGTTCATGCGTGGGGGTCCTGTTGTTGTCGTCTGGGATGGCTTCTCTGATTTCTTGTTGATGAACTGAACACCTGCGTGCAGTGCAGCCAGCACGTAGGTGACAATGCAGGTTTCTGGCGATGGCAGAAGCTGCTGGCAAATGCACACGCAGGGGCTCTGTCACCGTGTGTGTTCCTGTTGTGCTCAGTGCCGTTGGTGCCTTGTTCTCTGAGGCCTCTGTGCTTCAAGAATGCAAGCACTCAGCGAGTTACAACACATTGGGAGTGTGCTCAGGAAGCTGTGGTTTGGTTGCCAGGGGTGGCTGGTGACTTAGGAGACTGGCTACGGCTCTGTCACTCATCTGCTACGTAACGGTGGCCAGTCGCTCCAGCCCTTGGCATCCAGCCTCCCTGCGGGCCTCCTTGGCTTCCCAGGCCACAAAGCCTTTTCTCTCTGAATTTTTGCAGCCTCTAATTGATCTTTATGTAGGAAAATGGGAAGCAAAGTTTGCAGTATTGGGCCTGGCCTGGCTCTCATCTGCTGTGACAGACCTCCTCTGCCATTTGGGGGAGGCAGAGCAGCAGGCCATGTCTCCTGCTATGGGTGGAATGACCAGAGAAGCTTCGGTTAAAGTCCTGTCCTTCATGCAGAGCATTTGTGGTGCTATTTTTAACCCAGCAGTAATGGTATGGGCCAACTCTTCATAGGATGGCTGGAGAAATTTGGGGAAACAAAAGAGGAGAGGCTGAGGCTGGAAGGCAGGGGGGAGCCCTGCTCTCCTAGGAGTGGGCCCCATGGCAGGAAGGTCTTGCTGTGAGGGGCAGGCACACAAAGGGACATCTGGGAGGAGAAAGGGGAAGGATGAGCAGAGAGGTGATGTTATTTTAAAGTGCTTTGACTCAAGTTGAGTGTTTGCTCCTTAGATTGCTGTGCCTTAATGATGTTAGTATTTAAACGCAGCTTTGAAGTCAACAGCTGCTATTGTTTGTCTGCAAATAGTTTTCTGAGAGGCTGGGTAACAGGGCATCGATTAGCACCAAGAAGGCTGCTTCCAGTGGCAGAGACCCAATGTGCCAGTTTCAGTTTTAAACAATTAATTGTAGATTAGGTTGGGAGGTTGGAGGGAGAGGAGACCCTACGGTTTCAGATTTGCTATACTTTTTTTTTTTTTTTTTTTTTCCCCAGGGAATTGTAAAGATTATTTTGTAAAACCAGCAGGTTCTTTGCTGTCCTTGACTAAAATGCATTTTTGTTTTTGTCCGTATCACTGTGAGTCAGAGCTGAAACGTTACAGTACAATAAGGATTCTTGTGTGTGTGTGTACGTCAGTCTTCCAGTGAGCACAGCTCATTCCAGTCCATTTTTCTTCCAGTTATTCATCTGCATACAGTAATTAAGCAGCCTGAGTTTTGCCTTCGAGGGACTGCGGTAAGCAGCAGCTGCAGGAGGCTGAGGCAGGGCGCTGAGGCTTGCCGGGGGCCCTGACTGCTCAGCATGGCTGGCAGGGCCAGCTCGCAGCCTGCATCTTCCTTTCGGTCCCCTCACATGACAGGGTGGCTGTGGACAACCCCCTTAAAGGGATTTTTAACCATGTTTCTCATCCAGGGCTGTATATGACTGCCTGTGACCTTCCCGGCTCATGTCTGCCACTGTTTTAGCAGTCATGGGGCAAACAAAATGGCTCCGCTGGGATGCAGGTGGATCCACCGTGGAGCTGGTGGTGTGAGGGGCCAGCTGGGCCGCTGCTGGTGCACTCTGCTGCGGGGCTGACAGCCTGAACAGGCCCTGACAAATCCTCTCTCACCCCCGTGACAGTTTGACGGATGGTTTATAGTCCCAAGTTTTAGCACTGAATAGATGCAGGGTGACTGTTGCATTTCAATGTGCTGCTTACTAATATCTGTCTGTCTCTTTTAGGATGCACGTTGTTTTTTTATGAGACCGATGGCAGATCTGGCATTGACCACAACAGCATCCCAAAGCACGCTGTCTGGGTGGAAAACAGCATAGTGCAAGCAGTACCTGAACACCCCAAGAAGGACTTCGTTTTCTGTCTCAGCAATTCCCTTGGGGACGCTTTCCTTTTTCAGGTTGGTCCAGGTTGTGGGTTTTACAAAGCTATATTCTTTTTCTCACTGTCCTTCATCACACAGACCAAGGAGGACATCTTAGCTCTGACTCAAATCAGTGGAAAAATCCTGCTGACTCCAGTAGGTTTGGGATTTGCCTCTGGCAGTGCAAGAGGAAGGACACAATAGATTCTGTAAAGGCCGGACAAGAGACCCACCACCACATGTGAATGAATCACTGACAGATCTGCTCTTTTTATTGCCTGGCAGGACCCTGTTTGTGTAGATGATTGGTACAAAGTAAGAATTAAGAAAATATCTTACATCCCTGTAAAAATTGGGAATTTTGCATTGTTTGGCAGTATGGTTATAGACCACACACAGTCCAGGCCAGTTACCATCTAGGGGACAGAATAGTGCCTTAACTGCTGTAACATTTCTGTGTCTTGAAAGAAACATATGTTGAGATGGGACCTTGAGGAGAGGCTCAAGGGGTTTACATGACCAAGAGGCTTTTTGAGCGTGAGGGGGTGTTTGAAACTCCAGACGTGTTTTTCATTCCTGATGGCTGTGCAGGATCCAGTTGTTCCCTCTTCATGCAGACATCAGTCAGCGTTGTGCTGTTGTTTGACAGTACACTGAATGGGAATGTTGGTTTTGTATTTTGTTTTGTTTTTAAATCAGAAAATAGAAATGTCTGACTTTCATAGAGTAAATATGAGGAACTCAATATCAAAGACCAAGCATTAACTGATGTATTTCACTAAAAATAATTTTTCTTTTTGGTAACTACAGCTTTATTGAGTGATTTTTAGCGGGGGCATTCCACTTTCTTATTGCAAGTTGTCACTAGTCAAGGTAGTGACGCTTATTTATTATTGCCAGCCTATGTTGAGATGGTGCCATTTCTTCCTCTTTGGATTTAATTTTTGTAACTACGGGAATCCCTTATTTATTTATTTCAATTTATTACAATGTATGTAGAATTTCTTGCCTTCTTAAACTGAATTTCTCTGTTGTAGGATATGCCCTCCCATCATCACCCCACTGTATCCCAGACCAAACCTTTAAAATTACTCGATAGGTCCTCTCAGCTGTCTTAAACAAGAGGCTAGATTCTCAAACTAGTGTAAAATAAAAATCCTTACTGACTCAGGAGGTGATGCTAGCTTACGTATCAGAGAGAATGACTATCTGATTGCACACTGATTTTTTTTAAATTATTTTTTCATTTTGTGGACTGTCTTCTTTGCTGCCTCAGTTTGATTCTTCCTCACCTAAGAGTAGAATACTGCATTGTCCCTTTTTACTTCCTGCCTTTATTGGAGAGGGTAAATGTATTTTGCCATCTTGAGAGCTTCACCTAGGAAGTAAGCAAGTTGTTTGTGGTCTCAGTGTGTATTTGAAATGCCATCAAACACCACCTCCTCCTGGTCTACTAATACAAGTTATAAATTTTTTTCCTTGCTCTTTTCCAAGGAAATAACAAGTTAATTCTCATAAAATTAATGTCAGTAGATGCAAAATAGTGAAAATGTCACATTCCGTACCTTTCTTTCGTGGCAACGTACAGCCTTCTTACTCATTAAAACCCCCGTGTCATTGTGTCATGGGTAGATTTTTACATGTTTTTGTGGGAAAGAGCAAAAATGAACCTTTTCAAATGAAAAGCAATAACATAGATTGCCTCGTGGATTTTTTTTCTTGACGAGTCTGCTCTGTCATGAAACCCATGCAACTTTAATGAAGCAGAAGAAGAAAAGAAAGAAGGGATGAATTTGGGGAAATCAGCCACAGTGGTGGAAATAAAGTGTGAGCGACAGTGCTGTAGGGCTTGCTCTGCTGTGCGCAGAGCAGCCAAAGCATGTGTGGCTGTTCAGCAGTGTTACTTAACTACTAATGTCGTACCCGTACATCCCCACATAACAGTGCTGTAGTAGTGGTTTTGTTGCAAAGACACCACAGTCTTGAACAAGACTATTTCAGTTCTGTGCAGACTGTACAGTTAGGGAGAAAAATAGGGTTACTTTATGATGCGTACAGATATTGGACATCTTGTAACAAGCCTTCCCACTGCATTGCACCTAGAGACATCACATACCTCCTACACTATTATTCCTTGCTCAGTCAGTTCTTATCATGCCTACACAAATCCATTACTTGCAGATGTCACATGTATTTTCCAGGAGCTCGAGCAACTTGTGACACCACATACTTAGGTATCAGATGTTTGCAGCTTGTTTATGTGGTCTGTTCCGTTGAGAAGCAGAGTGATTCCCCTTGCCTACTCATCTACCAGAAGGGGCTTCAGCTCCTAAAATCCTTTCCAGATTCTTCTTTTTCCTTCCTCCGCGGAAGCCCAGATGAAAGCTGAATCTAATGGCATACAGATAATATTTGAAAATAAAATAAAAATGACCTCTTGCTATTATGATTTTGCCAGAAGCTAACAAAACATGCCATCTCATTACAACCCCAGTAGTAAAGTACCCTCTCCTCTAGGAGGGGCTAAGTTTCACCATCAGACTGTAGGCAAAAGATAACCCATTCTGCAAATATTTCTCTAATTTCAGCAGAAACTCCTCAGCAAGGAGGGCTCAATCTATCTTCAGCATTGACAGTAAGACACTGTAAGCTTCCATCTATAAATGAGTCCTGTTAGTAGTACTAGTTTAAGCAACATGCTTTGTACAGTGCCAACAGAAGACATGAAAAACAGGAGTTGAAGAGCAGACTTTTTGGTGTAGACCATGTCTTCTGCTTAGGAGTCCTAATCTGAGTGAAGGAAGGTACTGTCCTTCTCGGACAGGTGTGCCTCACGTACTTTGTCCCACAGAAGTCTGGGGAACATCGTCCCGATTTGTGGTCTGGATGTAAGTGATTTCCAGAGTTGTGCTTCCGTGGGAGTCTCTCCTTGGCTTCAGGAAGGCACAGCCTTTGCTGTTAATTGTGACTGCAAGGAGAGCTGTGAGGATGACCTTCTTCATCTATGCTAGCAAATGGAGGAGTCATACTGTGCTGCCTATTTATAGAGCAGGTATCATCAGAAAGTTTAATTAGAACAAGGTGGTTTGGCACCTTGCTACTTTTTCAGCCATGAGCCAAATACTGGTATGATTACTGCTAAAAGCTGACTCTCAGAGCAAGTCTGCTGCAACCCTGAGTTGGCTGTAAATTTTGTTTTACAATGCACTGTAAAAAGGACCGAGGTTTAGTAAGAAGGCTGAGAAGATTTATGTTTTATTTTGAAAGTCTGGAAAAGGAATGCTTTGAAGTATTTTTCTTTCTGTGTCAAAAGCCTCTAATCAGAATATTGCTCTTCCAGAAAAACATACTGGTGTCCCATGCCCCAGCCTAATAGCTCCCCCTTTCCCAAACTATCACCCGCATGCTTGGGAAGGGACAGTGCCAGAGCCATACAAATCATGACGAGCTTGACTTTAATAATAATAGGGTCATCTTCAGAGAGCTTCGGGATCTTCAGAAGGGGAAAGCTTCTCCGTCTGCATCATAATAAAGTCAGTAATAGATATCACGGTCAGGTCTTATGCCATTAACTTATTATTAACCATTGCATGCCAAATAAGCTCTCCATACTGTGAAGAGCACACAGACTGCAGCATTCTCTGCTTTAAGGAACTGAGAGTTTAGAAAACGTCATTAAATGATGAGCTACAAGTTCTGGCAAGACTGCATTGAACAAGGAAGGTAATTCCTAAGAACTTGCTGGAAAACACTGTACAGCTGCAGAAGGCGGATATAGGTGTAATTCTGTGTGCTGAATGCCTGGTGCTACGCTAAAAATGGCCTGTCCACTTCTCTCGTAAGTGGATTTAAGGCTTTGATTCTTAAGATCAAAGGGAAAGGGAACTCCTTGGAATTGCGTTTGTTAATCTCCCATCAATTGTAAAGACGATCTTGACTTCTTTTCCCCTCTTCCCTTCTCTTCAGACCTCTAGCCAGACGGAGCTCGAGAACTGGATCACTGCAATCCATTCAGCCTGCGCAACTGCAGTGGCAAGGCAGCATCACAAAGAGGACACCGTCAAGCTGCTGAAAACAGAGATAAAGAAGTTGGAGCAGAAGATCGATATGGATGAGAAGATGAAGAAAATGGGTGAAATGCAGCTGTCCTCAGTAACGGACTCCAAGAAGAAGAAGACCATACTGGATCAAGTAATCTTGCTTACTTATGTGAAACGGCCCCCTAGCAAATGTTTAGGGCCTTCTTCAGATTAGCAGCACGTCTGTCTGCTCACACTCTGCCCCACGTGTGTGCTGGCAGAGCTCCCCCTGAGTAGACAGGACGTGTGTGGGCAGGATAGTGGTGCCAGCTGCCCTAGCCGCACCATTTCTCCAGACAACGTGTGCCAAGGTACAGCAGAGGAAACAAACAGCAAAAAAGGGATTCGGCCAGCCGCACAGAGGTTGAGTGAGGGCTTTGGGGAGTGAAGAGGCTACCACACATCAGGATGTTGGGAAGAACTGATCATAGACCAGCAAATGCTGCAGTTGGCATTGTCTTCAGCATGGAAGAGGCTGGTTCTTCCATGGGCAGATGGGATGAAGAAGCCATCCCTGGTTTCTGCTCGTTGTGAGGGTCTGCACTGGCCTCACGGCTGCAACACTCGCTGCCCCTCGGGACCGGTCTCACTGCCTTCAAGTGGACAGCGTAGTTGTGTTTGAGAAGCAGAGAGCCTAGAGCAGATGTCTCTCCCACTGTTGCAGCGGCACCTTATTTTAGGAAACTAACATATGGTGCCTGCTTCATTAGTTTGTAGCTCTTTTACCACGGCTGCCAAATGTGCCTGTAATGCAAACTATAGGGAGCGGCCAGGGCCCTAATGCACTAAGCTAAAGAGATTTCGTACTGCCTAGGAACCCGTGAGAGAGGGGGAGATGCTTGCCACCGTTCACAGGGCTCCACTCAAAAGCTGTCAGTCACAGCGAGAGGGCAAAGCAGTCTCTCGTGTTACATAACTGAGTTTTTCTAAACACTTTGAAACTGTTTCCTATCAGCAATTTGAATTATTTAAATAAGTCCTCACACAGACTGATTACAGTGCTCTTCCACTGATAAGATTAATTATTCCCAGTGTACTACACTTTTTCAAGTGTAGTGAGCTCCGTTGATGCTTACAGCAATGCTGCTGCTGCAGCTGCTGGCTTGGGGTGCTCTGTTTGTGGAATTGGGTGGTTTTGGGTCTTTTTGTGTCTCAGCTGCCATTGATGCATGAAAGAAGCCTGTTAAGGGACTGCTCGGAAGAGAATCTTGGAATACAAAGAAAATTAAAAATGGAATTTTAATCCTATTAATTAGCATTGTATCAAAGGGGCAGTCGTCCTAGGAGAAGATCTTTGCTTTGAACATAACAAATTGTTTAACATCTAATGAAAACTTTTAAAAATATATTCTTATCCTTTTGGGGGTTGGAAGGATAGGGGAGAGTGAGAAAGAAGGTTAAAGTTTCTCTAATTTGAAAATGATATCACCACCGGTAAAAAAAGATATGTTGCTGGGAACAGTAGACTTTTTTCAAGATACTTACCACTCTGCTCTTGTTCTCTCCACTTCTCCTGCATCTCACTCAATCTTTGCTGTATGCAGATTTTCGTTTGGGAACAAAATCTTGAACAGTTCCAGATGGATCTATTTCGGTACCGCTGTTACTTGGCTAGTCTCCAAGGAGGGGAGCTCCCAAACCCTAAAAGACTGCTTGCTTTTGCCAGCCGTCCGACTAAAGTTGCAATGGGCCGTCTTGGAATCTTTTCAGTCTCTTCATTCCATGCACTGGTAAGTTTGAACAGAGGCCAGGGGTCATCTTTGCCAACCTGCAGGTCGCTTCACGTGCCTGATACAAAGATCAAGTTGACAAATAGCAGTCCGTGCCTGTGGGGTGAGCCCGTACCTTAGCATGTAGAATGTTCTACTGCCTGAATGGCATGTGGGCCCTGGTACGAACTAACAAGCAGGTACCTGCAAGCCATGGCCTTAGGAAAGTGGAAGAACCGTGTTTCTCCTAAATGTATGATTTTGATTTCCACCTCTGCAATATAAACCCGCTTTCTAGAAACAGGTCCTCCTGTCACAAGAGCGGGCTCCTCTCTAGTGTTCGCATGCATGGGCTTGATCCAAAAACCGTGTGAGGTCAATGGGAGCCTTTCTGGGGCTCTCAGCGTGTGTTGGCTTAGCCTGTCTTGGGCACGGCTTGCTTTCTACCATATGGATGAAGCTACTGACCAATTAGTCCAATATCCTGTCTCCAGTGATCAGCACCTGCTGCTCCACAACGCAGGGGAAATGTTCTTCTCCGTTATTTATGGTATAGCAGATAATGTTCAAAATCGTTGTTTAAATCATGTAACAACCCAGCTTTGAAAAATACGGGGAAATGTACTGCAAAGCGGTGAGTTTTTAATGAATTTAAATTATGTTCCTGTAGTTTCGGTTGGGCTCCTGGAGCTTCACAGAAATAGCTGAGCTCCACTGTTGTCTTGTAGATGTCAGCTGTACCCTTCAATTGAATCCAGAGCTGTAATTCAGTCAGGGGTGTTTTATTCTTTTATATATGAAAAGATTAGCGTCATCATCTTGATAATTGCTAGTGGATTTATGTATTTTTTTAAGTGGCGGGCTGTAATTTACATTTGTGCTTGTTTTTTTTGCATCTAGCAAAGCACTGAGCGTTAGCCTGAAAAACAGTCTGCCTCTTCATGCTGCTGTCTCTTGAGAGCCAAGCGAGAAAAAATGTTTTGAATGTGTCGTGTTGGAAAAGACACGTGCTTTCTTTACTTGAAGCAAGCTCTCGTGTCCCCCTTTGCCCTCGATAGCGCGGGTTTGGTGCAGCGAAGTCTCAGGCTCCGGCTGGATGCTGCATGCTGATAGCACGGCATCCCTAGCTCGCCTGAAGATATTCTTGATTGCAGTAGCCCAGGATGTGCTAAGTCTTCCTGGTGCCCCGGCACAACGCCCCTGGTGCAGCTAAAAAACCTCTCACGAGGCCAGGCTGGGGAAACGGGGAAGCTTGCAGTTGTGCCTAAGTTCTCCTTTCCTTGATTTCTCAGTGTTCCTGAACAAGACTCACCATTACTCACGCAGTTCCCTGGATACACGGGCCAGCCTTCTGTTATTCCCAACTTTACACAGGTTTTTGTGTCTTCTGTACCCAAACAACCAGTTTCTCTGCTCCTTAGCTTGGGGCATCACTCAGAGGTTTGGCTGTTCCAGCTGGGGTTGCCAAACGACAGTCGCATTTCGGTAGTTTTGGGTGTGGGAATCGAGTACAAAGGCGTTCCAGGAAGCGCACAGCCAAGTCCGCAGGGTGGGTCTGTCTGTCTGTCTGTCTAGCTTCGCCTTTTGCTCCCGTTCATACCTGCCATCTCTGTTAACACTCCCTTTTTCACAAGAGAGGAGCTTGCTGTCCTGATCCCACCTCTGGATGGGAAATCTGCTTCAACTTTGGCCTGAACACTTCACCTCTGACTAGTGTTGCAGTAATTTCTACCAGAGCTTCCTTATTTGGGAAGCAGCTCCCCAGATATTTGGTCTCAGTAAAGGCAAATAGCTTTCCCCTCTGAAGGGGTTGCCACAGGCCAGTTTTCAAGTACCCAAGCAGTTAACACTGCTCTAATCGACAGGGTCATTTCAGCTCCCTTTTCTTCTTGTGTTTTGCCCACTCTTCCCAAAGTTATGTATCAGTAAAGAAATTTGGGTTTGAAATACCCTGAGCTATTTGCAGACCTTTATCTGGCCTTGTAAAAGTTGTGAGTCAGTTCCGGGATGCCCAGAGTGCTTTCACAGGAAGGAGCAAGGAGACAGACCAAACTTTTCGGAAGCAGCAGATAAGTTTTGAAATCTCAGGTTTTGTGTGTCCAGCTTTGAAACCTTGTTAGCAAATAAAGTTAAAAAAAAAAAATACCTTCACTGGTGCTGAGGCTTTGTTCTGTGCTGAGTAGGCTGCTTTGAAATATCTCGTATTAAGTGCCAAGAAACACGCGGTGCTCTCCCTTTTAATTTTTAATTCTTGATGTTGGAAGAAAAGAGTTACGTTGCAGTGAGAAGGAAGCAGCCTGGCAGCGTCAGGATTGTCCCTGTTGTGTGTTGCTACATTATTGCTACAGCATTTGCCTTTTTGTTAAGGATATTCCAATGTTAGCTTGTGTAAGCGGTGGTGCTGTGGGGTGCTGCAGCCTTTGATTTGCAAACCATGTGGCATTGACAGGTGGCGGCTCGCACTGGGGAGTCTGGAGTGAGGAGACGGACGCAGGCCATGTCCAGATCTGCCAGTAAGAGGAGAAGCAGGTTTTCTTCTCTCTGGGGGCTGGATACTACCTCGAAGAAAAAGCAAGGGAGGCCAAGCATCAATCAGGTAAGAGTGTGGAAGTTTGGGGGTGTTATTTTCAAGGCTGAATTGTTAGCATGCAGAACGTAGCTCGTGCAAAGAGTCACTTACATCAAGCACACACACATCCAACCTTCAACTCGCTTGCTTAATCTTCCACGGTGTGTAGTCGTCACATTCCACATCCTCCTCAAGAATCAGTGACTGTAATTACAGATAAGTATACAGCAGCTCCTGTTCAAATGAGCTTTGCATTTATACCTTTTTTTGCTGACTGGGTTGCGTTACTACTGTTGCATTTTTGTTGCTTCAGCTTTTGCTGTTCTCTTAAACTCAGGAGTAACAAGGCAACAATATAAACCAGATAGCTTTGGAAGGAAAAAAAAACCTGGAGACTTGTTTGTTTCTTTAAACCAAAAATACGAGTTTGTAGAATATTGTAAATGTAGCTGAGCTTGGAAAAAACTTTCGAAAATAACAAAAAGCTTTGTGTTTAGTAGGGACAGTCACTGTTTTGCTTTGAATTTTTAAAAAAGCTAAAGGTGAAACCTTTCCACCCAGTCACTCCCCAGATATTTCTCTAGAAAATGTGTTTCGGTGTGGTAGGAAGGTACTTCCCTGTTTCTCTCTCCAAACATCTCTAATTACAGCTTTCAGTTTTTGAGAGCCATACCTCATCTAATTGCAGGAAATGTTGCCTTTTCTTTGTCTTCTTTCACTTTTTGAGGGGAGGGGGACGCTCAGGACCTGTTTTGTTTCGTGCCCTGTGATTACTCCTTCCTTCTTTTAAAGCACCAGTGGGTGTTTGTTTTGTTTAGCAGAGATTAATGCTGTAAAATTGTTGAGCTTGTTTTTAGTGAGACATTAAAAGTTCAAGTAATATCTAATGCCTGAGCAAAAGCTGTGGGTTTCACTGGGAAGTACCAGATGCCTCTGTGAGCACATTCTCAATTCTTCGCGCGCGCTGGTGCTGTGGCATCCCTCTTGCTTTGTACTTATTTTCCCCACATCAAGCACGATCCCTTGTCCTGAGCTAGGATCCGGCCTGTGCTGTGTCTCACCCTGTGTTTTGAACTCCCTTTTTTTTCTTTTTTTTCCTTCCAGCAGGGATAAATGCATTCATGCTTCCTGTCCCTGCCCCCAGCCCCCTAACTCCTCCATTACTCCCAGGCATGAAAAGGGATTTTGTTCCAGGTTAACGAAAAGTCATGCCGGTGAGAGAGTCAAAAAAGAAGTCAAGTTTTGAGAAAGTATTGGAACATCTAAATATAATTTCTGAATGCTTTTTGCAAAGCTGAAGCAGAAAACTGTAAACTGTTTAAGTGAGGTGACCTGTTTCTGCTTCATTTTAGGTACAGTATAGTTTGCAGCAACTTGATCATAAGCCTGTGGTGACGTAGAGCTGCAAAATTTAACTTCTGAGTTTTAAGCTTAAGCTTCTGCTGTAGCAAAAAACCTTTTTTTTCTCCCCTACACTCAGCTGCAGCTAATTTAGAGCTGTGCACAGGCAAGCTGGGTTTTGCAGGTGTGCCTTGCTGGGTGCCTGTCTGGTACAGTCCTGTGCAGTCCCCCCACCCTGTTACGGATGGGGAAACTGAACACAAAAGGAGATAAAATCTGTCCAGCTCTGCACAGTAAGCCAGTGACAGACCACTAAGCACAATCGACATCTAATCTTTCAGTGTGGTGCCCAGCAAGCAGCTTACACTGCACTCCCCATCCTTTTTAACAAGCTGGTGTTTTCCTCTTCTTTGTTTTTGAGATGAATGCTTACATTTTTCAGTTTGATTTCCGTGCTAGGTATTGGATACGTTGCTCACCCCCAACCCTTACGATGCAGCAGTTCAGTCAAGTCAGGCCTTAGTCTGTCCTGCAGATGGTGCAGAGGTTTGTTCACGTTTTAAAACAGAGTTGCTCTGTTCCTCAGGTGTTTGGTGAAGGAGTTGATTCAGTAAAGAAATCCCTCGAAGGCATCTTTGACGACACGGTCCCAGATGGCAAGGTAAATGCAGCAGCATTGGTTTTGGGATGCAAGAGGGAACATGGAGCCCCTGGAGGGGAGGGGAGAGGAGGGGAAAGGAGTGGAGAAGAGACGAGGGGAGAGGAGAAGAGGAGAGGGGATCCTCTGGGTGTTGTAGGGCAGTCTGAGCTGATTGCCCATGGTCAAGCGTTCACTGCACCTGGTATCATGAGCACAGAGAGCGGTGCCAGCCCCAGAGGAGTGTTAGCACTGCACACCAGGGAGGTGCCTTCCCACAGGAGGACCAGACTCCACTGGTTCTGGGAAATAGCTTATTATGGTGACCATATGGGATTTTCATAATTTAGGGTTATTGCAACAATGAAGCACACAGTTTTCTGTTTTCATGTGCTTCTGTGAGCTTCTGCATTTGTAGAAACAATTACAACTGCTTTCTCTTTCCCCAGAGAAAGCCAACTATGAAACAGCATTCAGACAGTGCTAAGGGGCACATTCTTCATGTAGTGAATATGGATTTAGCTGCGTGAGCCCACTTGAAGCAAATAGCAATTCTGCGGCTTCATCACTTCATGGAGATTTATAGCTTACAGTATAATATGGATGTAGAAAGGACAGGAAAATCAAAATAAATGCTACGATTTTCTCCTTTGGATATAGGAAATGCAGCACCTACATCAGTTTTGTTGGCCTTGGATTGGCTTACTGGGATAAAGTGCAGAGTTTTAATTTTAAACCTCTTTTTATCATTGTTATTTTTTGTTGCATTCCTAGCATTCCCAATAGCCATAGGGTGAAATCCCAGGATACACACATTGCACCAGTTTAGCTGTGTGGGTGGCACGGGAAGGCAGACTTCATACTGCTCAGGTAAAACTGCAAAGTTTTCCAGTCCAGACAAGCCTTCAATCTAGGTTTATGAATAAAATGTCTTCTTACAAGAGGGCTTTTTTATACAGCACATAATGTTCCTTACACTTGTAACTGATGAAGAAGATCTTACTTGGCTCTTAGAGTCATAATGGATTTTGTCTGTTTAGAGGGAAAAAGAAGTGGCGCTGAGCAGTGTCCATCAGCACAATCCCGACTGTGATATTTGGGTTCACGAGTATTTTACGCCGTCTTGGTTCTGCCTGCCGAACAACCAGCCTGCTCTGACAGTCATCCGCCCTGGGGACACCACGCGAGATGTGCTGGAAATGATTTGCAAGGTAAAGGCCGCCAGCGTGCCCTGGAGCAGGGCAAAATGCCTACAGCCCTGGGCACTTTGAGTTGAGTCCTTTCGGTAAAACCTTACAGTGACCTTCTCCTGTGCTTGAGCATGTTAGATGAAAAATGTGAATTACACTGAATTTTTCAGTAAAATCACTCTAGCACCACACAGGACAAACACTTAGAGCTGGAGTTAAACTTGTCATGGGTGTGAGGAGAGGAAGGCGGGTTGATTTTGCCCTTTGCACTCTAGGCACTATGCGAGAGTCTCTGAAGTGCCTTCACACCCTGCCCCACCGGTGCTGCTGCCTCTCACCCACCCACCCACCTGCTCTCCCTTTACCAGAGGCCAAGCCGTGCACAGAACCCTTCTTTCTCTGTCTGCCCTCAGCGTCCCAGTCCCTGTCCCCTACCCTGCTTTCTTTCACTGGAGTCCTGCTTTTGCCCCATGCTCTCTCGACCATCCCGGTGCCCCCAGCTCTGCCAAACCCCTCCATGACCCCTTTCCTCCACCGCCAGACAAGCGAGCTGATCTCTCGCAGGCCGCCCTGTTTCCAGGTGCTGTTCTTCCTTCCTTCCCCGCGCTGCTTCCTCCCTCTGCTTGGTGTGAGGGAGGAAGGCACAGAGAACCAGCCGTGCCAGGAGTGGGAGAAGGTGCCGGTGTTTGCCGTCTGCATTGCGGAGACAGACTCGCCTCGTGTAGGTGGTGGGAGGGAAGAGAGAAGAAAGCTTTTATCTGCAGAAAAAACACCTGGATTTCTTTGTGAGATGAAATATCAGACATTTGGCCATTAAAAACAGTTACGTCTCAGCAGAGAAGTTTAAAGCTTTGACAAATTAAATACAAGCTTTCAGTTCTGGCATCCGCATAATGTATGTTTTCCACTAACCAGCTGACTGCAAACTAGACCCAACTCGTGTCACGTGCTGCTCTGAAAAGTGAGTCCTCTTTTGTACAACAACAACAGCAAAAGAGAAGAAAACATTTATTGCTGTTAGGCGCTTAACTTTGGGGACTTCTAGAACATGTTGCATGTGCTTCCAAAGAGAGGGAAGGTGAGAGAAAGGCGTTTGTTTGGAGTAATTATACAGCGTGCTTATGTCTCTGCCAGGTGCACTATTAAAGGCTGCTGCAGCTTGTGAAAGCTCCTCATTGTATTCAGGAAAAGATGACATTTTTGGAGAGAGACATAATAGGGAAGCTGGATGACACATTATTAGTAATGATTTATTTTTAGGGCTTATATTTTCCTTTGGGTAAGAGTGACTAACTCAGTGGGCCGCATCCTTAGCTGGAGTAAATTGGTGTAGCTCCATCGGTTTTGGTATCGACCTGCTGAGGATCTGGTCTCTCACTGTGTTTTCTATTATAGTGGGTGGTGGTGTGTAGGGAGATGGGGAGGTGGGTGAATGTTTGCTTTTTTAAACAGCTATTATCTGTTTCTTTCCTTTCTGTAAGAGTTTCCAGTCTGGAAAACACTGATGGATGCTTTCTTTTCTATCACTTTTAATAATCAATCTCTTTCTTCTGTCTCCTGCATTCAGCTCATTTTTCCCCCTTTAATATCTGATCCGCATCATTTCACATCAGTTTGCCATCTGCCATCTGAGAACCAGTCAAGTTCTGGTATAGTAAACATTTCAAGATCTACATTTCATATAAACCTCTTCATGTTTGTAGATGTGGTTAAATCTATCTGTGCTATTAAGCTGAGCTTGATTATTCTATTGGAGAACATTAAGTGCACTCAAGTCATTGTAGAAAATGTGTTCTTATACTAACATTGCTGCTTGTTATTATACAGCGAGTTAGGTTTTGGAGGCTGCTTTGTGACACTTTTATGATTCAAGATTGGTGGGAGGAGAGTCTAAAGCATATTTTAAAGTGGTTTCTCGAATATTTCTCCTAAGATGTAACTAACAGCGTCTCTTGAAAGGCAGAAAAGTCAGTATATGTGCATTAGATTGTTTCCATTGGATAATAGCTATCGGTGTGAACATGTGTGTACATATTACTAAAATTTGCATAACGTTATGCCTTAAAATTGAGTAGAAACGCATACAGTACATATGGATGTAGGCAGAAGCAGTATGGAGAGAATAGCACCAAAAATCGAGCATAGCAGACCACGTGGCATTTAGTCTTTTGCCTGAACTGTGTAAAAAGTGAGAAGCAAAAGAGCTCCTGTTTTCCAATATTACTGAACTAGACGGTGTGAGGGGCAAGAAGCAGGTTTCTCTGTGCTCTTTGGATCTGTGCTAAAAGTCTCCAGGCAGCGACTTAAGGCTGATGCTCTGCGGGCTTGCTTTGATTTTGATCTGATGTGTTCCAGCAGAAAAGGCTCGGGCCACACGGGTGCAAAGCCGGAGTAATACTGGGCTCACCAGCATGTTTCCGCGATGCTGTAACTTCAATGCTAACTCTGTCTCCCACACCAAGCTGAAAAAACACACCCTTTCTTGTATGTCCTTGTCCCGAGACAGGAGTCATGCAGTGGGATGAATCCAGCTGTCGTGGACATGTCTGCGGTCAGGCTGAATGGTCCCCTGGAGGTGCCTGTCCCCACTTTAACTGGCGGGGAGCTGAAATGGACGAATAGCTCGGGCTATGTGCCGTCCCGCTATGCCACTCAGAGCCTGTTGAATTTTTTCACACCCCAGCCTGTAAATTCTTCTTCAGGAGCACATCGGTTAAGCTGTCAGGTTAGGCTTTAAATTGGGTTAGTTGCTTAATTTAGTCCAGACATAGCCAGACTTATTAGGAGAGAAATAAACCAAGCAGCTTATTTGTACTGCTAAAAGGTGTTTTGGGTGGTCTTGAAAGGATATGAATACCACTAAAGCTGCACTGTTTCTGCTCCTACCTTCCCGCATATGGATGCAGCTAGACCAGCTACAGAACAAGGTGGGTTAAAAGTATGGCTCTTAGGGCAGATTGGCTGTTTCCTCTTGAAGAGGACCTTCTCCTTTCGCTTCAGTAGACAACTGTGCCTCTATTTGAAATTTACCAATGTCAGATTTTGCTGCAGATGGGGCCTTGCTGCAGCTGTACAATTTTTAATTAACTAAATGTTCTGGCTCATGTGCTGCAGCATCACAGCTGTAACGGTGATGACTCCCATTTCCTGGCACGGACGGGGCTGCGCTGCAGTGGATGCACTGGATGCAGTGCAGTGGATGCAGTGGTATCCACCATGGCCGATGGTGTTTCTTGGAATAAATGAGTAGCTCAAAATCTAGGCGAGATTTATCCAGTGGCCTCTTTCGGCAGTGCCCGGCTCTGGATAGCTCAGAGCTTCCATGCAGCATCTGTCATCTTGTGTTTAGCTCCCTCCTGCTCTCTAAAATGTCCTGCACGATTTTCTCCCGAGCAAATGTCCCTGCAGGACTGACGGGCGTGAGATCAGAGGCGTCAGCATCCGTCCCTGCGCCTGATGTGGTGCTGGTATCAAAGCCAGCAGGAGCCCTTTCAAGGACCGCTGGGAAGCGTGGATCAAGCCACCCGCCTGCGGGGACGGCTCCTCTGTTAAGATGGTATCAGGGCAAGGGCTTGAACAGCACGGGGCAGGCAGACCTGAGCACAACCTGCCCCACCAGTGCAGCCGAGGTGACTCCCAGCCTGCGGCGTCTTGCGCCCGAGCGCCTGGAGGCCCCAGACTGGATCTGCTGATGTCCCTCTGCAACAGGTTGTGATCTCTGCTGGCCTTGCGACTAGCCCTCAGGCACAGCGAGGAGTGTCTCTTTGGATGTCCTCTGCAATGGGAAGGCGTTCGGAGGTGCTCTTTGGAAGCAACAAAAACACACAGCTGTGGATGGGGGCTCCAACCGAACCCTGGGCTATGTTACATTACACATAATTACACAGCGTAAATCTGGCTGGCCTGGCATTTGGTGGGTGGCTCTCACTTGGCCATACCTGAAGCTGTATGAAATGCAGAGATCTTCAGCACAGGAGACCACAAGAAGGTTCAATTCAGTGGCAGAAGCAGGCTGTTAGGTTGCCCGGTTAATTTTTCTGCTAGTATGGGTTCTCCACATACTGGTTTTTCCCCACTAATGGCTTTAAATGGCTGAAGTGTTTCACAAGCTTTCAGTGAGACTCACCACAGGCGTTTTCCTCCAGCCTTCAGAAGTGCTATCTGTGTTTTTATGTCTCCTCTCTAGGCTTTGTTTAATTCATGTGCACGATGCTCTTCAGGTTGTGTCTAGGGATCGTAAATTAATCGGACCAGAAACTGATCTAGGACTCCTGCGTGTCATTTCTGAACGATTACAACCAATCCTGCTTCCCAGGAATCTCTGGGGTGTTCCTCTGTATGTGCATGTAAGAGGCAAAACTGGGAAAAGTGGTCAGTAAACAACGAGCAGAGCTGGTGAAATGTTTATCAAAAAAGAAAAAGGGGGGAGATGGCGAGGCTCTCCTGTGTTCAGTTCCTTTATTTTGGCTTTTGACAGATTTCAGATTCCTTATTTAATTAGCTAGGCATTTGTCCAGATTACAGGGGTTATCCCATTTCAGATTCTCAGTTTCATGTAAGAATAATTTGCTTTTTGAATCGGACATACTGGAATGCAGCAATATGTAGAATGCAGCAATAGATGTCTTTTATTTTTGTATCGGTAGCTATTTTTTATTCATTGCCTACTCCAGATTTTCAAAAACGTTCCCTGTTCTCCGAATACTTGCTGAAGCGTTTGCTCGGTCAGGGTGTGATCTTCTCTGCAGGTCACTCGGTGTGCATTACTCATCATCCGCACTGTATCATCAGTCAGCTGAGTCTCGGTGTATCATCAGCCTGGCTTGAACCGGATAAGTGAGCCTTTAAAAAGCACGAGGGCAACACATAACAGATAGGAAACGATGACATTCGTGCACGAATTTTCAGATGATAAGTTGTTTTTAGTACAGCCTTGGAGATTTTGGTCTTTTGCTAATACGAGATGAAGAGGCAGATGTATAAAAGCATGCCATAATAACGGGAGATCAAAAGTGACGGTGAGGTGAATTTACCTGCTCTATTTGTGAATCACTGCTGGAGTTTTCAGCTTTAGTCAACAGTTGGCAAACTTTGACAGTAACTTCTGAATGACGTTCTTTGTGTTTATCACCATTCTGAATGTGTTTTGATTACACACTGCATTAACCTCTGCTTGAATTGAGCTTATTAATCGTGCTGAGAAAAGGTCGTTGACATCTCCCAGACCCAATGCCATATCCTCAGCTAATTATAACTAATTCATTAAAATGGTGTGACCTGTTTCCACCGGGAGGTAATCCAGTATACAACTCTCGGCTTCTTTTAGCCTCTTAAAGCCAGCCTGCCTGGGTTGTTTTGAATTTAAATGATGTACAGGTTTTTTCTATGTAACCTTGCCTGAAATTTACTACACCATATATACTTGCTAAATTGTGAAGATGCTTAAAAACAAGCAGAAAAAAAGTTTCCTTTTAGACACGCTGTGTGTACAAAGGTCTGCTCCCAGTCTCCTGCTCTAATAGTGTTTGCTTATTCCTGCAATAGGCTGAGACGGAGCAGAATTGTGAAATAAGCAGAAGCGAAGAGGCTGCTTAGAGTAGTAGCACTGCCCTTGACGTCCTGATCAGGTTAAATGAGCACTCGCTTCTGGGGAAGAAGAGAAGGTTTGGATTCTTGTTCATGTTAGGAGATCATGGTCCTCTTACGACGGATGGTGCTGGGGCACCTCCACCTCTTTCTCTCTGTGAATGTCGTGCCATTTTCTAAGTACAGATAATTTGAGCCATCGCTCTTCTCTTACAAAGCCTCTTCTCCGTTTCTTACAGACACACCAGCTGGATCACTCTGCTCACTACCTGCGTCTTAAGTTCCTGATTGAAAACCAGATTCAGTTTTACGTACCAAAGCCAGAAGAGGATATCTACGAATTGGTAATGCTACCTCCCGAGCAAAATTAGATGACACTGTGTAGGACACTATTAATTAGTGTTTATCTGGTGTTTGTAATAAGCAGTTATGCTTTTTAACTTGCAATTACAGTGCTATGAAGGCCATAGCAAATTGGCCTGCGGTGAAGTAATCTCTCCAAACGCTTCATCTAGTGTTTTGCTTATGTGTGCGCATGCATGGGTCTGTGTGGAAGGGAGAGAAGGAACAGCCATTGGTAATGGGCGAAGGTTACTGTATCGTACATTTAAGCTTAATATCTCTCAAGGTTGCCTTTTTCTCTTGTTCTTATTTTCCTTGTTTATTCTCAAGACATACTGTTGAGGCCCGAATACTACTTCTTCAGATCGCTTTGATTTTTTAAGGGAGGGAGGAAATACAAAAGTGTATTTTTTTTCTTTTTTTTTTTTTTTTTTTTTTTTTCTGAATGAGAAGGTAAATGTTGAACTTAAGAAGCTCTGGAGTTATGTGTGAGAATATACATTCCTAATTGCTTCATTGGGATGTTTTCATGTCATGAATCTCAAAAGCAGACTTCAAAGGATTTTTGAAATCAGACAAAAAAAAAAAGACCAAACAGAATTAGCGTCGTGCTTTAACTCTATGATTTTACATATACACACTCTAAAGCTGTTTAAAGTCCTTTTTATTGGTGGCTGTTTTATTTTATAAGAAGTAGAACTTTGCCAGTTATGAATGCTTTTGTTCATTTACTAAAGAACTTCAGGGGTTTGCCGTTATCACTGTTAAAAAAAGTATTACTGAGAAAGTACTAAAACTGGGAAGTGAAACATAGCTGGGAGTGATGATTAAAACCCAGAGGAGACAGATTGTGGCTTTCATTGCCTGGCAGGACTTTGAGGAGTAGCCTTATGCTGATGGGATATGGGATTGACACAGTCATCACTTATTGTTTATTCTGAAAAACTGAAATTAGAGCAAAACTCCACAGTCTGTAGGACTATTCTCATGCTGAAAGGTTACAGTATAGGTAGGATCATACCTAATGTAGTATCATTAAATCAATATGCATTTGTATGTGTGCTTGTATGTGCATGTATGCCTGTTTCATGAGAAGATCTGAGTTACTTTTATTCGGGTGTTAAATGAAATTATTCTCTTGCAGTGTGATGAAACTAATGACCCTATTTTTGTGGTCTCCTGAAAAGCTCTTTATAATAGTTTTGCCATAATAACACCTCGCTAGAGCTATCTTCCACCTACTAAAATGCTTTTACAATACATTACTGCAGAAAAGGTAAACATAATTTCTTCTGATGGTATTCCTTTTTCTTGCAGAACATATAAGATGGATTTAAATCAGAAACGGAGATTAAATGTCCATATTCCATTCCTCTCTAAAACATTAACGGTGATGCTTTGTGTTCTGACGTAGTCTTTCAAAAATTCATGAGCTTGGTTTATTATGTGTTAAAAATGTTACTGAGGGCTCAGAGACGGATATTTAGCACTAGGTGCTGCACCAGGCAGTTATATTTTTAAGCACCTTTTATTGTAAACTAAGCGTTGGAATGTTTTGACTGAAGATTGATGTGCCAGATTTGGTTTCCTACGTTGGGTAGGATTTAGTTGTTGCTTTCAGATGAAAGCAGGGGACTGGAGACCTCTCTGGAAATCTCACCGGTGAAGGCATTGGGGCTGCTGTGAAAAGTAGCCCTGGGAAAGGATGCTGGGACAAGACCAAAAGTGTAGAGGAAAAAAGTGCAAGCAGGTGTCAAGCTTGAGAAAATTCAGGTAATGCTAGATCCCCCAAAGCTGCTTTAAGAAACACCAGGAGGAGCAGAGGGACTGAAGTGGATCAAGGGGACAGCTGTCGTCAGGAGGCAATCCTGAGCACCAGTGCCTCTCAAACCCCCCGGATGCTCCTGGTATTGCTATTAACCCCTCTGAGCAGAGCCCCCACAAACCCACGGTTCCAGCAGCATGAGCATCCACTGCCCAAACACGCTGCCTGCCTTTGGAGTTGGGACAGGGGGGTCCATGGGGCACAGAAATGTTGGTGTCAGCTCACCGCTGTTCCACAGCAGCCTGTGGGTCCCTGTTATTTGCCTCCCTTTCCATGGAGATTCTCCTTGGGATGTAGGCAGTGAGCAGTTCCCATATCCCTGTGGCCTGGATCCCGCATCAGCCATCCTTGTTTCAGGTCTTGCCTGCTCATCCAGATAGCTTTCTCGTTGAGATACTGCAGGGTTCAGACAGCTTTTGTTCTGAAAACACTGCAGTTTTCACTCCTTTTTTTCTCTCTACTTCAAAAAAAATCTTTACAGAAATCTGGCTGAGATTTTGTGAATGTCATTTGACTCATTTTCAAGCGTTGAATAATATGTTCCCATATTTGAAAACCACATTTTAAAAGCAACGCTTGCATGGCATCCTCATTGAATTTTACATTTTTATCTTGCTATATAAAACCATTTAAGTGGGTATACAACTGTTCTGTAGTGCATAATATTTGCATTAAACAGATGTATAAGTGTTGGAAAAAGCAGGAGATAAAATTATATATTTATTAAAGGAACCCTTTACTAACAAGTTACTTTTCTTTTTTAAAGAAGTGGATTAAATGCTTCGGTCCAAACACCGATGTACAGTTTTAAAATGTGAACTTAATTGTTGTGAATTGCTTTTTTACACAGTCACACCAGCATTTTAAACAAAAAGTTTACCTCTGAACTCTCGTTCACCCGTGGCTATGATTTTTTCCAAAGATGAAAGGATGGTTTGTTAGTGAAGTCTGCTATGGAAGAAAAACAGCTTCAAACCTGTGCTGAGACTGAGGTTTTCAGAATGGCTTTGAGAAAGTCGGGGCAGCCTCCCAGAGATGTCAGTTCAGAGTCTCCAAATGTCTGGAAAAATGGGATTTCCCTGGTGTGACAGGCCCCAGTACCAGCTCATGTGTTAGGAGTTGAGAGGTAGGACTGCGGTACAACACTAAGTAAGACAAGGCACAAGAACCTAAGTGATTTGAAAGCATAATTCCACTTGCCTTACTCTGTGCTCTCTGAGGGGGAGGGGTACAGAGTGCAAGGATGCAGCTGAGGGCTTGCTTGGCTTGCGAATTGCAAGTGTGTGCTTAGGCTTCTGGGTTGCCACCCGGAGGTGTGAATTTGTGTTGGTCTCCCAGGAAGGATGCTAATGACAATTTCAAAGACTTGAGCGCTTTTCTCAGCACAAATAAACATGCTAAAGGTGAAATTTCATGCTGAAAAAAGAACTGCATATGAAGTCTGATCGTCTTGTAGCAATTAAGGAATGTATTTAAGGAGAAAAATCCCTACCTGTGACTTTAATACTATAAAATAATTCAATTCCTACAATGTCTTCCTCTGAATAATATAAATAATGATAAATGGTGACTTCCCACTAAATACAAGAGTAGACATAGAAGCTCTTGTGCACTCAAAATTGTATTGCGAGTGTGGAATGCATGTGTGCTTTTTTTATTTTGGCTTCCTCCTCTTTAACCATGTTCTTAACCGTACAGCATGTGGAGAAAAATTGCCCAATAGGTAATGATCACAGTCTGTCTCCATCCTGTAATTAAGAAAGAAGTCTGTTCAAAATTATTACAATTAATGTGTCCTCCCCCAGTAAAGTATTTTTATGTTTTTTTTTTGTTTTTTTTTTTTTTTATCTATTCAGCTCTACAAAGAAATAGAAATCTGTCAGAAAATTACACAGCACATTCAAATAGAGAAGTCTGATGCATCCTCTGATATTTACGGTAAGTTTCTCTCCTTGACATGTTTTTATCTTCCTACCAAGTCAATTCTAGTGTAAGTAACTGCTTGCTATTGACTGCTGTTCCTGAAAGGCCTGTTGAACAAAATAAGGAAAGCACATCTGATTCCCGTGCCATCCACAGAACGCTCGCTCCCCTGCCCTGAAGCAGGATGGTTTTACTTGTAATGCACTGAGCACTGTTTTTCCCGGTGCTCAGGCTGTGGGATATGCAGCTCTTCGATGAGAGCTACAGTGGCAGAAAGGACAAATGTTTCCTTGTTTTTCTTGTCTCTCAAAACACCACGTACAGAGGTTGTGGGACTGAGCGCTGGCAGCACACGGCATCCTTTGCTGGTTGTCACATCCCACATGAATGCTCGCCTTGCAGTGCTCACGGGGGCCCTGCAGCAGAGCTGGGTTTGGTGGAGGGCTGCTGATGCGGCTTGCTGCTGCCAGTGGAGTCTCCCCCTCCTCACTGCATCCTCTCCCAGTCCCCCTGGGGCGGGATGACAGGGATGCAGCCGGGAGCATCGCTGCAGGTGGGAGCCTTTGCGAGCTCTGCGGCTGGGCAGCAGAAGCTCCTTGTCCCCTTTCCCTGCCTGCTGCAGGTCTGGAAGGTGGGTCCCTATCCTGCCCTGCTGTTGCTGAGGCTGGGGGAGCCTGGCCCCAAGCACACCTTGTCCTCAAGTAGTCCCATGAACTCCCGGAGCTAGATTCTGACACATCTTATAGGTCTGCATGTAAAATGGGGGAACTCCTCCCCGTGTAATTTCAGCCAAATTCCCAATCTTTACGTGGGGGTGGTTGCATTATCTTTTGAGTATTTGAAGCTGTAAACCTCCAGCCTGGTGAGTTTGCCCTTTGGTCTAGCAATTACAGTTCTGTAGTGCTTTTTAACATTATTTGTGCAACCCACCCTGCGGGAAGCCAATCTGCATCTTTTTACTGTTTATCTAAATATTCTGTTTTAATGACTAGAATAATTCTGAATTCCCGAACTGCTTATTATACAGCTGCAGGCCATTCGAATATAGAGCACTGCTACAGAGCAGTAGTACTGACTGTGGGTTGAATACTGAAGGCCTGAGAAAGAAAGATGAACTAGCACAGCAATGGCCCTAGGTTCAGTAATTATGCTATGGCTGAAAGGACTGCAAGAACTAGGGGTATTGTGGCATTTCCTGTTTCTTTCTTTTCTTTTTCTTTTTTTTAAGTGATGGGAAAGACAACGAAATGCACTGTCATGTCCTGTGAAAGGGGATCAGCTGCGCGATACATGGGGTCTATCTGTTCAGTGGCTCTGACCCTACAGAGGGCGAATGCTAAATGCGCCCAAAAAAGCTGACTTTGCTCTCATTGAAAGAAAACAGCAAAACTTGCTTTGACTTTAAACAACAGCAGAATTTCTGTAGTCTGTATGTGCCTCAGAAACCATACCATGTGGTCACAGAGTGACAAGAGTGTACTGAAATACTCCCCTGCAGGGAAACAGAGGAGACGTGGTAGAGCTGTGTTGACCCTCCTGGTGCTGGGGTTCATTCTGAAATTCTTTCCAGTCCTGTATGTTAAGTACATTTACGTGCTCTTAGTCTCTTTATGGAATGAGTGTTGCCAGTGCATACTTTTACAATCCAGAGAGCAAGCTAAAGCCCATACACAAGCTATGGCAGCATGAAGATCAGAGCTGTCTAGGTTCCACACAGATTCTTTTTAACGGGATTGCTCAAGGGCTCTCGCTACCGGTTTTGTTTTGAAAGATGTCTGAATCAATAACATGGCTGCAGAGTCTCCAAGCATCTCGTGTAAGTCTTCCTGTGAGCAGGATTGCTTTTGAAGTTGGTTCTTAGGCAGCTGGGCAGCGCGAGAAGCTCTCTCAGCCCCTCACAAGCACTTTAAGAAGTGCTGGGAACAGGGTCAGGAGCCAGTACCACAGCTGAACATCCAGGGCGCTACGGGATTTTTCATTCTTATGACTGCTTTTCTTGTTCTCTGCAGCTTCATTCAACCCTTCTCATACTTCTTGCACATTTTAAAAACATATGTCCAAATCCCCTGTGCCTTTATTCCTCCAGAAGAACTGGAAAAGTCTTCATGAAATGAAGAACAATGAATAAAATTACGAAAACCATTAGTGACCTTGCCTGTTGCTATTGCTAGTATTCCATTACAGCAATAATAATGTTTGCAAATCACCTTGAATTTTCAGGATACTTCACAAGCAGCCGTTAATTAATCCTGACAACATCTCTGTGATAAGAGACACTCTCAAGGTATCTGGCCAGTGTGCTGGACCTTGCCTTCATCACATCTGTCAGCTGGTTTCTGTTGCTGTGCTGCCTGGGCACACACATACTTGCCTCTTTCCCTGGTACCTGCCTCTGCATGAGGCTGTGTGGGCAGAAATCAGGGAGCATCCCCAGTAAGAGCCTACAGCTTCCAGCCCCTGTATGTTTCGGGAACATCTCGCTATTGGTGCTTCCGTGGGTAACTGTCTGTCCTGGGGGGCTGAGGTCGTTTGTGGAGGCAGGTTTGTTCTGGTGTTGCGTTGGTTTTATGTGGCCCTGTGCACTCTTAGGTGCTGACTTTAGTTCTCCTGTCATCAAAATGCTGTGGTGAAGAAAAGGCCCTGTCTGGGTCACCACCCCTCTCTCCACACCTGTGTTGCATTCAGGGTCCACGCACAGTTAGATGATAATCTTCCTGGCAGCGATGCCAGCTTATGCAACCGCTGTTACTTCCACCCACTCCTGCCCTTCCTCCCATGCAGTGCTTGTACACGTGTTTGTGTCAGCACCTGCAGAATTCACCCAGACAAAAACTGTACGTTTATATGTGTCCATATACAAACTAGACATACACATATATGCAAATACGCGTCTGTGCACGCATAGGTGCATGTATGTACACACTTGACTGAGGTGTTTCTCATCCGGATGAACTCCCTGTGTCCTTACACCCATTCTGCTAGTAATTATTGCTCTGGATTTTATTTTTTTGACTGAAAGTTGAATGACAAATTAGAGGAAGAAGCTGTCTTCTGGAAAAAAAAAAAAAAAAAAAAAGCTTGGGAAAGGTTGGGTGTCCTCTCACAGTTAGCCACTACAAGACCTTGAGAAGCAGCTCAGCCTTGTTTTAACTGTGTGGTAGCTGGAGCGAAGGCAGTGCAGCAAAACAGCATTTCAGCTGCAAAAGGGTGATTGTTGTAATAACTGATAATTTGTGCTGAGTCAAACCGAAGGCTTGGGCACGCTCCACTGGGCCTGTGGTGAAGGTTTTCCAGGTAGGCTTCATGGCGATGACAATCAATAGCTACTATTTGTTTTACATCTGCTCTTTTGTTTAGTCAAGAGTTTCTCCCTCTGCCAAATCTGGTGTGTTGAGTGAGCTTCACAAATTTCCTTTCATTCAGGCTGAGGAGCTTGCATGTGGGTTCCAAGTAGCTCAGTAAGCCATGAAGGGCCATATGCTCCTAGCTTCTAGGCTGCCACATTCTTCCCCCTCCTTTTTTTTTTTTTTGTTAATGATATGTGGAAAAAATAACTTCTCATCCATAACCATCGACTTGAAGGGAGTCCTAAAGTCAGAATAGGCTCCCAGCACATCTGCTTCCTCTTGGCTGGTGGCTGATTCCATGGCAAACAAGTATCTTCCCCCCCTAGAGGTTTGTAAATGTTTTTCTACTTGGAAAAAGACAGAGCAAATGGTTTCCTACACCCATTTAGGGAGTAATGAAGTTTCAGAAAGGCAAATGTTCTTCTTTAGATAACTCTCAACAGTAAATAAGCAAAGCCTGTTTAACTAAACACACTGTATTTACTTTACACATTGTTACCTTGCACAGTGTCAAACACAAATGGCAAGAAAATCGCCTAAACCAAATGTACCAGCACCATGCGCACTGTTAAAATTAAGGCTGTGTCAGTACTTGCATTGTAGGGTTGTTCTGGGGCTCTCCAACGCCGCTGTAAAACGTGGGCTGAGCTGAGACTTGGCAAATAACAGGTCGTGCCAGGAGCAGCTGAGAAAAGAAAGAAAGCAGAGGGGAAGGCAGCATTTTTACAAACTCGTCCAGCCCAGGAAATTCAGAAAGTCAAAGCTGACATTTTGCTGTAGCAGGCACCGGTCTGCGTTGTACGAGCTAAGGATGGCATGTCAGCCATAACTCTCAGTTTCCTGGCTTTTGTTGGTTTGGGTCACAGACCGCAGCTCTGTACAGCCTTTGTCTGCAAACAGCAAACTTCTTGTAGTGACCTTCTGTGGCAAGAGAATTTGAAGTGTGTTCCAACATTTTGCAGCTGTGGTATACTCAAACGAAACTGTAAATGATATGTGCAAACTCAGAAATTCAATGCATTTTTTTCTGACAGCCACTTTCACTTTTTAGCTTTCTATTTGTAAAGGTTTAAGGAAAGGGAGAAGGGAGGAGGTCTTGACCACTTTGTCAGGAACGGTGCTCACTACAGGCACGGCACAGCCCTAACTGCAGTGCATGCAGTTGTTAGGTAACACTGTAATTGTTTGCTGCTTTCTAACCATGTCACTGGGTTCTCCCTAGGTTTCTCTTTGTCCTCTGTGGAAGAAGAAGGGATTCGTCGGCTGTATGTGAATGGTGTCAAAGAGACAGGCCTAGCTTTCAAGAAAGGTAAAAGACATTTTTAAATTGTGTTTGGTATTGTTTGTTTAATCCTGGCGTACACCGTGAGCTTGTAGGGGTGGAAGTTTTATAAATGCACCAAAACAGGACCCCAGTCCAGAAAAGATCGTGCTCTTTCAGCAAGAACCTGAGGTCATGAACATAGGGTGGTTCTGCTCTTGGAAACAACTGTGCTCTACAGTCAAACTCCTTTAATTTTGAGTTGCTTTGTGTGTAGGAGGGTCAGCACCTCCCTCGCAGATAGAAAGAAAAGCCAGGGCCCTCTCAAGTCAGTCACTGCAAGATAAACAGGTACAGTAGAAGCTCTCAGGTTACCCTCTGTGGCTGGGATTACTGCCTCTAGTTTTGCTCCCAGCATTTTCAGAAAGTGTGACAGTACTTGCGCCAGAAACCAGCAGGATAACTCAGCTGCCAGGCGAGTCCTAGTGCAGAGAGGGGTACGGTTCTGCCATGCCTTACCTAAGCTGAAGCCAACCCTGACACTCCCATGCCCACACTGCTTTTCCCTTTCAGTGCCCTCCCCCATGTGCCAGCACTGCTGCTCCTGCAGCCACAGGAGGGGCTGGGCAGCTGAAATCTAACCAAATTTTAAAGAGTAATATGGGGAACAAGACGAGCAGGAAGACGCTCACCTCATCGTTGCCCATTAGTATATGCAGAGTCCTCAAAGGCACCTTCAGAGTTTTCTTTGGGAGAAGTTAAGTGGTAGTGCAGAGCTTTCTCAAGAGCTTGCTGTTGTTGAAAGCGATGGGGTCTGTTGCCCCCCAGACAGCTCCAGCCCCCCTGCCTGCTGCTGGCTCTGGCTGAACCAGTTCTGCTCACTGTCGTGCTGGAAAACTGCCGTGACTGTTTCCCTGACCCTCTAGCAAATGGAGTTGGCTTGCATTGCAGCGAAGCCAGTGGCACAAGTGGCACAGGGGAGGGATGAGGCTGCACAGACAGAAGCTGGGAAGGACTGGGGGAAGTAGTTTTGGCTGCAGGGAGCCTGGAGTTTCGCTCAGCTCTAGCCTCTGACCCTACCTGAAGAAAACCACTTGGGGGTTTCTGGAGGCTGCTGCATGTCGATGAAGCTTGCAAAGATCATCTTTCTCTGTCCTGTCCCTCCTCACCCCACCTCAGCCCCACGTGGGGATGGACGGGATAGGGATTCTGCCAAAAGCCCTGAACACGACAGCTATCTGCCAGGCTGCACCAGGGAAATTCAGTTCTGTGTGCTTCGTGTGGGGAGCAACGAGAATATTAGGGTGAAGATGCAGGGTTCAGCAGGTCTTTGCTTTCTGGAGATGTTTAAATGGAAATTTAAATGAATGCATGAACACACACTGCCTCCTGTGGGGCTGACATGCTAAAACACACTTTCAGTGATACATTACTCTTCATAACGGATATAAAAAGCCACTACTGTAATAACAGTATTTGGCAGGGTGTTATGACAAGATATGCATAGTTAGCAGAGAGGAAAACTCTCTCTCTTCCTCGCATTATTTACATTTATGTTTGCATTTGACTGCATTTCCTGCAGTAAATATAACTAGAAGAGTTACAGTATTTCTTTCTCAATCTTTTTTTTTTTCCAACTGAAAAACTCTTACATTTTATTTTCTCCTCATTATTTTTATGATTTATGGTTTTATCTTTTTCTGTTGGTCTGCGTTAGCTAGGCCATTGCTGGATTTGCGCTGATGCCTGCTTGTACTGAGGTGTATATGATGCATCATCCCAAATGATTCAAAAGAGGGATTACAAAGAGCAAACGGAGCCCCAGATAAGATGTTTATGGTTACAAGCATATTAATGTGCTGCTATTATGCCATGGCATCACTAAGTAGAATAAATGAAATAATGTGAAATGCTTGACTTGCTTTGTTTTGTCCTCGTTTCGAATATGATTTTATGGTCCATTTACTTTGTAGCTATTCTATTTATTTCATTTTATACTTTCTGAATCTGCGCTCCACACTACAGTTTCTGGGCACAATTACATGCATTTAAGGGAGATCTCACTTTTCCTAAGGAGGACTGGAGCTGTTCAGCCTCCATGTCTCTTTCTCGAATGAGGGTAGGTAATCTGTCCTGGAGAACGCAGCTGAGCTCCTCTTGCAGCTCAGGCTCATCGAGTCGGGCCTCTCATCATGGCTTAAGGGTGGCAAGAGTCATCCTTTGCCCTGGTCTCCCAGCCAGAACACTGCAAGTCACCTACAAGAGCAGGTCACCTAGGGTAGGTTGCCTGCAAGGAGCAGCTCTTCCGGCCCTGTAAATTCCAGCTTTCCACCATGTAAGTGCCAGGATGATGACTAGGATGCCACAGCGGTCCCTCTGGTGGCTGTTGCAGAGTATGCTTTACATCCTCTCTCAGGGAGATAGATGCCTGCAGGGGCCCGCCAGCATCCCTTCGGCAATGAGTGCAGCCCCAGTGACTGACCTGTAGGCCGGGTGACACTGGAAGTTATTTGGGTTTAAAGCCTGGTCCAGCTCGCTGTAGTTATTTGGAGAGGGGAAGGTCAGGTCTCCTGCGGGACCCCGGAGGGCTGCTCATTGTCAGTCGCATTGCTGCATCGCCCGGAGGCGAGAGGGAGTCAGCTGCTTCTACGGATCCCCTTTTCCCTTGGGCACTGGGGCTAAAAATAGCTCCTGAAATTGGATTGGAAAAGACCACGAATAACTTACCAACTGCTAAAATTTGCCTTTGGAAGATCTATATGCTGGGATGTAATTCGGACAGGGCCAGAGAGGAGGTTGTCTGAAGCCCGATGCCAGTTAAATGTTCTCCCTCCTCCTAAGCGTATCAGTAAGTGACCA
This sequence comes from Oxyura jamaicensis, assembly GCF_011077185.1. Taxonomy (NCBI): domain Eukaryota; kingdom Metazoa; phylum Chordata; class Aves; order Anseriformes; family Anatidae; genus Oxyura; species Oxyura jamaicensis. The sequence continues at coordinate 107,932,354 of NC_048893.1, read as the reverse complement.
CTTCAAATAAAAGCATGCACCTGTATGGAAAATTAAAAGCAAGAATCAACCCAGTCCAGCAACACAGCTGACAGTGATCCTGGGGGATTAGCTGGGCTGCTCACTGGGAGCCTCTGTTTTCCAGAGGAGAGGTGCAGACTCAGCTGACAATGCTTCATGCGGCTCCGTCTTTCCCCTGTCCTGTGCGCAGAGCCTGAGAAGTCTGGCTCTGTCCTTAAGCATACATTTATTTATGAGGAATATGTTTCATACGATGGCTTGCTGCACAGCAGCTGTCCCCTTGCAGAGCGATGTGAAGAAGGACACGGTATGTGCTTGCTGGTACTTTGTGAGGGACTTCCTGGGCACCTTACTCTTACGGATACTGGAGTACCAGCCTGACAGCAGATCTCGCAGAAGTCCATCAAGTTTCAATATAATTTGCAGTCATAAATGTTTACTTTATGTCTAGACATAACACTGTCTGGCACCTTATAAATACCCAGCTGAGCTCCTTGATGTCTGTGGGTAACAGAAACATTGCTGTGCAAGTCTTACCTGTTCCTTTCTGCATTGCAGGCCTGAAAGCTGGCGATGAAATTGTGGAAATTAACAAAAAAGCTGCTGAAGATCTGGACTCAGCTTTGCTGAAAGATGTCCTTGTTCAGTCTTCACTGTGTCTTACTGTACGTACCTATCCTGAGATAGAGGAAGGGCAGAAATTAATGCAGCCACCACCACGTCGCTTGGAAAACCCATCTGACTTGAGCGACACCACGCTGGCATTTGCCGGGAGCAACCAAGGTATTGAGTTCAATGTAGAAATTATGAGGAGAATACACACTTAGAGTATGCTGGTGTAGTCCCATTGATCTGTAACTTCTGTGATGAAAGTGGGAAGAATTGCAGTCTGAATGCACTGCGTGGATAATAAATGAGACCTCTGGAAGTTGTAAGGTATAGCTACAGTAGCAGTGAAGGATTGCTGTGTACGTGGTTAGGCTGTGAAATATGTCATCATGGAATTCGTGTCACATTATCTAGCTGTGCCTCCAGCAAGTCACAGACCTGATTGCTCGCTTACTTCTGGGCTGCACAAAGAGGTGCCTTTAACTCCTGATTTGCCCACAGGATATATGTTCGGCAGGGAAGAAAGAAGGAATAAGCATTCACCCTCTCTGGGATCAGCCAGGAGCCCCACGTGTTTGATGAGACACATAAATAAGTCTCAGGGACAGTTCAAAACCCCTCAAGGTAGAGGCTGACATTACAGTCAAACCTAACTGGTCCCACAGCACACTGGGGTGGAAAAAAAAACAGTCCTGCCCTCCACGCTGGGTTGTTCAGAGCACTGAATTGCAGAAAATTAAACTCTTGAAGAGGTGAATTGTTTGCTACTAGTTTAGCTTCTCAAACCAGATGAGGACAAGCACCAGTGCTGGGATAAGAGAAATGGCTGTGGGAGAGAGCAGGACCACCTCTGGCTTCTAGCCGTTATGTCTCTAAGACAGCAGTGGTGGGAGTTGCACTGGAATAGCAGGAAAGCTCCTACACCATGTCTCCTCATACTTGCCTGTTTGAAAAGAGAAGAGGATATCGTACATTCCTTTTTTTTGGGGGGGGTGGGGGGAGGGTGATATAACTTAAAATTCAGGAAAAAAAATAATAGAATGGCCCAAAAGAAGCAGTTTCTATATAAACAAAACTCTTCAGAGTTGAGGTAAATTTTTTCTTCCAGTCAAAACGTAAATGTTTTCTGAATATGTCAAAATACTTACTATTTTCCCCAGAGTAAAGGTTTCATAAATGTCAAAATAATTGTTCTGACATCTGTGAAATGGTTTTGTTTTGGGCATTTGGAATAAAAACTGGAGCAGGAGGGGCTGTTCATGCACTTCTCAGGGTTCGAGTCAGCCTTTTCCCAAGACATGTCTGTCTGGTTGTTGTAGTCACCCAGTGTAGGGACTCCTTTGGTGGGTCTGGGTGCACGCTTGAACTAATCCAGAAGCTGTGTGAGCGCATTAACATGATGCTGAGCAGGGGCAAACAATCCACAGTGAAAGGTTTTTTTGCTTGGACTCAGGACCAAGCTGACTCATCTTTGCCTGGGAAGGGTCAGGTGGGTACAGCCTGCCTCTCAACATTTCTTGATCCTGCTCTGTTTTACTGAAAGAATTTACTGAAAGTGATCTAGCAAAAACGTCCTTGTTCTGCTAACAGGAACACATAGAAGGGAAGGAGAAAAAAAGCAGCCTTGTGGAAGATGTGGAATAAACTCCCAGAAGCAGTTAAAATTAAACATTCTTTCAAGGACAAACATTCTTCCTTTTTAATTTTCGCTGACCTTTTCCAAATTAAGCTTCTGTGCTGAAAAATCTACTATTAAGCTCATGTTGTAAACACTGATAGCTGGCCACAAGATGTCCCCATTTCCTATGTAGCACCAGTTCATCACGGACCCCATCCTTCAGCCTTTGCCTATGCTTTTTTTCCTGTGAACCCCCTGCAGAGTACTCTTTCCCCTTGGAGTGTCTGCCCTAGGTGCAAAAAATGGGATCTGAGACTTCCATATTTATGCAACACGGTGATTTCAAAGCCAGAGCAGTCACACTTTGTAACACAGGGCCTCAAGAGCTGGTCTCAGTAAGCAGGTTCCCTGCCACTGTCAGTGCCTTGCACGATTATTTTGGATATTTAGGTCATGGAGGGGTCCTTTTCCCTGCTGCGAGACGGTGCATGCTTTGCCAACTGCATCTGCAGAACCTGCAGAACCTTTTCATGTTGTCCAGTAGCAGCGCTGTGGGTGCCACGTGAAATGAAGACATGGCTGATGAACACATCTCAGGAAAAGCAGCCCACCTGCCTCTGCTGCTTTGTAGGTACTGCTTCCTTTGTGCTGTGCTCAGTTCGAGTATGATCTGAGATCTTCTGGAAGTTTCTCCCAAGCCAGGGTTTTGTATTTATCTCAGTGGTGTGGAAAGTCTGCTTGTTTTTCCGTGTCCTGCAGTGAGCATGTGAACTGCCTGCTGCACCAGAGTATCTGCATCTTCAGTAGCTCCCCAGGATTGGGGCTCAAGTTCAGGGCTTCCTTCTCCGTTCAGGTTTCTCTTGGCACGGCTGTCCACTACTTGTGGTGTGCTGCAGCCAGTTCCTTTGGCTTTTCTTTCACGCGACAGGCGGAAAGAGGCTAGAGCTGTCCTGACATTTACTTTCCTTCAAAGTGCAGCAAATAAGGTGGCAATTGCCTTCATCACTCCTCAAAGGGGTAGGAATGTTTGCTTAACCAAACGAAGCAGCGAAATAGCTCATCAGCAAATGTGCAGGTGTTTATGGCAGCTTCTGAAAGTGCCTGTAATTGCCATATGAAATATGCCTCTGAAGAACGACATTAAGACAGTGTTTAAAGCTAAACAACGCCAATGCTCTAATTTGGAATGACTTACCCTGAGGTGGGAGTGAAAGCAACGATCTGCATCCAGCTTTGTGATTTGGAGGCAGGTGTTTTGATCTTCTCCATCAATTTCTCTCTACTTACGTTTTAATAGAACACGCTGTTGTACTGAAGCCTTTGTTCTCCTGGCTCTGTGCTTTTTCAGTTTTTCTTTTACCCCAAACTGGATCCATATGAAATTTTAAAAAGGGGCACACGCCTTGATTTAGGGGGCCGTAACTGCATCGTAGGTTTATGGTCTCCGCTCTGCAGCTCCTTGTAGAGAGCAGTCAAGTATGAAATACCCAGTGACCCATTTATTTGTATCCTTGTTGATTACTGGCAGTTCGGCTGGCTAGGCAAATCAGCACAGTTGTTTCTATTCTATGTCTTATTTATAGCACACAGATTTTTTCTCCAGTTCTGAGCTGGTACAGCCTCTGTTTCAGCAGGGGAGTGAAGCATTACCGGGCCAGAATGCCAGCAGGTATAAATCACCTATAGACCCATCCATTTTCCAGAAACTCCTGGTCTGGTTGACCGATCTCGCTGATGTCCTGTCATCTTCTTCACTATTGCAATTCTTCATACCCCGTGAAGTCAGCAAAGGGCAGAGCTTTTGTGTGAGGCATACCATATTGCATCTTTTCAATAGAAAATACTCTGTCACTTTTTTTTTTTAGTTGTTTTTAAGGAAGCTTTGGTCATGCCTTGTTACTCCGTGGGAGGTCTTCCATGAGCAAAGCCTGCGCCCTGTTTCGGGGAGCTGACCTCCATGAAGTGCCTGCCAGTGCGGTTGTTAAATACGCTGTGACTTACAGCTGCTTCATTTTCTAGAACTACCTTGTATACGGAGAGGTTTGGGCTACAGCCTGCAAATCGGCTCTGTGGCAGCTGTTACCTCTTTGTGTTATTTCTTAACAGGCTGTTCTTGAGATGACCTTGGATTTTAGGTCTCTAATTGATGTAAAAAACACCATCTTGGATATGATGTATACTTTCCCCTAGGAATTTGCTCCGTGTCAGGCTTGCAGAGCCACGAGTTTTCTTCCTTTCATCTATTAATATTTTTCCTGGCTTTCAATCTTCTCTCCTAACGCTGCCTGCATAAATCTGGTTGAGGAGGAGTAGCTCTGATTCTGTCTGGAGCCCTGCAACATGTTTTCCTTACTGCCTGAAGGGATCTGTGAGAGCTCTGTCCCCTTCCCGTGAGGAGTGCTTCGTCTGCTCCACTCAGCCCAGGGAATGAGAGGTTGAAAGCTGGAAACACAGAGTCACACCTCCCGCAGATCAGCTAAGCATAAAGGAGATATTTTGCTATTAGAGGGGCTTGGAGATTTGGGAAAGGGAGCGGGGAGTATTACCCGTATTTGTTTGTGGTCTCCCCACTATTAACCACCTTTTTCACTCCGGGGTAGTTTCTGGTGCAGTGGTAGTTCACTCCAGTTTCTGAGGGTTAAGCCTTGTGTAGTTCAGTATTTTGGAGACCTCTGGAGCGAGGGATAACTCTGCAGGGATGATCAACGGCCAAATAAATCATTGTGCTGAACGTAGCTGATAAAAAAGAAAGTATTTCTCCGTTTTGAATGAGTATATTAATCTTCTAGACGTGAAGCAGCTCGGTGTTTTTAAGAAGTCTCATTATTGTGTTGTTCAAAAAGCAGGAGAACTGGAGGCTGAAGTTAACACGTGCTCTGAAGAACATGGCATAAACGTGAAACAAACTCGCATTGCACTCCAGGAATTGCTGTTGTTTCTCATTCCATCCTGGTCCTGTCGCAGTTACCCTTAGGCTAAGTGATTTGGATTTCAGAACAAGCTGAGACTAACAGTAACCTTAATTTCTTCTGAGTTATTTTCCTGAGGCAGCAACTAATTCCATATCTTTTGTAGCATGTTCAAAAAATAATGTTATCTTTCAGTACTTGATAACAATTCCAGCAGCATTTACTGCAGCAGCAATTGAGGCTGTGGCATGTAATTAAGCAGAGATGTGCAGAACTGTTGTCACGAGATGAGCTTTTTAAAAGCAAAAGCTCATGGAATTTGCCTCAGCCAGAACTGTATTTGGAGGGCTAATTCCTGGCTTTTCTAAAGTTTACCTGAGCTGCTGTTGAAATAAGTGGTGTGGCTGTTAGCACGTTAGTTTTTGGATTGCAGCTTTGGGTTTTGGAGTCTTCCCATGTTAGCTGCAGTAAGCACGCCTGCTTCATTAGCAGCAGGGCTTGTAATCTTAATATTCTTGCTGTGTTGCCACTCCCTCTGCTGGCTTCATGAACCATAGGCTGAAACTCAGCAGGTGTGGAAGGAATGGCTGCGTTCTGTAATTGCAATGCCCCTGGTTCCCAGGGTCCCTGAGCACACGCCTCATTTTTCTGTCTGTGAATATTCCTGTTCATTTGAAACAGGCAACAAAGCATGGTGCAAGTATTTATTTGACCAGGTTCCTGAACTGAGGAGGGAGAAAAGTGATTGATGCAGGGAAAGTTTCACTGCATCTGCATTTTCCCTAAAAAGAGTGATTGAACTGAATAATATTCAGCATAGATTTTTCTACATTAGAGCAATTTATGATCTAATTGAAATGGAAAGGGAAGCAATAGCGTTCTGGCAGAAAGATAGGAGACTTATAGGTCTTGTTTCTGTAGCTTTCAAGAAAAAGCAGATTTTTCCAGCTCTTCCTGTAGTGTTCTTTGGTCACTCAGTTGACTGTCACTGGGATAGCTGTATCACAGTTTTATGAATCTTTGGCGAGGTTATCAACTCTATGGGATTTCCCAAAGGGACAGAACACCCCAGTGTAAAAATGATGTTTCCTTCTTCGATGTTTCAGTGTTTCAAAGCTAACCATAATTCTAAAAAGTCAGACATGAGCCTCGTGAAAGCACTTTGGCCACTGAAACCTCCACAGCACTTCTTGCAGGAGCGCAGATGCCCAAGCCTCTTGGCTGGGACTTAGAGTTGGGTAGTCATGGTCTGCCTAATCCGTATCTCATCTGCTATCTCAGCTTGGATGGGGTCACCTCTTACTTCCTGCCTAAAGGAAATAAGGAATCACTGTATTTTTTCTTTCAGTACCGCTGAGTATTATCAGTGGAAGGAGTGCAGAGGAGGACAACACACCTTTTGCAGGGAGTCGTCGCAGGCAGGCAGGGAAGGGCACAGGGCTGAGCTCTCCAGCCCCTGACACTTGCTGGCTGACTGCAGAGGTGACAGATCTCTGCTTCTACCTCTCTGGGCCACAGGCACTGGCCCACAGAGTTGCCTCTCATGGCAGTACCGGCTGAGATCCCACAGTAGCTGGGCACGGGTCTGCGGCCTGTTCTGCTGGCTCTCTGCATCCCTTCCACCACCTGATTTGCTGGAGGACATCTTCGTCAGGGGACGTAGGCCCCTCAGTTTGGTTAATTTCAGAAATATGATCTGGAAACATCTCATTCAGTGCTGTCTTGATGCTGCTTAAGGCAGCAGGTTAATTACAAGCTTAATTTCAGCAGTCTTCATCAGGGCTCAAGGCTCTCCTCCCATAGGAAAGGCCTGTGTGGCCCTGCGATGAACTAGGTTAGGGAAGCCAGCAAAAAGAAATACATGCATAAATGGATATTCCCCTTCATCTTTTTGTCTGGCTGCACAGACAGCTGGGTCAGCATAACTTAGGAACAAGGGGACAAGAGAAGAAGAATAAATAGGGCATGGCCAAGCTGGAAGAAATGCTTATGAAGCCGTACCCTTGCTCACTAGGTGACTCCCATTTTGACTTCAAAGTTCCCCTTTGTTTAAAGCAGGTACCTTGTGCTTTGAGCATGCATGGTACTGGTTTATCCTGAGATACTCTGCACCCCAGTTTTACCCAACCTGAACATGGAAATGGGATCCCTTTGTGGCACGCTCCCAGTGGGAGATCCAGTACAGGGCTGGGCTAGAGCCAGCATTGCCTTCCCGGGTGACCACCCAGCATTAGCTGCTTCCCCATTGCCTTCCCAGTGCCTTACCCATGAGACATACAAGGTGTTGTGTAGGGAGCAGAGATGCGTAAAGCACTCTGCTCGAGAGACTGAGGCACCCTAGAAGTTACAAGCCAAAGCTTTCAGCCATCTCAGCCTGTTGTTGCTTCTGGCCCGTAGCACATAACATGCTGGCAGATGGCTGGCCTTGCTAACACCTGCCTGTTGCTTCCACTGAAGGGATTGAAGTCAGTATTGCTGGTTCCACATATGCAGGAATAAGGCATCGAGGTTCAAAAATTACGAACATGGAGGGTATTCTGATTTGTATTCTGCTTCTTGTGTTAGTAGGATAAACGCTTCTGAGCTTTGCACCACAGCTGAGGAAGCTTGGCTAGGAATATTTAATTCCATTGCACTAAAAAAAAATAAATCATCTGGCACTAAGAACCAGGTTTTAAGAGCAGTACCAAATATTGTGGAATTCTCATTAAAATCTCAGGCGATAGCAACCCTGCAAATGGGAAGCAGCAGCCATGGAAAATTGTAGCCAACTGTTGGTGTGGTACTTAAGCTTTACGTGATTCTCCAGGCATTTAAGCCCCAGCACCTTTGCTCTGGTGATATAAGGCTTCCTTTTATTTTGTTAGTTGTAGCCGTAAGTAGAACTTTTTTAATGGTCATGAGTCATAGTGTCACGGATAATACACTGCCAAGGCAACCTGGGTGCTCCCGTGACCTCCATCTGTGCTTGTGGCCACATGGATTTGACCCCCTTTTCCTGCTGCTTTTTGGATTTCCCTTTCCAATTCCTTAATGTCAAGTGAAGCCCACAGGTTATTGTCCCTAACAAATGGTAGCTGTTGGGCAGCATTCAGGTGCTACAGGAGGAAATGAGCACATTCTCCTCGGAGCTCCTCGCAGAGCTAAATAAAGATTTGCAGGGCAAAAATAAAATGATGTAATGAGCCTGACAGAAATGGGACAGTAACTGGAAGGTGTTAAAAGGCTGTAGCGGGAACGTGCGGCATTACTGAACTGATTGCCTGTGTTTTAACAACCAGCAGATGAAACTGCTAAAGTTGACACTGGCTTCGGCAGTTTAAGAGCATAGAAATATCCTAAACACATGCACTGTGTGGCTGCTCATTAAGACGTAAGTGAAAGATTGCTGTCTACTGGGTAGAAGCGTTTATACTGCAGGAAACAGATTAAGTGGTGTTTTAATATACAGGAAAAGAAAAAGTGATGGCTTAAAAGCAAAACCCCACCCCCCCAACAAACATTATTTGCCTTGGCTTGGGGATGAGAAACAGCTGTAGGATGTATTTCATACAACTTATAATGGAAAATTAATTGCAGTGAGCATGGACTGCCCAAACCAAATAATGACAAATAGCACTATTTACTCTTGCTTTTTAATGGATAGCATAAGGGTTTTAAGAATTTTTACACATTAGTAGAGACACCAAAAAAATGACAGTTCAAATTCATGAAAGTATGGGCAAGGCTCAGAAAACTCAACTTCTTACAGATAAAACACTTCTTTGAATATATTTTGTTTTGCCAAACATTCCCTGCATGCACATCTCTTTAAAAGGTAAACCTTATCTTTTCAGAAGAGAGTCGTGTCTTGGGAAAGCTCAATTATGAACTGCCTTTTATGTTGTTTTCATTCTATTTGATATCCAATTTAGATCCATCCCAGTATGCAGAATATTTTCTGAATTTTTATCTGAATTTCTGCATTCCAATTTTTCTAAAATTTCAGACCCATTAAAGTGGAAATCTTGTACAATCACACTTTATATATACTTATATTACTTTTTTGTAATGGTGGTTGGAAGCTTGCAAAAAGTAAAGAACCCAAACCTGGATCACTGCCCTCAGTCTTGAGGTAGAGAACTGTAGGATGTGTTCTCAAGCCAACGTTATGTGTTAACATAAAAACTATGAAAGAAGATCAGTGGCTTTCCAATTGTGGCAAAGAGGCAGTAGAATTTAATCTCCTTATTCAATTAGGAAACATATTTCTTAAAGAATATTGCTTCTGTTTCATGAAACATATTTCAGACCAGTATAAACAACTATACTAGACGTGGTTAACTAGTTTCTTTTATAGATCTTTACAGCAGCTTGCCATTTTAGCTGAATAAATAGACCATCCACGCTCTTCTAGCCTTTTTGGCCAAATCACACCATGTTTAACTGCAATTTAACAGATGTGTGTTATCGTCACTGTGGCCTTTTTACTTCCAGCATTGCTATTTAGCCAAATGCTCCTTACAGACAAATTTACATGACTTACCTAAATTGAAATGTCTAGTTGAAAATAGCAAGGAACGTGAGAGTCAGCATGGGACTAACATAGAAACGGTGCTGCATCTGATGTGCTAAATTACTGTTATTCCTTGTAAAAAGTTCATATTTCAACCTAGGACTGAATTAGAGAGGATGGCTGCAGGACCAGTGGGCTCTGTCAACAAGATAGTGTGCTATTGGGATGCTTCTGTTTATAAGGCTAGCAAAACAAAACAAAACAAGTCTGCAAAAAAATCTGTTCTGTTACAGAAGAGAGTCAGTTCTCCACCAAAATGTTAAAATGTGAGATGCTAGCAACAACCTCTCCAGAAAAAAAAAAAAACTGCATCCATTGAATTCTGATTATGTTTTTTCTGCGTTATGTGAAGAATAAACAGAATGGCATAAAAAGTATAATCCCTGGTGGAACATTCACTGTCTCTTTTGTGTGGCAGGATGCAGACAGGGAGGGATAATCATGAAAACACCCTTCCCAATCCACCCCAGGAGTGGTACTGATGAAAAAAGTTTTCCTTATGGGGCTGAGGGGAGGAGGAAAGTTGAAAGGAATTAGCATTTGGACTCAGCTTCTGGAAAGTCTCTATGCTGGCTTGAAGCTCAACCCAGGCACGCAGGAGTTTCCTAGCAGAGTTAATTTCATCAGTGTTCATTATAATTTCTGATAGTTATAATCCGAGTGTACGTGAAGTCTGCTTTCTGTGAAGGCTGGTTAAGGTACAGTACTACTGCTTCTTGTAGTTATTTAAGTCAGAGAATGAGATCCTGAAAAAAAGAAGAAAAAAAAAAAAGTTACTTGCACACAGAACTCTGAGGTTGGGATTAGTTTGGTTCATTCCTTTGCCTCTTGCAGGTAATCCATCATTTATTTACAAAAAGTTGCAAGCGTTTATTTTCTGTGTCAAAAATGTAGTCTCCAGAAGAGCGTTAAGGCATAGGTGTACACAGTTCCTGCCACGCACTGGTGAAAATAAAATTTAGTTTTCAGTTAACGTGACAGACTTCCAACAACTTCTAAAGCAGGTTTTGTTTCCTAAAAAAATCAGCATTGAAACTCAGTAGCAGGTGTATTAGGCCAAAACTACACTCAACTTAAAATCGTTATGTTCAGCTTGCTCAGAGGAAGTGCTGACCAAGGCTTTCTTCTCGGCACTGCCCACTCATTCATGTACTGGAATTTCCATTTAAAACCAGTCGAGTATGAAGGCAGGCAATTGCTTGCCAGCAAGGAACTTAAAAATAAATGCAAGAATTTCAACATGGCATTTTACCCTTATCTCTGAATCGGCAGTTGTAATTTCCAACCAAATAGCGTTGTCTGGCCATAACCTGTTTATTTTTACACCTGTAGTAGAACGTGGTCCCTGTTGCAAAACAGGGCGGTCCTACCAGGTCATTGAGTGCCTCTGGCATAAATTCAGCATGTACTTGTGTGCAGGATGGGGCCTGGCCATCCATGCTTTTTGAAATTTAGGAAATTATGGTTGGCTTTTCACACACATCTCAATTTCAGCAGGGCACTCGCTTTGTGGTGACCCAGACAGCTCCGTTGAGACAGCTCCAGAGGAGGCAGAAGCGCAAGACTTGGAATCATCTGATGAGGCCGATAAGATGAGCAAGGTGAGAAATTTTCATTTTCACATGCGAAGGACTGAAAGCACACCAAGCTCACAGCTGATGTGCTGACTTCCCAGCTGCACCTGATTAGAGCATCTTTCCTGGGAAAATGTGAATCTCACTTTTAAGGTGTTTACAGATGATACTGAATGTAACACTTTACATCTTTGATTATCGTACATCACCATCTCTTGAGCAGGACTTGTACCCTTCTACGGGGGATGGTTCGTATCTTCCCTATCTTGTGACAATATTCCCACATATTTTCGAAACGGGATGGTTTATCGTCTCCAGGTCAGCTGAACCAGAAAATCAGATGGATTATTATGATTTTTTATTCTTTCTTGATTTCTAGGCATGGGAGGAATGTAAGTTAAACAGTATTTCCTTAAATCAATAGCATAGTGCATATGCTAGTTTTTAAATGCAAACTAATTATAGCCAATCTACCTTAAATTGAAGCAAAACTATCCAATTATAGCTAAGAGGTTGTGCAAATGGATTGCTAATTGCTATCTATTAAGGGGTGGGTTTCACAGCAGTTGGTAGTTTGCTGGTGTTGGGGGGGTTCACACAACGTTATCTGCGATGATTAGTGGCTTTTGAGGCAGAATCAAGTGAGATTATGTTAAAGGCAATGATTGTTTTTATGTATTTCATGCATAAGTGATGGTGAGATTTTCCAGCTAATTTTCCACAGAATTCCTGATCTAATGAGTATGAGATCTCACTCAGTTTTTGTTCATGTGCAGGTGTGGTTTTTCTTGGTGTTTTCTTGTTTTAGCTAAAATAGGTTATAGTGAGTCCTGAATTGGTCCCTGTACTCTTCTACTTACTCATTGTAGGAAAAGGAAAAGACCCTGGCCTCTTGTTTCCTGACCTCTGATGTCATGCTAGCCTGTAGTTTTGCCTCTGATAGCCAGGGAGTGGAAGTCAGATAACAGAAAACATTCCTATGCACAAAATATATGCAGAGGCTGCATGTGGAGAAAGGGGTTATTCTTATGTTTTGCTTCCAGGCTTTACTGCAGAACTTCTTCTTGTAAGTACAGAGAATTTCTTCTCGAGTAAGTGGAAGTGTTTGTTGATACTTCTCTATTTTTAACTGTAAGGGTGTGGGATTTTCATGTGCTCTGAAAAGACTGTCTTCTGTTAAGCACTGAGGCTGGGGAAGAGCACTGAGCATAACACATAGCTACTTGGGGAATAAATGCTCATGCTGTGTTTTCTGTAGCTTTCTATTTCTGAACTGCGGCAGGCTGGGGGGCTCCATATTGCAACTTGCCTCCTGGATCTTCAGAGCTGTAATTGCCTAAAGCAAGACCCAAGGATTACACGATTAGCCTTGTGGCTCAGCAGATTTAGTTAAACTGAGAAATGTGCATTAGCAGCTCTAATACTTAACGTTTATGCAATGGAAGAGGAACTTGTAACTCTAAGGAGCCTTACTTCCAATGAGAGGAAAATCTGTCTTTGTAAATGAAAATGTTAGTGAGTTTTTTTATGTAAGAACTCAGAAAGGTATTTTGTGTTGTTTACGTGATATAGGTAGGAGTGAGGCATTTTACTTCTCATGTAGAAGTACTCTGTACTACATGGGCTTTCTTTCTGGTTCTTGAACCAAAGCTATAGAAATTCCCGAATTATTTTGCTAAGCCTATTGAGAAATCTAGTAAACAGCAGAGGGCAATGGTAGAGAGCACTATTACTGCTTCAAATACTAATTTTTAGATACAGCAACAATAAAGAGAAAGAAATTAACAAAAAAAGGCACATAACTGAAAAAAGCTAAATGCATGGAAGGGTTTTCCTGATCCTTTAGCTTTCTGTGTGCTTGGGAAAACTGATTTGCGTGGGGAGCGAGGAGTCTGCAGTGCATTTTGCTCCATGGAAAATCACCTCCTGGCCGGTACCATGAGGACAACGGCAAAGGTGTTTTCCTGTTCATGCGTTGCTGCACCTTTCCATGCTCGTAGGATTATGGAGCAGATTAAGTTGATGTCCTCAGTGCTGTTTTATGTGGGTTATTTTTGTACACGGGAAGTGAAACGCTGCCCTCAGCTCACCAGAAGGGGCATGCTCCTTGTATCACCATTTCCACCACAACTTCCAGTCTTCTTCAGATGCCGAAGGGGACTTTCAGATTGTTTCACGTGTTTATTTACTGTCCATCTTGGCAAAAGCTGAGCAGGAGCACTCTTACCATTTGCTGCTGGGCAGCAGAGGAAATCCAGTTGAGCCAAGCTGGAGCCTCCTGTCTAGTTGCGAAGTTCCCCATCTTTCGGTGCAGATGCAGCATTAGCAGCTGAAGATCAGGAAATAGTATTTGGGTTGTGCAGTAGCATGATTCAGAGACAGGGCTTAATCCTGCAAAGATCATCACTCCGTGGCAGTCTGCTGATGTCCGCAGCGCGCTGCTGAGGAGGAGAGCTCCCAGCTCCTCCAAGGAAATTTCCCGGCTCGCCAGCCAGCAAAGTGATTCTAGATGAGAGTTAATAATTGATGGGAAAAGGAGAGGAACGTAGCGCTGCGGCTGTCCTTCATGCGTTCTTGTAGCACATGCTGGGTAGGCCTGTTATGAAGGTAAGCTACGTGAAATCCTACCAAAAGCTTGACTTGGGTCCCTTCTGCCTTCTGCCTGTAACTTTGCTATGTAGGTGATACGTAGCTGGGTAATACAGGAGGTACTTCAGTGTGGCTCATCTCCTCCTCCTCCCTTCCAGCTGTCTCTTTCCCTTCCCCCAGCTCAGCATGTGTGCACGTGGGAGTGTGTTTGCTTAGAAGGGGTGCATTTGTGTCATAATCTGCAAAAGCCTCCAAGCTGGTGGTGGTAGTGATGGATTTGGAGGGTATGTCAGTAGCTTGGAGGATTCCCCCCTTTTCTGAAAATCTTCTGTGTATCCTAATGACCTGATAACACAGAAATTACCATTATAATAATAAGCAAAAATAAGATTGCTCTAAAGTTCTGTAAAATACTAGAAACCAATTTCCAAGGTGGGTTGAGGCATTCACAGTGCAGTGGCATGGGACAGCTGTTTCTCTCTGAACTTCCTTCCTGTATAATTTCATGATGCCTTTCCTGAATCAACCAACACTCTTACGTGTAGGATCTCTTGGGCTGAAATCTTTGTAAACACTGGCAAGCATGTATGCTTTCTGGGTGCAACTATTTTGTTCCTTTAGGCGCTGCAGCTGGTGGTGGCCTGAATTGTACAGCCAGTGTGTCTTCCCTGGGACGTGCTCCTCACTTTTCCTCCCCCTCCATTTCTCTCATGTGGGAGCCAGTGCTGAACAGAAGAGAGCTGGGAGAGAATAATAGGGGAGAGGAAAGTGTGCTCTCTGCCTCTTCTTCAGTCTTCTTTTCACCTAACACGTGAATTCAAATTTTAGGCTTTTTGTGGTATCTAGATGATGCTTCTCTGTCAGTCACCAGTTCAGCAGAATACTGGGAACTTCTCATAGCAGAGTAATTTCTTAAACAGTTACTTGCCTGTGTGGTGACCTGTTTTGGCCTTTTAAATATTTTAGAATAAACTGAGGTTTAAAGGAGGTATGCTGAAAAGTGAGCGTAAGTGAGTGTAAGTGCTTAATGCTGCAGGTTGCCAAAAGCCGAGCCGCATGCTGTGTTATATCACAAGATGAGTCCTTGTGGACAGATATGTATTTTTCCTGTACTGGTTCTTTGATAGGCATGCTTTTAGAAATCAAAAACCAAATACCACCTGTGATCAGTTACAATACTGCAGGACACTCATTTCTTCTTGCTTTTAATTTGAGGCATCTGCCTCTTGAAAGTAAAGCTAATTACCCCTGCAGCACTCCTGCTTTGGGGAGCATGCTGTAATGGTCTGTGTGTGTGTACACACTCATACCATTTAGAGGTATTCTTTTGGAAGGAAATAGGTCGTCTTCTCTGTGCATTGTTATTGAAGACCAGAATTAAGCTTCAAAAACCTTCAGTGTGCTGCAATAGACGTGAAAGGATTAAAACGGGGATTTGAGGGGTAGCTTTTCCAGTAGCATAACTGGCTTTTTAAAGTTCTTTTAATTCTCTGCCTCTGTCCCCTCAGATGTTTAATATTCTTAGGCAGCGCAGTTCGTAGCCAATCGGCTCATGCTCAGCCACAGGCAAGAGACATTTATATTCCAGGGCTGCCTTCGCCTCCCCTTTGCTGCATTTCAGCCTTTCTGCTGAAGTTTCCCTCTACGTGATTCTATGAAAAGCAGCGTTAAATCTTCAGCTGCAGCTCCTGGCCGGCTTTGAATTCCAGCTGATGCGGTGAGTGAACGAGGCCCACGGCAAATGACACATGAGGAGAGGCTCTGCCTGGATAAATATGGTCGCTGCCCCTTCTTGTTAAAACGCGGCCGTCCTCTGAGCCGCGTCTCAAGTAAGCGGCGCAGGAGATCTCCCTGGAGTGGGAAGGCATTTCGGATCAGCCGAATATGTGGAGAGCTGGGATTGTTCTCGTAGCCGAGCCCGGAAAGGCGGAGTGAGGGCTCCCACAATATATACTGCCTGCCTTCCCGGCGATGTCGGCTCCGTGGCGAGTTAACCGTAAAGTCAAGAATGAAGGCGCTGTGAGGTCCGGCGACTCATTGTACCGCATGCTGTACTTGGTGAGCAGAGCTGCCGCGCGACGTGACTAGGAGAAGTAATTAGCAGCTAACGGAGTTTCCATGCTGTTTTAATTTTAGGGCTATGGATTCGAGGCTGAGCTGTAATGCACGTACCCCGTAGAGGCTTTTTGTTATTGTGCAATGTCATTAACGGCCCTGCCAGTGCATGAAAAGGTGCAGTTTGCCTGAGTTTTGTTTGGGAGGTCAATAGCTTTGAGCTTGCTGCCTGTTGCGGAGCAGAGGTGTTGCATGCAGTTCAAGAGGGTATTCTGTCTGATGCCCAGGCACCTGTATGTTTTTGAAAGGGGAATGCAAAGGGAGATCGGAGTCCAGTCTGACAGCTATAGGGCTGGCAGCCAAAACTCCTGTCTGTGGGCATTGTTAACACCACAATTAATTGGTGACCGTAAGGACTCGCTTCTCCTGCGTGGGAAGGGTGTGAGCTCAGCTCCTCTGCTGAGCCCCCTGCAGAGGAGGGGTTAACGTACCAGCAAGGTAAACTTTGCCTTACAGCCCAGTCGTGCAGGGACTCCGGCTCGTTTTAAGGTTGCCAGATGGGACTGCTGGCAGAATCGTGCCTGAAGTGTGAGGCTGTAATTCTGGAGAAATCCCAGTTCTGTAGTGGCTGGCAAATAGAGCTGGTGCTGGGAGATAAAGGGATGAGCTTCTGTTCCAGGCCTTCCCTGTCCTATCCACTTCCTTAGGAAAATGGGGACAAAGGTGCTTTTGTTCATACTGTTCGGGAGTTTTAAGCAGGCAGCTCTGTTCTGAACCTCACTGGGTGTGATACACACCTGCTTCCTGTCTAGCAATTGATTTTTCAAGTAAATACGAGGTAGAAAGGATCATGTTTGGGCATGAAACAGTTTGTTCAGTGAACAAACAACTGAACAGGTTTGTAAATGTGCTTGAGCCTTTTCATTTTTCATCCGTCTGGAGAGCACGGGATGAATGATGCTTGGGAAATGCACAAAGATGCGAGGCATGGGAGTGGCGAGGCAGAAGCCAGAGCTGGAGCTGGCTGTGGGAGAAGCCGGTGAGCATTTTGTGGAGTGTGCACATGTGGAGATAAGGCATTTAAAAGTCCTCTGGACTTCCTTTTTGGCCTATGGGTGTAACTATTCCCTCTAGGGCAGAGTCAGTGTCTGTATGACAGTTATCCAATTTTCAGCCACTTGTTAGTGTTTGGCTGATGTTTCATGGTGTAAGTGGATTTGCACTCTCTCTTTCCGGGTGACCCATCTTTCCTGGCAGCTTACTGCAAAAGCATGGTGAGCTGTCTGTGGGGTATCAAGCGCAAACTGCTTCAAGCACTTCATTTATTTTTGGAGTTCGATTCCATACCATATTTCTTACGTTGCAACTGGTTTTAGTTGTACACTTGGCTCTTAAAATAAAGTGCCACTGGGTAAGACTTCCTCACCTATTTTTTCAAGAGGTATTCTTAACAAAGCTAAAGGAGGTTTTCAGAGGAAAACCCTCCATATTGTGGGTCTCTGCAGGCTTACATTAACAACTATTAACTGTCAGCTCTTTGTCCCTTCCCAGCAGAGCAGGTCGCTCAGGCAGGCTTTTTTGGCTGCACTGAAGCCAGGCGTTAACCTACTGTGCTTTTTGGATTCAGAGCTGTTGAAATCAAGATGACACACGTTGAAATCTAATGCAAACTGAAGGTTTGGGTATGCTTTGTACTTAAGCGTCCAGCAAACATAGGTGGAACCTTGATCAGAAACAAAAGGAGGAGTTGCTTTGACTAATAAATCCAATGACGTGTTCCATTACCAGAGCTGAATTAATTAAAAAATGGATTGGTTCAACTCCTTTTTTTTTTTTTTTTCTTACCCCACTTTTCCTTTCTGCTTGATACAAGCTTAAATCTAAGATACTGAAGATGAATACTTTTCCTTTAGGAAACTGTGTCCAGGAGGCATTTTTGTGTAGACAGCTACAATTAGTTCATTGTTTACAGCTGTGTCCTGAAGAAAATTACCCTTTGCATAACAAGACAGCTTGTGGTGGTAAACTTGGGTGAGCATTTACAGCCATAAGGTACCTTTAGGGAAAGGAGCTGTATTGTGGAAGGAAATCCCTTACTTGTCACAAAAAAAAACTGTTAATGTTCCTCTCAGGATTCATGGCTGTGTAGCCTTGTAGGTGAACTTAGATGAAAACAGATGTGTGAGCAGGCTACGCAGCCCAACCGATGTGGAACATTTTTGGCATGTGGTCATCAGAAGATGTGGGGTGGTTCAGGCTCCTGGTGCTGTTGTTGCTACTGCCTGGTGGGAGTCATCTCCCAGGGGACAGGGCTCTGTCTCCAAACTGTAAGGTGATGGGTATGCTTGTTTCTGCTCCTTTTTTTCTTTTTTTTTTTTTCTTCCCTACTTGTCCCCATTTCTGCCCTCTGCCCCATATCCTCTGAACAGGAGAATTTGGGGTAAGTTCAGGAAGTTTCAGTGTGGACTGGAGGGATGTAGAGGCATTGCTGGAAGTCTGTAAATCTGGATTAAGATACCGTGGCAGGATTAAACACAGAAGGTTAGAGAGGTGTGATCAAGTAGAGCAGCTCCTTTCCCTCCCTTGCCCTCATCAGGTCTCAGGGAGGGGAGGAGACAGGGCACGCTGCAGCGTTAGCAACCCTAGAAGCCTGGGGCTGTCGTCATTGACACCGGAGACTGTACCTGCTCCAAACTTTTCAGTGAAATGAAAGATGCAAGTAGGAGATCTAACTAGAGGAGGTGAAGAGAGGATATTTCTCTTTATATAGAGTCAGATGATTAAACATTAAAGAAACCAGCTAGGTGTAGCAGCTCTGGGGAAAAAAGGAAAAAAGAAAATGATTTACGGGGAGGAATTTCACCCTGCAAGGCGTGTTTCCAGATCAGAACAAAAATACAGCTACTTTCCAAAAGGGCTTGCATTTCAAGCCTTAGGCTTTGGTTACCCTGATGGCTTTGCTTCCCCCAAAAACAGCTGAAAAGGTTTCTGTCTCCGCGTTGTCTCCTTGGCTCTGCTGACACAGCCATTCATTCACAGGACTGCTGCAGACTAGATCAGGGAACTGCAGAGGGCTGGAGTGTTTTGTTTGCACAGTCATTTTTAGTTCTCAATTCTTGGGCCCATTTGTTTGTTTCAATTGCAAGTGCTGGACAAGCCTATTAAAGTTCATGCTCATCTGAAACCAGGAATGGTACTGAA
Source organism: Oxyura jamaicensis (assembly GCF_011077185.1). Taxonomy (NCBI): domain Eukaryota; kingdom Metazoa; phylum Chordata; class Aves; order Anseriformes; family Anatidae; genus Oxyura; species Oxyura jamaicensis. The sequence goes on along the minus strand of NC_048893.1, from coordinate 107,913,244 downwards.
CAGCACTTCAGTTAACTTGGATTGTGCATTTTTTTCCCTTATCCTGGGTCACTGAAAGATAAAGTAGACAGATGTATGAAATGATGTCTACACTTCTGGACTTCAGCGACTTATTAAAAAGCCTCCAAGCTGCAACTGTGTAACTGCAAAGGCTTCTCAACTCTATTGTTCGTTTAGCTCTTGCCTAAGATATTACCTCTAGCCTTTCTTCTTTTTAAAGAGTACAGAACAGGTTGCTGCTTTCTGTCGCAGTCTTCATGAAATGAACCCTTCTGATTCAAGTGCTCATCCTCAGGAATTCACAGGACCCCAGCTGGCCACCATGAGACAGCTCACAGATGCGGATAAGCTGCGAAAGGTTATCTGTGAACTTCTTGAAACAGAGCGCACCTATGTCAAAGTAAGGGATCTCAATGTGTCGGTTCAGTCTGCTAATGTTTCTTCTTCCAGAAAACTTTGGTAACCTCTTCTCTACTTCAGATCCTATTTTGTGTATCTCTTGTCAATTTACCTCCAATTTTATAAGCTGTCACTAGAATAATAACTTAAACAGATCTCTGAAATAAGTAGGCATTCAGAATTCATTCAGTCATTTTGAAATAACTGTGGTTGGTATGCAGAAGAACAATGTTCCACAAGATCCATGATTTTGTGGGTAACTATGTAGATGTTTCCTTTTGCACAGTCGTAAATTCTGTGAAATTTGACTCTTGTTTTATATGTGTGGAGGAAACATCCATAGGCTTGGAAAACTGTGATCTTAGCCACTTCAATAAATATTCAGAAGCCGTTCAAGAAACCAACACGGGAATCTTTTTCTGATTTTGTAGGACTTAAACTGTCTGATGGAGAGATATCTGAAGCCTTTACAAAAAGAAACGTTCCTCACACCAGATGAGGTATGTTAACTGTTCCTTACCTTTTTGCTAGATAGCTTACATGCACACACTACTCCGCTTCACTAGACTTGATGTGCTAGTCCCAGTGAGCTCTATAGAGAAATTTAGAATTCCACTTCTAAAACGGTTGATTGAGCAGCACCTTTATGCTGTGCTTTTATTTTAATACATTATACAATAATGGATAGTGTTTTTTAGCCCTGACATCACACGTTATACAACTGGACTGAGAATTAATGAAGTTCTAGAAAACACGATTAAGCTGCAAAGTGATCTTAACAGTGATACTTTGAGCATGTTGCTTTTTCTTTTTTTCTCGCATTAGCTGGATGTTCTCTTTGGGAATCTGACTGAAATGGTAGCGTTCCAGGTAGAATTCCTGAAAACTCTTGAAGATGGTGTAAGGCTGGTTCCAGACCTGGAAAAGCTTGAGAAAGTTGAGCAATTTAAGGTAATCTCATTATTTACACTCAGAGTAGACTTACATTTTGATGTTGTACATAATGATGAAATATATCCTGGAAATTGTCCTCTAACACGCTTCATTATATTTGTGTTTTCTACTGTCAGTCTGCCTGTGAAAACTTACATCTATACACTCGAGACTAATTGTGGGCTAATACTGGGACTGTTTGAAGAACATCCCATGGTGATTGATTGTACTTCATGTTACATTTAACTGTGTGGAGCACTAGGAATGTGTCACGCCATGTGCTTTGAGATGCTATTCTTGCCCTTCTGTGAGATGTCTTGTCTCGAGCTGTAAGGAGAATCTAGAAATGGAATATTACATAAAATCTTTGTTCTGACAAGCCTGATGTAGTAGTTCAGAAACCCATTAGAGCTACGGTTCAGAACATAAATTGAGTTCTGCATCTAGTTTTTTTGTGCATAACAGAACTATATAGCAAGTACTTCTGAGTATCAGCACCTGTGCGTGAAAAGTAGAAGTGTAAACTAAGGGCATATATACTTCATTAAAAATATATATGTATATTTTTTCTCCTATACATGTATTTTATTTTTTTTCCCAATTCAGCTTTTAAATATTTAAAGGGAGCTTATAAAAAAGATGGAGAACAACTTTTTGCTCAGATAAGCGGAGTACATGACAGGACATGGGGGAATGTTTTTAAGCTAAAAGAGGGAAGGAGGAAATCCTTCACTCAGAGGGTGGTGAGGCCCTGGCACAGGTTGCCCAGAGAAGCTGTGGATGCCTCATCCCTGGAGGTGTTCAAGGCCAGGTTGGATGAGGCCCTGGGCACCCTGACCTGGTGGGTGGCATTTCTGCCCATGGCAGGGGGTTTGGAATTGGATGATCTTTAAGGTCACTTCCAACCCAAGCCATTCTATGATTCTATGACGTGTGGAAGTAGTAATTGTTTTATGTCTTCCATAGTTACGTACTGAATTTATGGCAAGTAGCTAATATAGCGCTTAGTCTTTGGGGAATTTTACCCATGCTTTGACAACTCACCTTGGCAGAGGACGGGATATTTTGATGAATAATAATAATTCCATTGGGATTGCTCTTCAGCTAACGTGTAGCCCTGGAAGAACTACAGAAATAAGTTTGTGTGTGTGTGCATGCAATTTTTGCTGTCAGGTGTTCATTTAAAATCAGCATCAATCCTGAATGCTGCTGTCCTAACTAGAACACCGCTTTTGTTTTGTAGGACACATGCCCTTAATGGGGAATGCAAATACACTTTTAGTGGTAGAAGCCTCTGTAATCAGTGCTTGGACCTTTAAGAGAGAAACTGGGAAGAATCCTCCTTATGGAGAGAACTGTGTTCTGAGTACTGCTTCTTCTACCTCTTTACAAAAACGCATATCAACTTCATTTTCACTTCTGTCCTATGGGCATAGTCTGAAAGCAGCGTGCAAAACAGAACTTTGGGGCTTGGTTTCAGTTCTGTAGTTTGTTTCTTTCTGCTGACTGTAGGCAAGCTGTCTGTGTGTTGTCTCATTCCCTCACACCCCATTCTGTCTTCTTCCTTAGTGGGCAGGAGAGCAAAGGCAGAAACACCTGAGGGAAATATTGTTTGGCCCATAAGACAAACTCTTTTTCAGCAGCGTGGGGACCTTGCTGTGTTTGTGCAGAGGGGTGCTAGTCCTGCTTGCAGTTCCTCTGATCCACTGAGAAGCTGGATATATCTAGTCCTTCCTATGGCCATTATTTAAACAAGAAGGTTTTAAGCTCAGGCGTTTAAACAGTTGTGGAGCTGTGAACCTAGTTCCCTGTTAGTCGATGTGTCTCCAGATCAGCCTGACTGGGAACACGGATAACTAAGTCAACAACGCAGTCTGTATCAAGGCTGGATTCAGGCACCGAGGCTGGTCCTATTTTCTTCTAGGTAGTGTGAAAATACTCTAAAAATGCAGTGTCTGTCATTTGAAAGTCAAATGGAAATGCTCCATCCCACTCCTGCTTCTCTCCTATTCCCCTATGCTTCTACCCCATTATACAGGTCAGAGGAAAAAAAACATTCTAGCTTTTTTTTTTCTTTTTTAATCCTAGAAAGTGTTATTTTCCTTGGGTGGATCCTTCCTCTACTACGCCGACCGTTTCAAGCTGTACAGTGCCTTCTGTGCCAGCCACACAAAAGTCCCAAAAGTACTGGTGAAAGGTAAGAGCAGTGTGATGGTCAAACAGACCAGAAAGAGATGTGGCAGCAACACATTGGTCTGGGCTGTTTTGGGCTGCTGTGGGGATGATGAAATGTGACTACTGTGCACCAGAGACCACGTGGAGAGATTTGTGATGGAGGGGTGGGAGCATGTGTGCCTGGCTGCTCTCCAGAAGTCCTTGCAGTGGTGTGAAGATAAGTCTGTCTGTCCTGACAGGCTCACAGAGCTCCGTGTCATGGATGTTCTTAGACCACCACTGATGTAATGATATCCAAGTAGCTCATTACAAGAGGTGGTTAACCTTGCATGCAGTTTTTCCTCAACTCATTTTTTATTCTCCCCCAAATTGTCTGATTTCTCTTCAATCATATGGGGAGTGAAAAGTCTTCATAATCAGGCAATGTGGCCTGCACTAATGGATCACTGTGTTTTTTGGAGCCAGAGGTGGTGATGACCTCTGGTTCCTCTTAGGGTATGTGCAGTGAATCCATGCTTGTCATAATCCCATCGAAGCTCCAGCAAATGTGGTTGAATGCTGACAGCTGCTAGGAAAAGACGAGCCTGGGACACTGTTTTATGGAAGCTGTCTAAATGTTTTAACTTCGCCGTGCTCTTTCCCCTCTCTTCTTCTTCTTGCTTTCGATCCAATTTGCCTGAGAAGTTTACACGTACAAATTCCTAGCTAGCAGAGCTTGGCTTGCTGAGTTGGAGATGAATGAACTATGGTTTGGCTTATAAGTGCTCACCGCCCCCCTTGCCTTGCAGTGATGGTTTTTGTCCCATAAAACTGCTAATCTCTCAGAGCTAGCAATGCTTCATGCAATTCATTTCTGGCTGAGATGCTGCATAAACAGATGGTTCCATTTGTAGGAGCTCTGCCATTAAGGGGGGAGATATCCCAACATCTGGATGTCTGTCAATACAAAGGTTTTTGTGGGTTGTTGGTTGGGCTGTTCGTTTTTTTGCTGTGCAGTTTTTTTCATATCTTCTTGTAAACGTTCATTTACCATGCTGCAAAGAATAGTTGGCAGCTCTGTGGAATACATGAATTAATGATTTGTTGCTAGTCACGTTCATGCGTCCTTTTGGCATCTGTTTCACCGTAATGTTAAGGGCATAGACTAGGTAGTTCTGGCGATTTTTTTTATTTTTTTCCTTACTGACTATATTTGTAAATGAAAAATGGTTGAGCTTGAATTATGACACAAACAGAACTTCGTATTTGATTTCGGAGTTATAAATCTCTTTAAAAGCCTGGCAGAGTATTTTAAGTGTAATTTAGTGTCCTCAGCTGAGGTACAGGTGACTTTTGGATTTGAAATTGAAGTTGCCTTATTAAAGTGGGTGACTGCCTGAGGGACGAAGCAAAAAACAGTCAAAAAAGAAAACCACCCAACCTCAGCAGGGAATGTGGCTCCCATTAAATAAGTTCTGGGGAACTGTTTCTGCACTGAATAACTTGTATGTCTAAAAATGCCACCTTATCCATGCTTCCCTCCCTGTACAAATTTATGTTCTAGTAGAAGGAGCAACAGGGGAAATAGTATTTCTAGAAAGTCAGTAGCAGTAAGGTAAAAAAAGATGATAGCAATCAGGTACCCAGTCTGCCTGCGCTCTCAAAATAAGATGTATAAATTTACTGCCTCCTGCCTCCTTACTAGCTCTTGATTTATTTATTGTTGTTCCTTAGTATTGCATTTTAATGTTTAATGATACAAAAAAATAAACACAAAAACCAGACTTGCCAATATTATGGGTATACCTGTCAGACTAGACTCATGATGACTGTGGCTTCTTACAAATATCCAATTGAGCCTTTTCTTTAAGGAAGCAGGTGACTGAAAGAATTTATGCTTCTCTAAAATAGTTTCAGGGCCAGAAATACCATGGATAGTGAAATCAAAAACTGTGTATTTTGGTACAGTGTGTAGGTGCTTGATATTAAATCATAGAATCTCTGTGGTAAAGTGTCAGTAGCACAAAACCTCAAGTGCATAAATCCAGTAATGTGGATCTGATAAATCTGCAGTTCCTTGCAAAATGTCTATGGATAAATGAATTTAAAGCCAGAATAATCACTTTACCGGGGCAGCTGTTGTTATTTCCACTTTACCCAGTAGCTTCATGTTAATCTTCTAGCCAAGACAGACACTGCTTTCAAGGCGTTTTTGGATGCTCAGAACCCCAGACGGCAGCACTCCTCCACGCTAGAGTCTTACCTCATCAAACCCATCCAGCGGATACTGAAATACCCTCTCCTGCTGAAGGAGCTCTTTGCTCTGACAGATGTAGACAGCGAAGAACATTATCACCTTGATGGTAAGGACCTAAATTACATTCCTCTTCCCTGTTTAAACTCTAAGCCCTTATCCTATCCTTCTTCTCAGAGGTTTAAAAATATATATTTTTTTCTTTTCCTTGTTCTCTCTCTCTTCCAGTGGCCATAAAAACAATGAACAAAGTTGCCAGCCACATTAATGAAATGCAGAAAATCCATGAAGAATATGGGGCGGTGTTTGACCAACTCATAGCAGAACAAACGGGGGAAAAAAAGGAGGTAACAAATGATCAAATTTAGAAGACATAGGCTGATATTTTGGTGTCTGTATCATGAACCTTAAATTTTATCAAACCGCTTACCTTTCCTGTTGTGTCATTTCAGTAGGTCCTGGTGCAAAACGGTAAATTCCAATCCAATTCAAAAACTGCTTCTCCATGTACAGTGCAGTGATTGGGACCAATGTAAAGAACTGGGTTAATTCTCTTTGAAGGTTGTGCTTTGGTCAAAATCCCAGCCCAACATGTAGTTTAATTTTTTTTGTCCCTCTTGGCACTCCTCGTTCCACATAAACAATCTGAGTGGACTGCTGTGCTGAGGCAAGTCAGTACTTAATTGTTCAGTCACTTGAAAGATATCCAAGTGTGAGATCCAGTCTGTGAGAAACTACTGTTGCTGATTTAGAAACTGTTAGTGGGCTTGATGCATGACAGAGCCCTGGGCTTTGGTCTTGATCTCACAGAGCGCATGCTGAAAAGTGTGAAGGTTGAATGTGGCTCAGCCTTTGGAGACCATCTCAGAAACCTGTGGAAGATATCTTGAAGATTCAAACTGAGACCTGGACCTCCCCATTTACTGACTAACATGTAGGCTTGCAGTCCATCAGTGCAGTGAAGGACAGTGGTGGGCAGTAATGGGCAAGGTCAGGGGAAACTTGAGAAAGATGGGGAGATGTGCTGCAGAGCCGATGTGAGCTGTGATATGGGTGAATGCTGGAGATACATGACCATATGAAGTAATGGTTGTGGGATTTTGCCACCGATTGGGATGAAGATCAAGCCTAAGAGTCATTGGGTAAATACAGGGCACAGAGATGACTAGGATTGAGTGGTCTGGTCTTGGGGAAGTTTTGGGGTGTGTCTTGGGCACCATCTTCTTTGGGGAGAAGCAAATGGAGGGTAGGGGGCAGAGATCAGGTGCCTTTGTCAAACCTTTGCTGATGCTGGCAAGAAGGATTGGAGAAAGCATGTCAGGACTTCTGTTGGCAGAGCAGTTGTGCCTTGGTGTTCATGTGGGAGAGGAGATGACAAACTTCGTGTTTGCTCTTGTTATCAGGGAGAGTTCAGATTGTTCTGCTGGTGCTCTCTGTGGTATTCTTTTGCAAAAGGCAGACTTCACAGAGAGAATGGGGGGAGAAATTGTGTAAGATGACCCCTAGACTGGGAATAGCCCTTGACCTTGTCACTTTGGGAGATCAGAAGTCCGAGTGAAAGAGCTGGTTGCTGCAGTGACGTTAGGATGCATCTCCCAACAGTCGTTCTGAACTCATTTATTAGTCCATTACCAGCAATGTGCCTTCCTCAGGTGAAACTTTGGGGAAAATCAAGAACCACGTCAACTGTTGGGGGGAGGAAGCTGCTGGGACTGCTTTACCTGGTGTTGTCTTTGAACTATACCCCAAACTGTGTGTGTGATGGGGTTATGCTTAAATGTTCGAACAAAATAGCAAGAAACTTGTAAAGGAGAAGATGGACAAATGAGCAGGAAAACATAAGGAAAACATCTGATGTGGCTTTTCTGTTCCTTTGTCTTTTTTGCAAGCCATGACTTCCTATAAAAGAGAGATCCAGGCTCTCAGTCTGTCTTTTCCTAATCTATGCCCACCAATTAAAGATTTACGTGCATCTAATGCCAGCTGTCAGAGTCTGTTTGCACATACATGCAGTCATCTGGTTAAGTATCTTATTCCAAAAATTACTTGTGTTGTTTGTTTATTTGAGAATCAAGTCCAGGGAAGTTTTCTTGAACTGATGAAAGCTTTGAACTGAAACACTCTGTGCATATGTTTGTGATTGGCAGGTTGCAGACCTTTCTATGGGGGACTTGCTCTTGCATAATACCGTGATATGGCTTAATCCGCCTGCTTCCCTAGGGAAATGGAAGAAGGAACCTGAGCTGGCAGCATTTGGTTCGTATCCTAGTAATTTCATTTCAGATGTTTAAAAGACTGTCTAATGTGCCGTAGCAGATATTTGTTGAAGGTAGTTGAGCATTGCCTTCTGCAAGGTTGGCTGGAACTTAAAACTGTATTTGTCTCTTTGTCATGGTCAAATTCTGTTCTGTGTTGATCTAACTCTGCTGAGTAATTTGGAGATGACTGCTATAATAGTGAAAGAGTTTCTTCAACTTGTATCCAAAGCTATAAATTGAGAGCTATGCAGAAAGGTATTTCTCGTATCTGAGAAGATATATTTCAGTAATCTGATGGATGCCATCTAACTCTGCTTCACATCCTGTTGGGCAGGGTTGGGGCTTGAAGAGGCTCTCCCTTTTCTCTCCATGCCTTTTGCCAAAAAGGACCTGAGCATTTAAATTTTAGGGGTCTTAAAGCTAAGCCAGGACTCCCAGAGAGTCTTGGAGTGATCTGTCTTCCTCCAAGAACTGTATCTTGGGTGGCCAAAAGAGAAATTGAAACAGTTTTTGGCATAGATTTGAAGGTCTTTCCACTGTATCAAACCACGGTTCTTTGGAAAGGTACATGAGCACTTATATTGGCAAATCATGCATTTGTTACTTTCAAAGTGAAGTCAAGTTTAGCAGTGTGTGCTAGGTTTTCTTTATTTGTTCCCAAACTTCTTCACACAATGAGCTTTTATGTCGCTATTTTCAGAAAGCCATGCTGGTTGGAAGGCCAGTGACTTTTGATTTATACCAAACAGCTTATGAATGAAGAATTTTTCAGCTTTGCTCTGAAGAACACACAAATACTGACTGCTTTGCTATAAGCTGGGAAATTGCCCAGTTATGCCTTGAAGCTGAGTAGCCTCATAAAAGATGCTAGGAATGTGCAGCAACTCTAAATACTCCAAACAGCTTTAAACTAGTTTAATAAAATGTCCAAAATAAAGTGTCTGTGCAATTCAATCCTAAAACAAGGGGTATGTTTGAGGCCTGACGAAAGAGAACACAAGGAAAACCAGAGTCTTGAAAGACAAATTCTAACTCCACGTGGATGTTACATGATAATAGAGAATCAAATTGCACCTCTGTCCACAAGTGTTGTTCACTTCCTAATTCAGTATTGACCACTGTTCCGCACCTGGGAGTGGTTCAGATTTCAAATTCTGCCTATGTGTGGTCTCACCTGATGACTGGCAGCATGTAGTTGGATGCTGCTCATTTGTCTGAGGTGGACTTATCTAGGCAGATTACTTTTGTTTAATTATCTTTTAATAGAACTGCTGGGTTTTGAACAGTTGTTCAGGTAACTGGCAGCTCTTAAATTACTTCAAGTCATTTGAAACTTGTGTTTGTGTGCTAAAGGCCATTGAGCTTGGGATTTTTGGTAGGATTACTCCTGCCTTCCCTCCCTGACTCAGCTGAGGGCTGTCTGAGGAGTTGAAAGGTCTGTGAGCTTGGGTGTGTAGGAGACCCGTTCCCAACCTTATTGACTACATGGCTTTTGTTTTTTAACTTTCTTCTCCAGTGTTCAAAACAGCTGTGGTCCTTGTGTACAAGGATGGTTCCAAACAGAAGAAGAAACTTGTAAGTTGTGTGAACTATTTCATTGATGCTGAGTATGTTTGTAGTTCTAGGATCAAGGCTTACTTTCCATAAAGCTGTGGTGTGAGTGTGCTTTTGCATATGTGGTCCTTGTCCTCTGCCACACAACTAAGGATTTGAGTAATTCTGAGTGGTGTGGCCTACTATTCAGTGCTTTGCAAGTGTTCGTTTAGTTTATCCTTTGCCCTCTGCTGGACTATTCATGTTGCCTGCAACATCCATTGTATGCCGTGGAGTTGATTTCCATGAAACAAGGTACCACCTTGAGCATGCCTCTTCTGTTTGGCTCTTTGACTCGTATGCACTGGTCAAACATGAGAGCTGTCGGTTGGTGTTCTTAGTGAAGCGTAATGTCTTTGCTTCAGTTCTGGCTATTAGTTTCTTCAAGTATAGCATGCAAGTGCTGGCTGCTCTCAGCTGAACTAGGTGTGCCTACACTGTATCAGTGGATCCTACTAGAATCTAGAATTAGAAGATAAAGCTAAGCTCGACAGTGAACATATGACTTGCTACAACAGGGAACACAGTTTATAGTATTACAGGAAACACTTTGATTCCCACATATGGCAAAAACCAAAAGTGTTATTTGAAATACTCGTCTTCTAAGGTTACCTGGACATGAAATAAGCTTGGAGTGACCAAAGCAAAACAAATGCAAAGTATGTGTTCAGTTGGAGGTGAGAATGCAAGATTAGTTGCAAAAAAATTTGAAGGTGTTGATAGGAGTTGATCGGTCTAATGGTTACTTTTGTCTGGAACTTAGCAAGATCTTTGTAGACAGACATTTCAGTGCTGCTGGTTACTAAAATGTTCTAGTGAGAAAAGAATGGCAACAGGCCTCTAGCTGGACACTTTTAGTGCAAAGCAATGGAGACCTTGGTGTCTGAATATCCTAAGGTATCTCATTTCTTAAGGGTATTTTGAAATTCTTCCAGGGAGGATCACATAGAGCTTCAATTTATGAAGACTGGGATCCGTTCCGCTTTCGTCACATGATACCTTTGGAAGCACTGCAGGTTCGAGCATTGGCAAGTGCAGGTAATGTTCCAGCTGCATGAATTTGGCAGTCTTTTTAATGTTTGTTTTGGGGATGTTCACTGATCACTGTTCGTCCTTAGTATGTGTGTATGCAGCTTTGGGGACCTGAGAAAGGAATCTAATAGCCCTGGAGAGAAAAGGGGCAGAAGCTCAAATTCTGTATCTGCCTTGTCAGTACTTTTTTGAAGGCAGTCAAGGTCCTGGGAAAACAGGACAAAGTTGTTGCTGACTCTGGTTCATTTTGTTCCTCTTCTAGAGTCTTGAAGGAAATCTTGCAGCTGTGAGAAAATAGGGCTAGTGAATTCTTTTTCTTGTGGTAGATGGCTTCATGTGAAAGTTATTGTTTAAAACTGAGATTTTTAACATATGATCCTGTTCTTCCACATAAGTGAAAGTGGGAGGAACGTAGGATGTAGCTGTTTGCAGAAGTTACGCCTGTAAAATGTGACAATGATATATGAAATATCTGAAGAGCTGTTTTTTTCCCCCCATGTTTTATAGGACTGAGTGACTGAATACAAAGTTCTACTAGATTTTAGCCAGTTCAGGAGTCTGTTTCATTAGCCACTTCCCCACTGCTGCCTTTCATCCATAAATTAATATTATTTTCAGTGTATAATTTGTTGTCTCAGACAGTCTTAAATTTTTTTAGGGTAGTGGAATAACTATTGTAACTGAGGCTTACGGTGAGAACCTGATGTATGAAGTGCTATTTATTTTTTGTTGCAGATGCAGAGACCAATTCTGTATGTGAGATTGTCCATGTTAAATCTGAGTCTGAAGGCAGGCCAGAAAGAACGTTTCACCTTTGCTGTAGGTAAGTGTGTTTCCAAATCTTCCAGCGGCAGCTGCATCTCTGCATCCCAGCTTGCCTATGTCATTTGTTTAAGGCAGTCTGGGAACAGCTGTTGAGGAAGTGAGCAGAGGGTGTTAGAACCTCGTTTCTGGCAGGCAGTTTCATAAGGTCTATTAAGATAAAGGCATGGATCTGATCAGCCTCGCACTTGTATGGGAATGTCCTTATTACAACTTTCCTTTCGCAATTTTACATCCAATTAAACTCCAGCATTATACTAGGTAGCCATTTGTGTGTCTTGTTCAGCTGGCCTTCCATGCCAACAAGTTCCAACCCCTGCTCTTAGGGCATTACCCTTTTCATAAATGAATTTTGTCTGTCTGTGTCATGGTGGTTGCCCTGATGTGTTTTAGGCTTCAAATCAGAACTTGGTACGCAAGGATGCCAGGGTCCAACGGAGCTGATATCAAGGCAGATCTCACTACTAGGTAGTAAAGATTTGCAGGACTGCTTCTTGGTGTGTGATTATGGGAGACAAACTGAGATTGAATCAGTCACTGTAGGTCAGTTTGATGTTTATCAGAGAAAGCAAAGTTGGTGGTTAGTATTGGAGGGAAAAGGAAGGCTCAAGGAGTGAATGGCTAAATGTTTGGTTAACATATAGAATATTTATTTCCTTGGATGTCTGTTGCAACTACTGTAGATTCAGCTTTGCCTTGTAAATACTGATTTAAATTGAATCTTCTCTGGGGAAATGTATGCCAGTCAGTCTTCAGTTTTAAATTACAGTACTGATTATTTTTTATCTTATTTACAGTGAGCTTTCAGCAGTTTGCAAGAGGTAACTCTGCCTCTTGTATTTTCACCTGTTTTTCAGTTCACCAGAACACAGGAAGGACTTTCTGAAGGCAGTGCATTCGATTCTGCGGGATAAACACAGAAGACAGCTTCTTAAAACCGAAAGTTTGCCCTCATCCCAGCAATATGTTCCTTTTGGTGGAAAAAGATTGTGTGCTCTAAAAGGTGCAAGGCCAGCCATGAACAGGGCAGGTACTGTAGGGCTACAGACTTTCAAGATCCCAGTAACCCCAGCACCATTGTAGGATGTGGTGTTATCTGATACTTGTGTATTAGGATTGGCATTCTCTCCTGTGTATGTAAAAACTGCTGTTTTTCCATGCTTCACCTCCTCGAGAGCCTTAAATTGCCTCTGTTTACCTTGCTTTGCACTCAAGGTTCAGCTTCAGAGAAGTCCTTCTGGCATGGAAGGAAGAAACAGGATTTCTGTCAATACCAATTGGCTGTGCACTTTAATCTGGAAATGGGTTTCAGCTGAACCAAACAGAAGCCCGCTGCATATTTCTTAAACAAAAGCATGTACAGAGTTCTCAAACTAACCCTAGCACTTTTAACTAAAATTCACTTGGGGGAGCTGATTTTTCTTGTGCGTGATGTGGTTTGGAGAGACAGCTTTGTATGTCCTCCGTTTTTAGCCTTTTCAGCTCTATTGCTAGAGGGCATGTACTTCTCACACTTTGAGAGGCATGCACTTGATGCATTATTTTTGTAATGGTCTGTCCATCCATGTATTTTCCTCCATGGATTTTCCATCCATGGATTTTCCTCTTCGGTTGACTTCAGGCAAAAGCAATGAGAAAATCCCAGGGAAAAGCAGCTTTCACTTTCAGAACACTAGATGATGGAGGGAAGAAACACTTGCTTCCAACTGAAAAATACACAGCACTGCTGCGTGTTTTGTTCTGGTCTGGTTTTTTCTGCTCATTAGATCCAGCAATGTAGACAACAAGGCTTTCTGTTCCTCTTCTGTAATAGGCTGGCCAGACCAATAACATTTGCAGCACGGCTTCTAACTTGAGGTGATGCTAGCCATCAGCCTCAGAGGCACTTAAAATGTTAAGTAAGAGGATTGAGAGGAGGACCAAAATGCATCTGTTTTACCACAGTGCTTCTTCAATCAGCCTGTGGGGTTGATGTGTGGATGCCAAAACTTACTTTAGTTCGGCTTGGCAGTGCATTTGCGTGATGAATTCTGCTGCAATTAAAATCTCCAGACTTTTCCCTATAGTTAAGACTTGCAACTGCTGAACTTGATGCATGTTTTGAGGGTCAGGGATATTAAAATGTAACCCTCGCCCCTCAAGCTGCTGGAGTTCAATGAATAAAAATTGCAAGTGCTGAGGCGCTGTTTAGTGGAAGGAGACAAACTATATAGCCTTGGAGCTCACCTGCTTGTGATGGAGCTACCTGTGTGCGCAAATAAAGTGCTGGAATGCCTTCAGGTCCTTTGGCTGCAGGATTCATCCCCTGCTTTGTCTCATAAGCCTCTTAGGAAAATGTTCCAACACGGGACATGTGAATTTGCTAATTGGGCCAGTTACAAAAGCTAGCAGACCAGCTGATGCTGCGTAAGGAACTTCTGAAAGGTGTCTTTGTTTCTCTTGTTTTTTCCTCCCTAGTAAGGAGAAAGTGTGGAAGGGAGTAGCAGAACCTGGATAGGAAACTTCCCCATAAATAAAGCAACAACGCCAGCACCTCCAGTACCGAGGTAGCTACTTGGAAACCTAAAATGTTGCTCCTAGCCAAGACAAAGCAATTGCCATGTCGGCCTGTAAGGCTAGTTGCGTTTTGCTGTGTACTGACAGCAGGGAGCTGCTTCTGAGAAGCTGAGCTGAACAGATGCACTTTGTGCTGGCTGGCTGCCTACCGCTTAGGAGGAACAGTAATTGTGGGCCATTATCCCAACTGTGGATCTGAGTAGCAGAAACTCCTTTTTCAGCTGGAGAGAGACCTGTGCCGAGGAGCTGAGTGAAGTAGGACTTGCCTGCAGGGAGGATGCTGAATGACTAGGTCATTCTTGGGAGTCTGCCTGGTTTGTGCCTAGCGGTGTTAAATAAAGGGCCCTTGGAAGACTAACTTTTTAAAGAGAGTTGTACCGTGTGTAAAAAGCCTCTGGGGTTTTATCTTTGTGTGTGCACAGTGTCAGCCCCAAGCAAGTCTCTTGGGAGGAGGAGGCGGCGGCTGGCCCGAAACAGGTTTACCATTGACTCAGATGCCGTCTTCACGAGCAGCCCTGAAAAAGAGCCCCAGCAGCCCACGCACAGTGGGGACACTGACCGCTGGGTAGAGGAACAGTTTGACCTTGCTCAGTATGAGGAGCAGGAGGACATCAAGGAAACGGACATCCTCAGCGATGACGATGAGTACTGCGAGGCCGTGAGAGGCGCCGTGGCCGACCGAGAGCTCCGGGAGCGGCTGCAGGCAGCCTCCATCACGAGCAGCCAGCCGTGCCGGGGAGACCGTGCGCGCCCGGCCATGGACACGCACGCCTCCAGGATGACCCAGCTGAAGAAACAAGCGGCCTTGACTGGCATCAACGGCGACGTGGAGGGCCACGGCGAGGAGGTCATCTGGGTTAGGCGTGAAGACTTTGTTCCCAGCAGGAAACTGAACACGGAGCTCTAAACCGGTCCCCTTCCCCGTCTGGATGCGTAGGTCTCCCCGTCCTGCCCGCCCTCCCGCCCGCCCCCGGCACACCGCCAAGAGCCGATCCCCGTAGATTGCACACTTGCACACACCATTTCGGCAGCTGAATTGGTCCAAAGCCATGCGGCCACACTCTAGGCAACTGTAAAACGCTCAAAACTTGGAACGGAGTAAGCTTAAGGTCCTGTCTTACGTTACCAAGGGCTTTCACACTCTTTTATTTATTCTAACATAATCAGGGGCTGAAATTAAGTATGGGGAGAACATCATCACTGGAAAACAAATTACCCTGGATGTCTTAACCTACGTGCAGCAAACTAGCTTATACAATAGCACAACGAAAAAAGGGTTTTATAACCGTAAAGCATCAACCGTAGGTTCATCTCCTTAATGAGGAAACTGCCTTTTTAACGTGTACAGTTGCAGTATTCTTACTACTTTACCCTCTTTAAGTGTAAGAGAATATACATGTATTTTAGGGATGTGTGAGGAAAGGTTTGGGATTTATGTTGTGTTAAGTCCTCTTGGTCTGTGGCTGGTCTAATTTAATGTCAATGTTGGAAGCTCTAGTTTTGCATAATGTTATAAAGATGCCAAACTCTCTTAAGAGACCCGAATTTAACACTTGAAGAAATATTTTTTTGTATTTTACCTGAGATGCAGGGGCACAAAGGGATAAGAATTTTACAGTGTTAGCTTAGCTCCACGTCTAGGATACGAGGCTAGCTTTTTGCAGAGGGTTAGGAAAGGTGGTTTTTATATTAAAATATGAACTGGAAACTCTTATTTAGGTATAACTTTCTTCAGGAAAAAGGATTACTGTATATGTTTGAGACTGGAGTTTAGTTAGATAATAAAAAGAATAAAACGGCATGACCGAATTGTAGTGGAGCAAACCGATCTATGGTGTAACCTCGCTGGAGCTAGTGCAGCAACATCATGGATTCATTTGGTCTGCTTTCTCTGACACAGTTTGGGCATAGGGGACAGGGAATTCATGGCCAAAAAACTGACCTCATCCACTCTCCTGCTGTGGGTGAAACTAGTGTATTTTCATTCCTTTGTAAAAGCTTTTCCACTGCAATAGAATATGAGTAAGTTCTAAACAAGCAAACCTCTTTAGCATTTTAAATCTTTTATTTAAGCATCTAAAACAGGGTAAAATGTGACTAAAAAGGTTTTTAAGTAACTTCCAAATACAAAACACAAAATAGCACTTTTTTTTTTTTAAGATTTATATAGCTTTTCCCATTTCAGTTTCACCTATGGAAAAAAAAAAGGAAGATTATATGAAGTTTTCTTTTTTTGGTATCTGTCGATGTTTGACACATCGGTAGGTGCTTTGAAAACCTGAAATTTTATAATAGCTTTAGGATTATATTTTATAAAATCCACTCTGACTATATTTTAAAACATAATGAGAATTATTCCCCCCGAAATCCATCACTGTCTTTGTGTCCCAGCTAGCATTCCTGCCTTGCCCCCCACCCCCTTTCTGGTTTCTGGTGCACTATACTTGTTCTTACGATAGCTTTCTCTCTTAACTTTTTGCTATCCTCTCATTTCTTTTCGTAAAAGCTTTAGAAAGGTTTCTATACCCTTTGTATTATCACGCCATTGTTTTATATCATCTACCTGTCAGTTGTGTCCCAGCATACTAGAAAAGCAGAGGTTTTAGCTGTCCTGTGCTGTACCCAGCGGAATACAGTCAGTTCTGGAATACTGGAAGGCTGGTACTGGAAAGGTACCGTTGTTCTTGTACATAATGTCATGACATGTCTATGTCAAAGGTTCTTATATATTTCTTTTATAAGCTGAAAGAAGGTCTATTTTTATGTTTTTAGTTCTATGAATGGAACGTTGTAAATGCCTGTCAGAAATAAAATACTGGAGGAAAAAAAAAGTGGTATGTGTACATGTGTGCTCCGAGATCAGTGAAGGCAAGCAGGAAGCATGTCTTAGGACAGACGAAGCTGTCAGGATCACTCTCCCTGCTTTAGCAGCCTGGAGGGGAGTCTCTGTCGTTCATGTTTCCACCCTTGATGCTGTGTGCACGCTCTGGGTCCTGTGTGAGTGTCCCCTTGGAATGGGCTCACCTGGCTGCAGCTTTCAGCAGAGCCCTCAGCTCTGCTTTTGTGTAGTCTGTAACAAAACAAAAAAATCCCTTTAGTGGGAGCACTGACTTTTAAAGCAATGTATTCAAATCTAACTACCAGTGCTTTTCCCCAAACGTGTGAAACTTCATCTTCTAACGAAACAAGAGTGAAAAGCATGCTAATGCTTGCTTGTGAGATTACCTGAGAACAAATGTGAACAAGTATGAACTTTTGTTTCAAAAGCCATAACCTCTCTTTAATGTGTGCCGTGTTTGGCCATGTTCACATGTTCATCTTCTCCGTGGTTTAGTTTTTACTGGCTACTGCAGTATTTCCAGCTTTCAGACTGTATACAAAGGGCTCGTCCCACTGCAATAGCATCACGCCTTGCATCAAAAATTAGTATTATGTAGCTAATTTATCTCATATTAGACCTTACACAGAGGGTTTGATAGGTGGAAAGTGGAAAGCTTCAGCGTAGCTCTTGTATTCCCACCTGCCAGCCTCCGGAGCTTAGGAAAGACGTGAGGTCTGAACTGTGCAGGCCTAACGTGGGTGGGTAGGGCTCAACTCATGCCTTATAGACGTGAGAGTTGCCATTTTCCTTACTATATCCACAGCCTGTTATGCCTGATTCTTTTTCTGTGATGCTCACAAGAAACGTAAATAGGCCTTTAAAATAAAAATAGGAGTGGGTGGGGGGAGGAAGTAGCAAATTTTAGGAGAATTTCCTTGATACTGGAGGAGTTCTCCAGTCTAGCCGTGGCCACTTGTTTGGCCAAAGCTGGTCCCTTTGGGGCACTGAATTGTAAGTGTAAGGATCCCACCATGGGTAAGAGACCACCGTTTTCTGCAGACTGGCAGGAGCTTCCCTGGCCCACGGGTGAGACCCTGGATCCCATCTTTAGGGGAGCTAAGACTCCAGCTCAGTCCTCTGCGGAACAAAGACTCCTCACGTACGGGCAGTTTGGTTGTCTGTGTAGCTTCTGGCAGGTTGTCCCTAAAAGGTGGGCTGGTGGGGAGCAGGGAACTGGTTTATTAGAAAATGGGTTTATTGCCTGTGCTGCTAGAAGAGCCTTGCAGGGCCCCAGTTGTCGGTGGGCAAAGCACATCCCTTAGCATTGAGGTTTGGGAAGTGCTACCCTTACCTCTTTTATTACCAGGCAGTTTGTTGTCCTCTAGGCCTCCTCAAAGGCATGCTTTGCTTGCACCAGCTTCAGAACAGCACAGGGCACGTTTTGTTTCTGAGGTGGCTGTCTCTGCAACCAGCACATTGAGGATGTGACCCTGCTGCCTGTGTGCTGCTAGCTGAAATGTGGCCAGATAATCATGGGGGGCGCAGTGCTGCCTCCCCCCCAGCTCCTGTTCCCACTCCTGATGTTGTGAGCTTCTTTGCAGCTTGCTTTCATTTCCCTTTAATTTTATTCTGAACAATTGCTGAGAAACTGTTGAACAGTAGAGTTCTGCTTTTTAATCTTTCCAATGACAAGAGCTGCCCTGCGTGTTGACTGAAGGCTCTCAGCGTGTCGGTGCTGCTGAACAAATCCGGTCCAGAATTCTGGGAGCCTGCTGAGGCCTGTCATTGTTGGGGAGGTAAGGAGAGGAAAGAAACTCCATACGAGATTGCTGCTTCTGGTTCTCTTTTCCTTTGGCCACATCCTGTTAGTAACACACATCACCCCTGTGTCATACGTGGTCATGAGCTTGAGTAGCTTTTGCACTAATGAAATCTTACAGTATCCCGAGGGCCTGGGTAAGTTGCTTCCATTTTAATCTTGGAAACGAAGGCAGGTAGAGGAGTACACACAAGGTCACGTAGCAAGGCCATGGTACCAGTGAAACGCTTGCAGAAGCTGGTTATCCATCCGGCTGGGTGATGTTTCCTTTTCATTGATGTAAGGAAGTAATCAGGAGGAGTAAGTAATCATTCCTGTGGCAGAGTAACAAAGATGAAAAAGTCATACGGACTGCCTAGGGAGTGTGGGATTGTTTGTCCACTGTGTACATCTGGGAATACGCTAATGCTGCAGTATCTGGCTGGCCTCCTTTCAATTCTCTGTTCACAATCAATTTAGTAAGAGGAAAGGGATGATATATTTTCCATGTAACCTTCAAAACAAATCCACAGCTTCTGCAGCTGTTCACCTCCACGCACGGATGTTACAGGTGATGCTGACTGTACGTACTCTCGGGGGAACATGAATATGCCCCTGCTCCTGAAACAAGAGCAGGTTGCCCGTAGCACTAGTGCAGGCTCCCTCCTTGCGCTTTTTCAAGCACTGTGTGGCAAAGCCTTGAGAGCCTCGTCTGATCCCAGGGCTGGCCCTGCTTTGGGCAGGGGCTGGACTGGAAACCTTGCTGAAGGCTCTTCCCACCCACACTGTCCTCTGCACCACTCCTCAGCCCGTCACACAGAAAAAGTTGCCTTTTTTGTTTGTCTGTTTTCCATGTCAGGAACAAATGGCTAAATATATCTGTGACTGGCACAGGTAGCCCAGGGACACTGTGCATGCCCCATCCCTGGACATGTTCAAGGCCAGTCTTGATGGGGCCTTGGCCAACGTGATCTGGTGGGTGGCATCCCCGCCTATGGCAGGGGGTTGGAGTTAGATGGTCTTTCAGGTCCCTGCCAACCTGAGCCGTTCTGTAATTCTGTGATCTAGAATTTTGTATCAAAAGATGAAAATACTGCAATGACACTTCAGGGCAAATTCTTAGCAGATAAAACTTGGTGACAATCTTCCATCATAAACGCCAGGAACACGGATTTACTAAAGAGGTCGAAAGTCACCCTGTCCTGGTCCTCTCACCCCCAGTGAGAACTGCTTGGTGCAGATGCAGGTGCATTTCCTGCGATGTCCCAAGTGTATCAAACACAGTAGATGGCAGCAGTGGCTGACTGCCCTCAATCCTTGGGACTCTGCTGCAAAAGCATCACTGGATTTTTATCTAAACTAAGTTTGGGTACACAAAATCATGTTTTCTGTTATCCTGTCTTCTCCCAGTTGAAGCAGAATACTTGAAATGAGAAAGTCTCTCCTTAACACCCTGGTTTAGCACAAAGGTACTAATGCCACTTCCCAGAGCCTGGTAGGCATTTAAGGTCAGCATCCTAGCCAAAACACAGCTACTGGAAGGAGGGACATCTTGGGAGAGATTGATTGCAGGGGACAGTAGAAGGTAGAGTATGCTACAGGGCTCCCATGCAGACGTGCCCCATGTCCTGCCTCAGAAAGCACCCACAAACCTATCCAGGGGAGAACAGAGCAAACATTCGTGATGCTTCCCCACTGCACTCCAGCTTCGATGCGTTTTTCGAGGTCTTTCTGAAAGGGATGTCATAAAAATGGGTGGATTTAGTTGCCTAAACACAGGCACATAGTACTGTTTCACCCTGTAGTACCTTGAGGCACCTGAGATCATGGCCTCCTGCAGATCCCAAGTTTAACTCTGCTGCCCACATCCAGTCTTCTGGTGCCTCCCCAGAGGTGCAAGACACTGGCCTGCGGTGGGGCCAGGAGGAGGCAGGAGCTTCAGGTGGGTGATGCTGTCCTGGAGGGGCAGCCGGAGTACGGCAGGGAGTCCTGGGGCAGCTCAGATGGCACGAGGCAGCTGAGCCCCATCCTGCATGTTTAAGAGATCTCCCATGGCTTCTGCTCCAGGAGGCTGTCCAGAGTGCCCTTGACTCCAGAGAAAATTTTTGTGTTCAGACATCCTTTGGCAAGGAGTCTCGGAGGTCTGTTACCCACTCAGGGCTGTGCCTCCAACCTTTGCTCATTCTGAACTTTGATCCCACTAGAGTTTCATTTGACTCCCGCTAACTTTTTGCATTGGAGGAAACTCTGTCAATCTCTATGGACTTTCTCCACACCATCCGTAATTTCATAAACCTTTTTTCAGTGCCCTGTTTCCCTTGGGGATGACAGTAAAAAGGCATGGAAAAAAAAATTGCATTGAAATGGCCTATGGTATATGCAGCAGTTCCTACGCTTGTGGCATCTCCTGCAGCAAGTTAATGTTTGTTACTTAATGTAGGATTATTTTCGGCTTGCGATTATGCCAGGCTAATCCAAAACTTTTGGGAAGTCAGTGAAGTAGCAGGATCACGAGCCAGGGCACAGGCAGCAAGCCGCACGTAACGAGACGAGCACGCACGCACCAAGCAGTGACAAGCGGCTTGCACCCGCCAGCTCGCTGTGCGCCTCGCCGCACCAGAGCTGAAATCCTTCCCACTGCTTTGGCATAAAACCACAGAGCTACCACGAGCCAGCAGCCGGCGTGAAACGGAGGAAGCAAGAGGGAAACTTCCTCCCGTGGTTTTCTCCTGCAATTTGTGTGCACGGCTTGGAGAGGCAAATACATTTCTGAGCATGAGGACAGGCTCCGGTAGGGTGTGCGCCGGAGCCCCGTGTCACAGCCGTGCAATTAGCTGATGACCCATGTGAAATCACACGCTGCTACAGCAGCCAGATAACCTGCTCTCGGGGAAAAAATGGTTGAGGTGAAACAGGTATCCCGAGGAAAGAAGAAATAATTAGAAATAGCATGGTGAAAAAAAAGAAAAGAAAAAAAAATTGGGAGCAAGAGGGCCTGAAATTAATTACTGTTGCAGAAACTGGATCAAAGCCAGGAACGGAGAGTCACAAGGCTGCAGAGACACGTGAACTGAATGCTAAGTGGTGCTGCCCTGCCTCGGGAAGGGGAGCGGGCTCCGGGCCCAAGTGCGTGAAGCGGGGCAAGGGAAGGGCCCAGCGCTCCTCCACGCCAAAGGGTCACCGTGCCTGCGTTTCGTGGCACGAGCCTGGCTTTAAAAAGGCGGCAGCTTCTTCTTTTTAAAGTCTTCTTCTCCCATTTCTTGCCATTGCCATGCTCTTCTCCGACATCCCCCTCCGCCTGGAGCCGGGACCCAGCTGACATCTCAGCCCTCCAGGCAGAGCAGCAGCGCTCTGGAGCAAGGAGCTCCGGAGCAAGGAGCAGAGGCAGAGGTGTTTCTGTCAGAAGCCCACCGGGTCCTTCCCCCGGGCTCACCCCCGGGGATGCTCCGCTACCGGCGGTCCCCGGCTCCTTTCGCTCCCCGGCCAGCGGAGGTCGCTCCTCCCCTGCAGATGCGCGGCGTTTCGCTCCCTCATCCTCATCGCAAACTGGCTTTAAAAGCCGGGGGATGACTGCTTTAATTAAGCAAACGAACAGGAAAAAAAAATAAAAAAAATAAAAAATAAGCACACGTGCTCTGCAGGTAGTCGCGCACTGTACCCCGTGCTCGGCCTTACACAAGGCACTTACGCAGATACGGGGCAGCTGCCGGCTTTGCGCAGGGCGTTGGGTGGTCTTTGCGTCATTCGGTTGGAGAAAGTAATTTGCAGGGATAGATTCGGATTCGCTTCTTCTCAGTGGAGATTAAACCCCCTTAATTATCTCCTCGAGGGATATTAGAGAGGTTCGTATCTCTGCAGTCGTCCAAGCGCTAATTGCAGCAGGACTGATCCTCCCGGGCAGTGGGCATCATCCCTGATTAACGAGGGCAGACTCTCCCTGGAGGCTGCCCAGTGTTTTGTATTGACTCCCTGAAGGGACTGAAGGAGCTCATCGGGGATTTGGGAAGGGACAGGATGGCACCTCCTAGCAGGGACAGGTGTTGAAGGTGGCCAGGTGCTCAGCACGGTGATGGTGCCTGTATTAGCTGATTACTGATGCAAGTATTGCATAAAGGAGAAACTGATTCTGTACCTGCACATCTTACAAATGGCCTGTACTCACCCTGTTGCTTTTTGCAGGGTCTGCAGGGCAGCGCGGTAGCCAGCAGCCAGCCACCATTTACAGATTTGCAGAGTCTCTCTGGCATGCCCTGCTCCGTGGCTGTGCATTGGCTGGGTGGGCCAACACAAGAACCTAGCGTCACTGAAATTTCCTTCGGATACTTCTGCAATGTTCTTAAAAACGGCAAGTGAAGAGCATTCAAGAGTTTGTCGTGCCACTGCAGAGAGTTTTGGAAATCAAACCTGCTGTTGGAGAAGACAGAGGGAAGTGGAGGCATGCTTAACGTTGGCATCAGTGGAAATGTAGTTCAGAAGAATCTACTTCATCATCTCCCCCAGACTCCTAACACAGCATAAAAAAGCCCTTTAGATTGTAGAAGAAGCAGCTAGAAGAAGCTAGAAGACTCAACTACAGGAAGAGGATCAGCTTTCTTCAAGGTCACTGCAATAACAGGCTATTAGTTGAATTATACACGGGAATAATAGTTCAAGAAAAAATAGATAAAGGCAGCAAATAACTTTAACTTAAAAATGATAAGAAAATCCACCCCTATGCCCCCTCAAAACCTCACAAAGTGTGAGAAAATTAGGTGGCTGGTAATGAAGTGATCTGTAAGTGACCCTTCTTTCCCTGCCTTCCTTTTAGAAAGTAAAGAGGGAGCTGTTGTTAAAAGTAAAATAAACCAGAGCGTGCTGGGATTAAATCTGTGCTCTGAAAGCAGTGGTGAGGTCTGGGGAGGACTTTTTACTTTGGGGTATTGAGGCTTGATAGCCTGAGCCTGCAGAGCATGTCCAGGCTATGTGATGAGGGCTGTGGGGCACCCTAGTGTTCTGCAGGGCAGCTCAGACCACCCCATGCAGAGCTGAGCCGGGCTGCCAAGGGGCTCCCCGGGATTTCAATTTCTGTGATTGCCATACCCAGCTCTCACAGCCACATGTTTTAGCCCTGTGTTAGGCTCAGGACTGCTGGCTCTGACACTGAAAACCCACACGGATGCTGTTGGTTTCATGGGGACAGTTCTACGAATGCACTGTAAAGAAATTGTGTGCACTCTAAAATGCTGCCTGATGGCTCTGTACTGATAAATAAGCATTAAAATACACAGCACTAGTAGGCAGAGGGTGTGCTTGGCATGAATCAAAGGAATTAATGCTTTGCAAAGCTATTAATTGTCCCAAGTACTTTGTCAGTCCACAAAGATGTCCCATCCCTGGAATGACTGATATTGGGGAATGAGGAAGACTCTTACAGGATGATAAAACCTAGATCCCCAAAATGCAGATGTTTGGAGCAGTATCATGACACAGACAAGTAATCCCACAGCTATGTGTAAAAGCTGCAGCACCGGTGTGCAACACTGATCTCCAGCCGGAGAACAGATGTGCTTGTGGGAAGCGCAGTGACTGAGCCTGACTAAGCCTTCAGACCCTCTCTGGTCCTGAAAGCAATGAGGAGAGGAAAGGACACTCCCAAAATGTAACTTCCTATGTTGCTTCTACAGCTGGGCAAGGCCTTCTCTCCAGCTGTAACTTGATGGCCATATCAGTGGACCTGTAACATCTGGTTTTGATGGAGCATTTTCTTCCTGCAGCTCCTACATCACTTGCAGGTTGATTTGTGAACATTGTTGAGACATCTTATGCAGTGTGTGCTTCTGAAACCTACCAATGTTAGCCATGTGAAGGGACAATGTCACTTTGCTAACTAATTTAAATTCATCTGAATTTGAGCCTGAAGGGACTGCTAATACAGCACGGTGTAAGCGTGAGACAGAAATGCTGACAAACCAGTCCTGTGCACACGTAAACATCTCGTGCTCAGGTGCTGGCTGGTAAAAACCCATTACAGCCCTTTCCCTTGGAGCAGCAGTGGGGTTGAAGGCAACAAGGAGGCTTTACATTAGTTCTTTTGGCTGGTGCTGTTAAAGCTGTGTTTATACCATGAGCTCTCACACCTGGCTATTGCCATTCCCACACGGCACCACGGTGATGCAGTCGATGGGGACGCTGTAGCCTCCTGCTCTGTGAAAACGCCATCGTGGCGTGAGCTGGAAAAAGGCATCACAAGTTGGCAGGCTCAGTGTACCCCTGACAGCCCCGATTTAAAAAGAAGTAAATCAAAATCAAAGCACAATGAGGGCTGAGTTGTGCTCAGGCCTACCACTGGCTAGGGGAAGTTCCTCCCACCGTAACTCCTTCATGGAGAGCAAACATAAATTTATCCCATCAAGCGAGAAGGCGATCGCCTCTGCGGGGCTGTTTTGGAGGCTGGGATATGTAAGCCTCTGTAATGCAGAGAGAAAGCAGGCTTATGTTCAACCTTTAAGGAGAAAACAGGACACGACATGCACTATATTCTGTGTAACACTGCATTTCAAACAAACACACATGGTCTACAGTGTGGTAGGGGGTGCCAGCCTTTTGTCTGCCTTGGTGCTGATGGAAATGCATAATTTCTGGAAATATGTATTTGCCCTTCCTGATCCCAGTTGTCTCTCTCTCCCTGCTTGCAGAGACATGTTAGTGGGCACGTAGGAAGCGGGTATAGCCCAGCTGTGTTCCTGAACAGATGCTGTTCAGTCTAAGGCGACGCAAAATGTTATGACATTTAGAGGGAGCCTTGTTGTGCCTGTGGATAAAATGGGCATGAATCATGTTTGTTTCCTAAAACTGTCTGTTAAAGAGATGCAGGTATACCTACCTGATAGCAAGCCCTGAACCCCCTGAAAATCGCTCTCTTCTGGTAGTGGAGGCAGTTCCACACCAGTTCTCCTGGTGGCACGGCAGCTCTCTGGGTTACTAAAGCTAGGGGAACAAAGGAGAATAAGGCTTGTTATCACAGCACCGCTGGTGTACAAGCCTTTGAGTGCCGAGCACAAAGCCCTGTGACTTATGGCACATCATATCACGACTCGGTGTGGTTTGTTGTGTCACGTTAGTGGGTTTCAGCAGTTTCCTCTGGCTGTTTTCGTGGTGCTCTGGTGTCACACTGAGTGTTAGGAAGATGAGTCCTGCAGCTTTCATTTATGGGAGTTTCAGGGGAGCTGCTGGTGACTGCTGGCTGCTGTGTGTGACAATAGGTTGCATAGTCAAATGCCAGACATTCATCTTTGAAAAGTCTACCTTCAAATAATGAACAAGTAGTAAAAATACCTCCTTATTTTTCTTCTTTCCTTTTCCTTTTTTCCCTCTGGACTCTGATTGATCTTTGACTTCCAAAATAAATAAGAAAGTATCCTAGACCACTCTAATAGACTCCACAGGAAAATCAGTTTTGAGGACCGGTTAATCAGTGGCTGAGGACAGTATAAAAGCCCTGTTTCATTTAAAAGCTGGCACAGTAGGCCAGGCAAGATGCATGTACGGACCAGAGCCCTCAGCACACACTTTCAATAGCGTTAGCTGGCTCCAGGGTGTGCTTTCCAAGCGAAGGTCCCAATCATCCCCACTTATCCTGCCACGGTTTGTGTCGCAGAGGGATTTTGCTGCCAGTGACCTGACGGCCTTTTGGGCTGAGTGAAGCTGGAGGATCTGCTCCAGGAGCACACCTCATGCACTCTGGCCTCCAACGAGGATGTCAGGGTCTGCACCGAAGACCCAGCCAGGCAGCTCTTGAGGCCTGGGGGACTTGCCAGAGCTGCTTGTGCTAATAGAGGCTCTTGAAACACCAGGAGGTCATGCAGCACTCTGAAGTGCCTCTTCAGCAACAGAGAGGCCAAATATGTCTTCCAGCTTGCTGTAAGCCTCCAGCATTATGGAGGAGGAGGGATGGGAAGGGTGCCCTGCCCCTGAGGGTGGACTGTGCCCTCTCTCAGCTCTGCTGCATCCCTGGGCCTTGGTGGTGGTCCCTGCATCACCTTGGCTCAGCAGCATGCCCTGCTCAGGGCCTTGTGGCTGGAGCCTCTTCTACACCATGCCTGCCGCTTCAATTTGGTGATGTGGCCAGGGTTTGTTGCTGTTAGTCCCTGCTGGGACGGGCTGATCCTGTGAGTAACGCTTGCACCGTTGTCCTGGTTTGGCCTCACCCCTCCCTGCCTGCTTTCCTGATCAGTCTCTCCCTACCACAAAAGGCCTAGGGCCTCCCCACTAGCCCTAGCTCATCTCCCTGATGTTTAGAGGCCACATTAGCCCTCTTAGGGGAAATGTTTTGGTTGTGCTTTGAACAATTCTGCTTCCCCATAGCAGTGTTTGGGAGGGGGCCCGGAGAGATGTGGGCAAAGGCAATGTGCTTGCCTAGAAGATTTCCTGATCAAGTGCTGCCAGGGAGTGAGAGAAGAGGATGAGAAGACAAACCTGACAAGCCATCTGCTGCTCTTTAGTCATCTGCTGACATTTGCCACCCTGTGAAGGTATCTGGGTCCTGATGCAGCCCACCCCAGCACACCCAGAGCTGCTGCTTCTCTCTGCGATGCAGGCAGGGACGTGGGTGGCCATACCGACCCTGTGCTGAGGGGATGGAGGGCTCTGCATACAGCTGCCAAAATCTGGTCCTTGTTGCTCTGGTCACAACGACAAGCTGCTCAGGGCAGTGTATGCAGCATTGCCTGCAGCCCTTCCCATGGCAGCCCCCAGTAGGAGGGCTGGAGGCATGTTCCACCTAGCACCACCCCACCTGCCATAGGGCTGGTGGGACAGGTGCTGTGTGGCCTGAGTAACCACAGGTAATTGGGGATGGACTCTGGTTGGGATCTGGGTCTCAGCCACGGTGGAGTTTGGGAAGCCCTGGAAAGTGCAGGGTCAGGTGACTTTTTGCTGGTACCTGCTAGTCACAGAGTCCGAAGTTAGGAAGTTTGGAGGAAGGCTGTGTAAACGTGCAGTATCACGCCATCCCCAAAGGGTTAGCCACTGACTGGTGGGTGTAGGGAAGCCATGAATCATCAGAGGGCAGTAGCTATCCTCCTGACTGCAAGTATGGGCTCCCAAAATACTAGCTGGCAGCGACAATGTTGCAGCAAAATCCTGTGCCCCTCCATACTTGGCATGCCACCATTCATGTCCCAAGGACAACATGGGGCCAAACACCTCTGCCCAGGACCTCTGGCTGACGAGGTGCAGTACAAGGACCCAGGGAACATCATTGCTCTACCTTCCCTCTCAACCACCAAAACACTCACAAAGGCTGGTGATGGGCTGCCTAGTGGGCTGTCCTGGTGTGTCCGCCTCGCCCACATGAGTAAGCCTGCAGTGTCCCCCAAGGGGACATGCATAGGGATGATGGCCAAAACTGGAGCTGCAAGGTGGTTCAGGGACCAGGCGCTGTGGCACCACTCATCAGCCAGCAATTTCCCTTTCCCCTGTCCCCACTTCATGTATATATATTGAGAAATTAAGTGTCCCTTGTCAACCCCAAACTCGGCTTTACTTCACTTGGTCCCTTCTCCAAGTTGCTGTCTGTTCTTGTCCTAGGTGTGGCCTACAGAAAGCAAGACTGTTCTATGTTGCTGTGATAACGACAATCTATTTAGAAGACACCATCAACACTTTCTTACTTTGATACAATTTGCAGTGTTCCTCACCCTGATGACCTTTTGTGACACTGCAGTTGGGACTGGCACCATCTTGCTGACTTCATGGTGGCCATCTATGAAAGCCATCATCTGAACAATTTTCTAGTAGACAGGAAAAAATGTGTATTCTTTGTTTTGTTTTGTTTGATTGATTGGTTTTTGTTTGTTTGCTTTTACTTCAAGGTTGAATAAATACTGGAAGCAGTTGCCCAGAGAGGTTGCAGACTCTCCATCCTTAGAGATATTCAAAACTCATCTGGACATAGTCCTGGACAACCTGCTGTGTGTGACCCTGCTTGAGCAGAGTTTGGACTAGAGAGTCTCCAGAGATCCCATCCCACCTTGACCATTCTCCTGTAATTTGATGATTCTGTATTTCTTCTCCCAGTACAACATATTAATAGCAGCTCGACGTGGTGTTCCCCTCTTTTGGTTCTGTTCTACCAGGCCATAAGTAGTTACACATTTTAATATTATGTTCTAACATTTTATTTGCTGCAAAACAAGAGGTGTCTCTGCATCTAGAATGGAAATACTTGTATTGAAAGCTTAACTTATTTTTATGTTTAGGAAGAATGAACAATTTGTGTACAGCAGATTTAATATACTGGGTAAATAAGTGGAAAAGCATAACAGAAGAACAATACACAATTAAGACTCTTTCTTTTTAAGAGATGTCTGTGCAGATGCTATCTAAAATATTATGACAGTACATTTGGCAGGTTGGCTTTGAACCTGAAATGCTTTCAAACAATATTTTAATAAGGTTTTGCAGCTGATTTCAGTGAGTGTGGCTTAGGAAACACATCAAAACTTCAGAGATTGAGTATCAAAGCATTTTAGATAATATCAGAAAAGTTTAAAATATGAGATAGAAAATTCCTAGCCAGTTACCTACCTTGTTCAGCTAGGTAAAACAGTATGCCTTCCCCTAAGCATTTGTGAGTATGCTGGACAGAACATTTCCTGAAGGCAATAATTCAATTTCCAGAGATTTAGGTTTCTGTCTGTGCCTGTGTGTAACTGCAGCATCTGTCTCACACTGGGAAAGCATCTCATTAACCAAATTAGCAAAATAGGTATCACATAATTGTTAGTGCTGATAACTTCTGTACTACCTCTGAAGTTCAGACAACAGACTGTCCTAGCTGATACAACAGGTGAGGTCTATGGGAACATTGAGGTGATCACTTGAAAAAAGTCATAGCAATTATGCTTAGGGGACAGCAGCCATCTAATAAATAAGAAAACCTTGTTTGAAAAAATAAAACTATAATGAATGTTAGGATTACAGCAGTTGTCCAACAGGAATTCAGCATTGTAGAGCCTGAACACTCTTGTCTCAGTCCAGCAAAAAAAAAAAAAAAGCCCTAAGCACGTACTTAAACACAGTGTTATTGATCTTGCAAGAGTCACTCACCAGCTTAAAGGTAAGCATATGCATGAGTACATTAGGAATTCAGCTCACTGCCATGATTCATAAGCGACTCTAAAACAATGCACGACAACAGCAGAGGGACAAATCATAGATCACATAAAACAGATTCTTTTCCAGCAGAAAAAAAGAAAAAAAAAAGATTTCTTAAAAAAATGAAAGAAGGAGATGGATATTTCTTAATCACTACAGGCATAAATGGAAGAAAAATTGCTAATCAGGAATCCATTGATAACCACACAATTCACAATCATCTTACCTGCATTATGTGGAGCTACACTGTTGCCTTTCAGAAAGTGTAAGGAGGAAAATGTAGCTACCATCAGTTATAAAAAGAAATGTGAGAAGTAGCCTGAAAGAGATTTAGATATGATGAAGTGTAATTTGAGCATTTTCCTTAGATGTTTATTGTAAGCATCTTCTTAATTCTTCATAATTTTTCTTTTAAAGTAAACCTCCTAAAATCTGCTATGCAATTCCAGTCCCATAGACAAGGGAAGTGTAACTTCCTAATAAGCAAGTGGCTGGGATGAATCTCACATGGTCCCCTGCCCTGGCCTGTGCTTCAGGTCCGCACGTGGGACCTGCAGTACTTCAAGGACTGGTAGCATCCTGCTACATTCCCATAGGGGGTACATAAGGAGGATGGGGTGGATTGTCAAGCCACCACTGCAACACATCCACCTTTCTGAAGTAGTATTTTAGTAGTTAGTTTTTAACTCAGATTACTGGATACGGTAGTAGTTCAGATCTGTCTTTGCCCTCAAGTGGTATCTTTATTCTCAAAATGAGGAAAAGGAGTGCTGCTATGGACACTTTCCATATGGACACTGAATAAAAGGAAATCTGGGACATGTGCTTGTTTTCTGCGGTGGATTAGGGAACTGATCGAGATTTGACAACTTTCAGCCTTTCCACAGAAAAAGACAAGAAAGCTGAGCTGCATGCTTGTGCATAGCACTGTTAGTGCAAAACAAAACGGGTATCTCTGACAGAGGACCTTCCTCAGGGGACCTGAGGAGCCCCCTCATCTCACAGTGTAACTCACCTCTTCTGAGGAGGAGCAGGAAGACAAGGACACGACCCTAGTGTAAAACTTCCTTTCCCTCTGCGTATGCTGCCCACTGCTAATGGCTTGAGGGAAACTTGAGGTCGTTTTGTCATGAAATAACTCCCTGAAGAAATAATGTGAAATTTTAACCTCTTATTTTCAATGGCAGTTGTAAAAGACACATGGGAGAAGAGAGGGACTTTGCTCAAGGCATATGGAGGCATGCATGGATAGCAGATCTCATTTAGAAGCTTGGAGCCCCAAACCCCCTTGTGTTCACCAATGACTTTGAAAGTGATTTGGTTCATAATAGCATGAGGAAGTGCCAAGAGAAATCAAGCGCTTATTGTTAGTGCTGCAAGAGCAGAGAGGGAACCCATTTCTTTCCTTTCATATTATATAAATAAACGCACAGAGGAATGGCGCTCCCTGACCCAGGGAAGAGACCATCGCAGTACAAGCACACGATTAGAAACAGTTCTCTGCAGACACCCCAGCCCAGGCAGGCAGAGGGAAATACAGGCACAAGCAGAGGCAGTAGCTCTTCCCGTGTCACTAGGCAGAGCCCTTGTAGAGCCCGCGCAAAAGGAAGATAACATGTCAACAGGAAGGATTTTCTTTGGCGTAAAACACAGTGACATCAAAGACTCTGAACTAATTTGTTTTTTGTCAACTAGATGAAGATATTAGGTTAATGCCTTTTGTTCCTCGACAGAATGTTTTAGTCAGCGAACAGAATTAATTGTGTTGACATAATGGATTTATTGTTTCAACAGAATGCCTGTCTGTCTTCATGCGGGGGAAAAGGGATTTGACAAAACTAATGCTGATACCAGGGGATTCTTATACAGCTGAATTATCAACCTGATAAAATGCCACTGGTGTAGAAGAGAACACGAAGGAAAACAAAGAGTCAGTAGCTCAGAGGCATCAGTGCTTATAAGACGTACACCAAGAATACATTAGGCTGTACAGTTCCAGAGGTTTTGTGCAATGAGCAAGGTGCTCCCAACACAGAGCATATGCTCCCGTGGACCCCTGCCTGCAAAGGGGAAGGACCTCTTCCAGGGAACCTGTCAGATCTGCCTACAGACTGGGTGTGTGAGTAGGGAAAGCATTCACCAGCCCTGCTCGGTCACTGCTGCTGAGGGCCACCTTTCTGCATGGCACTGGGGGCAGAACAGGGGGCTGAACCAGAGAAGAATGAAATTTGGTGGTGGTGAATAGCCCTGTGAAATCCTGCTGAGAAGAATACTGTTTGCTATATGGAAGATTTCCATGAAAAATTATGTATAGAAAATTACACTTTTTTCTTTTTTTTTCCACTCTGTGCAACCTGCTTCTGTCTACATCAACAAATGAAAATGGATTGCCCCCTTCATCTCCTTTCAGACAGCATTCCCCAGATGGACCTGTGAGCTTTATGTTTGGACAGAGCCATCAGACTTGTGCACTTGTGTCCATGAAGAGGGCTTGTTCCATTTATGTGCTAAGTAGGGTACAGCAAGGCCTGTCCGCGTAAACCTTGCCCTGCACTGGGCTCTCGTGCCCAGCTCTGAACCAGGCTGGAGGGAGATGGTAGTGGTGTGCAGGCCCAAGGAGTGGAAGACACAAAAGAGATGAAAAGATAAAAGTGAAAGAGAAGTAGAAAGGAGGGAAAAAATAGTTGTGAAAAGAATATGAGAAGGTAAGAAAGCAGGAACCAAGCCACTGTCATATAATTTCGTTGTCCAAATCCAAGTTAATGTCTTGAAATGTAAGCAGGTAAGTTTGTTACTTTTCTTCATAAAAGCAGGTAGAACTTATCTTCCCTTCAAGGACACTGGCCAGTGCAGAATAGTTTTGCTAATAAAGCTCCTGAAACCCTTGAGTATGACCAAAGCCAGTAGCTGCACTGAGGACAGGAGCAGGAGGCCAGCTTGGCGATCCCTGGCCAGCCCTGGCATCCAGCAGGAGTATCACCACTGCAGAGGGAGTTGCCCCAAAGCAAGCAGACCCCTCTGAGTAGGACATACTGTCTTAGAAGCAACACCGTGCTAAGCAGCTACAGTGCCTCAGGAACACAACTAACTTTTTATTGTGCTGTGCAGCAGGATGCATGATCCCTCCCCAAAATACCCCAAGCTGAGCTCTGCATGGTGCTCACCCCTCAGCTCAGCATGAGGAGACTGGACACCACAGGGCCCGCTTTGGCCTGCAAGAGCCTTCCACTTTCAAAACAGAAGCAGAGTCACCAAAGAGGGAAGTATCGAGTAATGAACTTGAAATGTGCCGTGAAGGAGTGAGGGAGGTAGTGGAGAAAAGGTCTGCATGGATGGGTGGCAGGGAAGTAACTCTAGTTGAAAGGGGGAGGCATTTTTGGCTGCACAGAAAGATCGGAGACCTGGAAACCCCATGAAGTGGGTCCCTAGAGAGCAGGGCTGGGTTTCTGTGTCTGCCCACAGCAGCCCTGCTGCAGTGGGGTCAGGCAAATTGCTGGGTAGATGGCCAAGGTGGCCTGCCTTACCTATGATTTTGCTGGGGGGCTCTTGTCTTTGCTGTGCCATTTGCATTGCCATAACACGTTGCCTTACTAATTTGAGAATATACCAGAGATCAGCACGCTAAATGGCTGCAACAGGAAAACACATTTTGCAGCCAAAAGTGAGCAGGGGGGACTTCTGTTTCTTTTCTTCTGCACTGGCTGCCTTTTTTTTTTTTTTTTTTTTTTCCTGAAAAATTCTTTCAGAATAAACCATACAGGCGTGAATGGTGTTTCTTTTCTTCTTGGGCTCGCTTGCTGTATGGCCCTGGGGGAGGAAAGTGTTGGAAGCAAACAGCGCCTACTTACTAATCTGTCCTTTAGAAGGAGATGCGCTCTGCTCAGGAGCTGACACCCCTCATGAGCACTGCCGTGAATTCGATAACAGAAGGCGAGGAGTGTCTGTGAAGAGAAATAATTGCAGCAGCCGACGGAATGAATTGAAGGAAATTAAGTCAAAGTAACTGAATGTAGATGAAAGAGCTCTTAATCTTCAGCCACTAGAAGAGCCTGCAAATAGTTTTGACATAAACACTGAATAAAAAGGGGAATATTGAGTTTTATTTTTTCCTTAAAAAGAGGATCCTCTGGTATGAGGCCTTGAGGTGATATGATATAGACAACACTCTTCCACAGCGGAGAGGATTAAGGCAAAAATCTCTCAAAGCCATTTCCATTTTACCTGATTCAGACACAGGGGAAGGGATCTTAGCCCTTGGGCAGGTAAAAACCAAACCAAAACAAAAAAAAAAAAAAAAAAAAAGGGGGAGAAAAAAAAAAGGAGAATGTTCTGTTCCTGAATGTTTTTTCTGTGAACTTACGCTGACATGGAGTGGCGTAGAGGCTCCTTTCTCAACACCCCACATGATTTCTTGAACTTCATACCAGAGAAAAAAAAAAGAGAGACGATAAAATTAAAACAGAACATGACTGAATAAACTGGGGGACAATTCATTGTCTTCACTGAGAGATAAGCCTCTGGAATTGAAAACTATATCATCAATGGATTTGGAGGTAATTTTCTATGCTTCTATATCGTCAAAAGCAAGGGAACTCAGCTTTCATGACCATCATTTATTTTCTCCGTTTACATACCTACTTTACCAAATACTTGTGTTTTGTTTTGGGCTGTTTATTTTTTATTTTTTATTATATTTTTGTGGTGGTGGTGGTGGTGGTGGGGAACGCTTTGGAATTGTTTTTATTTGTTGCTATTAAGAGCTGAAGCAACCCAGTACTCACCAGTGGCGTTTTCCCCAGAGCCTGCATGGCTTTTAATGCCTGTCTGGCTTCCTATTTCATGCACCTCTGGCTGCCTCAGGTCAGGGCACAGAACTTATACAAGGGATACTTGTGTTATACAGGTCAACTTGAGCTCGTAGTATGCTTTGGCAGGGGAAACCTGCCCAGCACGGTGTTAGATTCATGGAGGAGGAAAGCTAACTTTACAGCAAAGCCTGGATGGGGCATCAGCCATGCCAACGCCCTGCTGGGCTGACGTACCTTGGATGGAAGTTGCCTGGTGGGGTTAGTGCCCATCCTGTTCCCGTGTCTCACAGTGACCCTGGAGAGGATTTTGGGTGGGCCAGGGTGAAAGGCTTTGCTTCTCCCTGTTTAATTTGGAATTGCACAGTTGGCTGAATTTTTGAGACATTGCATTATATGTATTTTTGCTTCCCCCCTTTTTCCTCAAATAAAAGGTAGTTTTCTTGTCAAAAGCTCTTAGTTCCCATGAGAAAGAGGAAAAATCATACCTGTTGAGGTGACAGGGCAGATTTATTTTCATTTATGGGAGCCAGAAATAGACCAAGTGTGAAAAAAGCTACCTATTCTTTCACATTATAACAGATTAGGAGCATGCATGTGGTCAGTTCACTCATCTCAGCTACGGGGAGGGGAGCTTCTGGCTGAGGGAACAATAAATTCACCCATTCACATTGGATCAGCAATTGCACAAACACCATAGACAGATTTCACTTTATTTCACAGTGCTGAGCATCCACTTCTGAGAAATCTGGCCCTCTGAAGGTATTGTCAGAGACATATCCAGTGACAACAGAAAATAAATGTAGTGACATATCCAAAGTTACTAATTGCACTTGAGGCTTTATACTTGCAATGGTTTGGCTTCATTACACATTTTTTACATGTGTTTTTCCTGTCACTCTATGTTATTTTTATTACGCAATTTGTTGTCTTTATTGTTTTTATTTGACATACAATCAGTAGAGAGAAACTGCCATAAGAATGACTAAAGATTTGATAGGAAGAAGGAGAGCTGTCTTTACATCAAGTTTTTGTACAACACTGAGAAAAATTGGGGTCTGGTACAGAAAAGGTGCTTTCAGGCTTGGCTGCCACACAAATAAGAGAGGTTGTTCCATGAGCTGCACAGCTAGTGAAACCTCTAGCTCCTTTAGCTGAGTTTCTTGTAGGTTTGTGTCCTTTAGCCCCCTTCCTTGTCATAATACCCTCTGTTCCCTGCACTTGCTCCTGTGTGAACAAAAAGGGCAAGACAGCGAATGCAGAGGTTAGGCAGGGACCCTGCCTGCTGATGGGCAAAGTGAGGAGGACGTGCTGGCTTGCTGGCCAGGTGGCTGCTGCCAGGTGGAGGATGGCTGAGCTCTGCCTGCCCTTCCCACAACACTGACAGAAATTTGGGCCCGTCTCCTTCATCCGATTTTCATTTTCGTGAAGCTTGTTAATTCTTGGTTTTAAATGTTTCCGTCGAATCTCACTGCAACTGGCCAAGAATCAGCACTTGTTTAGGAGGGACTGGGGAAACTGTCAGACAGGTGGAAGGATGGATAGGCAGTGCAACTGCATGACTGTGTTTCCTTGGGGAGCAGAGAGCAGCAATAACGGGCAGATGTTAATGTTATGTAGTTGCTGCTAATATATGGGCAGCATGCAGGTATTCATACTGTGGATGGGAAATAGGATGATATAAAATAACAAGCAATCTCAGAGAATATTTTTATATCCATATGGTGGAGTCCTTCAGCTTGTTCTTTGTAAAGAGGAAAATTAAAGGACAAATGCTCAAGAAGAGAATTAACGGGAATATGATTAGTCACAGTAAGTTCTATATTTGGGGATGCACAAAAGAAATCTGTAACATTGTCTACATTACAGACTGTTGAATTCTGCCTCGAGTATCCCAGGCTCTGTTCTCAAATTCATCTTGGAGAATTGATTATGATTAACCTTGCTGAGGTGCTCAGTACAGGAAGACCCTGACCTAGGTTATTTGGTCCACTAAATTTTATTGGTTCCTCAGCTATAGATAGCAATGAGGTGATCTGAACAGATTTACAAATATTGCTGATTTTGAATACTTTGAGTAAATAGCTTTTTCTGAAGCCCTGCATTGAGGAGATTCCCAAAGGGTCACTCAAAGCTTCCCCTATTTCCTACAAACTTTGTAAAATCAACACACCATCACCTTCAAAACCCAAAGTGTAACTTGAGACTTCTTCAAAACGTCAATTAAATCAAAGGGAAAAATTCCAAAGCCTCATCAGATTTTGGAATAGACACGGTGCTGTGAGCTGAGACTCAGTGAAAGAGGAAAATTATATATCCAGCCTCCCTTGGCTAATTATCTTTGGATCAGGAGAAGGAAAGAGAGTTTCCAATATGTTGGAACCATGCTGGAGCCTCACGTGCCTCTGCAGCTCTCCTGTCGAAGATATGACAATTGTCATATTTGACTCATGGGTTTTATCAAAATTTGCATTGTTTTTTTGACCAGGAAAACATATCTGCTGCAAAAGACTTAAAAATTAAATGTTGTTGCTTTCTGACATCTCTGTAAAGGATAATAGTGACAAATGGTATTTGACAAAACAAATCCTGGAGGAAAGTTCTCTTTAAAATGGGAAATCCTACAAAGGCAAAACTCTGCAGGTTGTCCTTTCTCCAAGTCATCTCAGAGAGTGCCATGGCACTTCCAGGCTCCCCAGAAGAGCACATTGCAGTATCCAGCTGGACATACTGTCTGGGCTGCTGTGTCCTGGTGGAGTTGGTGAAAATGGAAGATATGGTAAAAACGATAATGGGGAGGACTTCCTCTCCACAAACTGTTTATTAAAATTTCTCATCTAGGCAAAGAAGAACACCCAAACAAAATGGTGTGTTGGTTTCTGTCTATGATAGGTTTGGCATATTCACATGCCTGGAACTTGACATGCCCTAGATCCTGAAAGTCCCAGGGTGGGTAGGTGAAAAATATTATTCCTCTCTCTTAGTGATCTTTATTTTAAGATTTCTTGTTAGAGATATGAAGAGTGGTAGGTGTGAACATGGGCTGACACACAGGCTGTGGGCACTTTCTACCTCCGTCAGCATTGCCCAGCACATCATGTCCAGCATGGTATCACCAGCATGTCTTCCCGCTGCTCTCTGGCCAGATCAATGCTTTTTCCAGTGCGGGTCCTCTGCTCTCAAGACCCTGTGGATCACTGCTTCATGCCAAGGCCATGAGGGTGATCTGACAGTCTGCTGGTTGGTGCCACATGGGAAGGAACATCCAACACTGGGGGGGCTTGCAGTTTATTGGCCTAGTCAAACCTTGCTGGCACACTTCTCTAGAAAATTGTGTGTGGCGTGAGCTGAAATCTGGGGACACATCAGGAATTACTTGTTTTCCTTATTATTCTCCATACCCCTATTTCCAAGGAAAGAAAAATGAGAGTTCAAACAGGGAATGGGAGTACTGTCAGGAGTTCAGTTCACTGCAACACAGTCGCAGAACAGGACAAAATATAGCCAACACACTGAAACAGTTCCTGCTTTATTTAAGGATAAATTTAAAGATTTATCTGAGTGCCTGACAGCTAATAAAATGTATGTTTTGTGCACTCTTATATCAACATATTTTTCAAGAGAATCTTATGGGAAGGTTTTAAGAGGTTAGGGCTAAAATTATTTGCCTGATTATGTCTGATTTAGTGTCTCATGATGTTGTGTTGGGTCTGTCTGGGATGGAGTCACCTTTCCCTGCAGCAGCCCACACAGTGCTGTGCTCTGCACTCATAGCTGGAGCAGCACTGGTATCACTCCAGTGTTGTGTCTATTGCTGCACAGTGCTGGCACAACATCAGAACTCCTTCCAGGCCCCCAAGAGCCAGCAGGCTGGGGGTGGACAATTGATGGGGAGGGGACATCACCAGGGCAGCTGACCTAAACCAACCAAAGGGATATTCCATAACACCTGATGTCACACTGAGCAATAAAAGGGGGCCTCTCATGGGGGAGGGTCTCTCCTGAACAACCGGTACGTGTTTTGAGGCCCTGCTTCCCGGGACGTGGCTGAACATCGCTCGTTGATGGGAAGTAGAGAATAACTTTTTTTCTTTCTCTCTGTGCTTCCGCGCGGCCTTGTTGTTTCTTTTGTTTCTCTTTCTCCCCATTCCCCTTTCCTTAATTAAATCATTCTCATCTCAAACCTCGAGCTCTTTGTGTTGTCTTTTCTCCCCCTTCCTCTTTGAGGAGGGGAGGAGTGAGAGAGCGGTTGTGGTGGAGCTCGGCTGCCCACTCAAGTAAAACCATCACAGATGTATCCTTTGTTTTATTGTCCCTTTACATTTTTGGGATGCTACCTTTTCCATAATGGTCTGTTCTGCCTGCAAACTATTGGTAACAAAAAGACTCCAGGCTTCTTGAAGTGAATGTGTAGTTTGTGCGAAGTGAAACCTTACTTGCTACTGGCCTACTCACTCACTTTCACCCTATTGCTTTAAAAATCTACTATTTGTAATATGTCTGTCTTAAGGTCTCTCAAACTAAACCATCTTTTAAAAAACTTTTCTAATTCTTGAAGTCCAGATAGATTTCATTCTTGATTGTTAAAAGGTGACTCATTAAGGAGCATTTTTCCATCTGTCTGCAGAAACAATTTTGTATCTTCTTCTGAAGGGTGTAGGGTCACTGGAATAATGGTTTTCTCTTGTATTAATAGGATTCTGATTGCATTTAATGGTCTATTTTTTTTACCTTAATAAAGTTGTTCTATGCATTTGGCAGCAATAAGTGATTTGATGGAAGTCCTCAAAATTTCAGAAGCATGACTTTCAGGGCTCTCAGGAATAGTGAAAGTACAGACTGAAATGTATTTCTAGCATGGACTTTTACCCTTTTAGAGGCAAAACACTGCCCAGAGAGAGTACAGTACAGTTCACTGGATGAATTTTACCCCTTTTCAATCCGAGTTTTAGAAACAGCTTAAACATCCTTTGAGAATATTTTTTATTGTTGGCAGAATGCTCTTGTCTTTTGGAGAGCATATAAAATCTCCCAGCACTTGCACATATCAGTGGTACTACTCAAAAGAAAGGAAAGCTGAGTTTGGAGAGGGAAGGAGACTGCTGTGTTGGGACCAGAACCATGAGTTGGTAAAATAAATCTTCAAAACTCTTGCTTGGACTGGGGTGAATGGGAAGTTCATGTGTATCTATGCTTTCCCAGTGGTCACTGAGGTGTTTAGGGAAAAGATAGCATAAGATCTGTGGCAGTTTCATGTCTCTGTCTGTACCAGTGGTCACTGGTATATGAGGAATGTAGGGGTATAAGAAGAAAGATGATCATGTAGGAGGAAGCTGAGCGTTTCTGAATCTCAGAGGGAGTATAATGTCTCTGCACAGCTTGGATTATCATGCTTGTGCTTTTGTCTACATCAGCAAGTATTGTGATCCAACAGGAACAGATGTATAGACAGAAAGAACTGCTTGGTG
Source organism: Oxyura jamaicensis (assembly GCF_011077185.1). Lineage (NCBI taxonomy): Eukaryota > Metazoa > Chordata > Aves > Anseriformes > Anatidae > Oxyura > Oxyura jamaicensis. Next base: position 107,873,215 of record NC_048893.1, on the reverse strand, counting down.
CTGGAGACTTGATAACCACAGTAGCTGCATTTTCGCAGGTCTATGTCAGATTAGCACAAGTCTGGTCCCATGCACTGAATGCCATTAGCAGCCGAGCGCATGAGGTGCACTCCTGGAGAGCAGCTCCACCTTTAGTCTGGCCCTCCATTAGGAGGCGTTTCCACAGAGCCAAGTGTGACATAGGTACTCCTTTCCCTGCCACTGAACAGGACACTTGTGAGACTGACCGCAAGTTCCTTGTCTCAGGCAGGTACTCATAACATTGCATTTTGTGCTCCCCTGACGATCATGAACTGAAAGCGTCCCTGGCTCATGGAAGAAACTGCACTCACATCCCAGTGGCTGGCCTGTCACAAAAAACAGGTCCAGTAACAACGATGGCTTTCTCAGCAAAAAGAACAAGAAATGCAGATAGATAAGTAGTGCATCAGGTGAGAAACAGAGCGACAGACAAGCAGAAGACCTGCCAGGGTGGTATCTTAATGGAACAAGAGAAAGGACACAGGACAAACAGCTGCATCAGCCCAGTACTGCCAGCATCTGCCATTTGCATCTCTGTCTAAAGCCACAAGAAGCTGATGCTAAATTACCTTGCCATTTCTGTGGGTGGCTGTGCTGTGTGGTGGCTTCTAATGCATAGTGTGTCTCGGTGCTACTTGTTACCATGAATAAGCAAATGGGAGAAACATGTACGGCTGTAAAAAGCTGCCTTTTAAATATGTATTGCATGGCACTAAATTTCTTTAGACTGTCTTCCATGATCACAATATGCTGATTAGGGTTTTTGTTTTCTTTTCTTTTTTGGGAGTTTGCATCTCCCAAATCTAATTTAATCTCCTTTGAGTTAGGATTTTACATTTTCGTAGAGCTATGCAGCATGAAGAAAGAAAGCGTATGAGAATCTGCATGCACTCATCTTAATAAAATAGAAATGCAGAACAGATAACCCATCATTAGTATCTCATTTGAGAAAGCAACTTCAGAAACCCATAACCATATTTTTTTCCCAGCCAGTTCAATATCGTAAGTGAATGAAACCAAGGCATGCACCAAACAATAGAAAATTTTAGGCTGGAGTTGTGTGGAGTGATAAAATCCTTGGACCCTTCATACCAGGTCCGTGTACCCGTGAGGATCTGAGAGAAGCAGCAGTTCTTTGCAGGTGTACACGAATGAGGGAGTCTATCATATTTTTACCATGTGCTTTGCCTCAGTTTAATTTGCAACAAGCAGTTGGCACCATCTTCAGCATGCTCTGGCTTCATGCCTTTAATGAAAATCTATATTAAATTTGCTTCCTGACGAGCAAAAAATAACAAACATCAACCCTCCCCCAATCCAATTAAAATACAATGCTATTTATTGTGAATACGTAGTGATCAATGTAACAGGGCTTTATGAAACTTGCAAATAGCAATGCCCTGTTTTGAATGCACCCAATGAAAACAGAAAGGTATTTCAGAAATGCTACAATAGAGGCTTAAGCTAAACGTATCATAAGCATAAATGAACTGATGCATTAGCAATGCAACACCTACATACTTTAAACTGTGTAATACAGGCATCTTTTTGCCCACTAACAAAGCAGCTATAAAGATCTAGCAGAAACATATGTTTTGAGGAGAATGCCTTATGCATAAGAGGCAACATAAAAACACCCGTAATTCACACGCAAATTGATGTCTTGTAATAGCTAAAAGGATAGCAAAAAGTGGGATCCATTTTGCTGAGGTGTGTTAGGATTTAACTGGGTCTGCTACAAATTGAGGTCTTGTGTACCAAGAGAAATGTGATATCGCTCCCATTCCCTTCCTGAGTGCAATGCAGGCTTTGCACATGAGGACGCCCACAATTGGGTGGCTTTTGATCTGGCTTAGAAAATTAAAAATAATTGACAAAATGTCTTTCTTACAAACTTCCTAAAATGACAGCCATTTAAATGCCCTAGTGATGCTGGTACAAATATCACAAGTGAGATGCAAACAAAACATGTAAAGGCAATTACCATAAGGAGGATGATCTCCTTTCCTCCCCCAGGGCCCTTTGCAGTGGATAAACAGGTGAGAGAAGCTTATTCCTGTCCTAGCCCTAACCAGCTATTAGAGGCTCAGGGTCAAGCTATAGGATGATTGCACAAACAGGATCTTTACTTTCTTTGGAGAAAGCAGAGGGGCTGGTGGAGGAAAGATGGACAAGGGATGCAGTGAACCAGAGCTAGAGAGACCTGTGCTAATGCAGCTGTAGCCCATCTGCAGAGTGAGAGGGATAGTCACCACATAACCAGCCGTAAAGAGCTGTCTGTGTTAGGTAAGGGGCTGCCAAACCCCTCAGAACCAGTGTGGATGTATTCCAGAAGAGACATTGGTTCTAGCTGGTGCATCACTTCTGCTGTTTACAGACATAGGATGGCAACGCAAACAAACAAGAAAATATCTTAAACTGTGAGTCATTGCTAGATAGACATGCAGTTAACGGAAATACCCATCTGGTAGTTGCCTGGTGTGAAATGTCCTCTTTGGGCTCATCCTTGTACTTCAGAAGTGTGTCATTATGTATAGATATATATATATAAACTTGATTTAACTGCTTTCCAGTGTTGATGCAGTGCAGGAAATCTTCAGGATATACAGTCCTATTTGAAAGTTGCATACAGACCTCTAGGTAATTTCAGCATATTTACTTGTTCTCTGCAGATAGCGCTCAGCAAAAAAAAAATCTGTTTCCATGTTGAACCATCGTGTCCCCAAATTCTTCCAATCCAAAGACTTAAAAATCCAAACAGCGAAAGTCACAAAGTAGGATATAAAAAGTCAGCACTCTTGAAAATGCTAAGGGTACGAATCCTTTGTATGCTTTCATAGGTAACTTCCTTCTGCAGTCATCTGTCTGGATGCCATACTGCTATTTCTTTTAGAAGAAACTTTGAAAGATAAGCAAAAATTTGGACAATCGTTTTTAGGTAAGTCTGAAACAGAAACAGAAGTAAATATATCCATTGGCAATGACAAAACTACAAAGTCAAAATCTACAAAAGCTGGTATAACTGGGTCATGATAGCAATGAGTAGATCATGAAGAATTATGCTATTATGTTCTCACACATACTTTAAGTATGGGGAAAAGCGGATTTCTGTACAGTAAACTCTCTTGAACCTGGGAGGGCTATAGTCTTGCAAAGCTAAAGTAGATTTGCCTGCATCTCATAAAAACTCTTAAGTTAATCCTCAGCCCAAATCCAAGCTTTTCTATCGATAGCTAATGTAGGTTTTACTTAGCTTTTCATGTAATCAATATAACAAATGGTTCATCAAGAAATCTGCAGTTAGGTGTTGTGCTGGACTGTTTTGTTCAGATGTGGGCTGTTCTGTCAGATTCATAAAACACCAAATTTGTTCTGTATAGTAGTGCTCTTGACTTTTAGGGTATTTCCTTAGAAATTAGACATGTGGTATATGTATGTGTGGGTGTATGTGTATAATGTATATATACGTGACTTACCGAGATGTGAGCGTGACTGGTGTTTAGGGTGCCACCAGCACCATGAAGAGCTTGGAAGTAGTGGGGACAGAGATCATTGGCTAGGAATAAGAATGGAAGACAGTTTGTCACTTGACCAATGTTTCTCTCACCTGTTCTTCAATTTTACAGCGAAGAAGAACCTACAGTACCACGGGGTGTTCTCTTCCACTGCTCTACTACCCTTAAATGTGCATTAGAGCATACCACATCCTGACATGGTGCTTTTTCCTACCATAATCTGCTCTGTGGCACTCTAAGGTAGCTTAGTCCTATTCTTCTCTGATGGTTAGTTCTCTAAAAGTCCTTAAAATATTTTAAGAAGTCGGTTCCTTTACTGTTTCCTCATGAAGACTTGTAGGCCCAATGACCCATTATGAAGATTGGCTCTGTATTCTTTCCACCTCTCCCAGGGCATTGCCGGAGCACAGTTCCCAGAGGTACATACTTTTGCATAGATGAGGCCTCCCCTGTACAGACAGAAATGATCATTTCCTTCTCAAATCTGATGGACAACAATCCTGTAAAGGAACACCAGGAGAAGACTCCCTCTTTCTGAACCAGTGTCACATTACTGACCAGTGGTTTGTGATTTTTTTTGGCAGTGTTTCCTGTGTAGGCAGCTACTCCATGTTTTTTTTTTTACTGGGCATTTTATCTCTCGTTTCCAAATTCATGGACATGTCAACAGTGCAGGTTTCAGGCATGTAAGCCAGAATGCAACTTGACAGATCCTGGTGCTACATATGGAGGAATGCACTTTGTTCTGCTTCCATGCTTTGGCAACTCCTTTTATAAAAAAATGCAATTTTGGTTAAAAAAAATCCTTACACTTGTAATTTTAGGGAAAACTATAATTTCTTGAGAGCAGAAACTGAATCTGATATTTTGCTCCTCAACTCATAGTTATTTATCTATTTTTCAGACCGCATGTGCACTTTGGGAATAGTTTTTTGGCAAGCTGTTAATTTCATGGGTGCAGTAATATTTCAGCTATCCGTTAATGCTTAAACAGAAAGCTTCAGATATTTTCCTAGATTTGGTAAATCTATTTGGTAAATACTGCTTTCTCAACAGTATTTGCAGTGCAGTTACATTTTATTAATGCTTTGAGACAGGAGAGCTATACTGCCATATTGAAAGTGAGTTAAATGTTATGTGAATAATAGGTCTTGTTTTTCCATAACTGTAAAAGAAATGGAGCTTTTTCATTATTATTGCTTAGATATCACAAAGCTACATAATTGTTTTTGTCTCCTCTGGATACTTGAGCATTATGTTAGCTTGGGTGCTGTGGGCAGAAATCAAATAAAAAGTGTTACTGTTGGTGAATTATCCCTGGAAACACGTTAAGTGAATTGAATTTCACATTCAGTAAAACTTTTTGGTCCCTCTGTTGGAAAAATAGAAGCCCTTTGAGAGCCCTGTTGTGCTAAGCCCTGTGGACTTCAAGTAGGGCTGCATCCTGACGGTGGCTGCACCCAGGGGTGAGAGCAGGCAGCACAGTACATGCAGTGCAGTGCTGCTGGAGGAATAGTGCTCTTGTAGGAGAACTGTCCTTGTCCTACCGGTCAGGCCAGGTCAGGCCAGCTCTTGGCAGTAAAAATGCCCATATGACCACTAGAAATTCTTTTGCAGGTCTTAATGGACCTCTACCAGCTGCTGGCTCAGGCTGCTGTTCTGACCTTGCAGGACATGGCTTGGGAGGTGCAGTAAAATTAAACGTACTGGCCAAACCATATGCTGACCTTCTGTTTGTTTTCTGTTTGTTCTCTTTAAGCAGGGCCTGCATGGTTAAGTGCTATGATTGCTAATGAAAAGGCACAGTTTAATCACAGTCACAACACGCTGGAGATGACACAGTGTTTCTCAAGTTGCAATGTCTCTCTTACTTTTTGGCTCATTACATTTCCTTATGCTTTCAGAAGAACAAATAATGGTTGTGTCTCAAAGCCCAAAGGTAAATGTGGGACAGTGCCTGGGGTCACGGTTGTCATATCTCCTTTCCTCACGGCTGTGTCGCTCCAAGAGCTGGGGTGTCCCAGCATTGACCTAGCTGTGCACCTGTCCCCAGCAGCTGATCTGAAGCCTGTGAGCCCTGCGCATGTATCACAGTGATACCTGCTGCTGCAAAATCATCTTAGTTCACTCCCAGCTTTGTGAACACCACACTAAACTTCTGGTCCAATTCCTCAGCTCCTTCATTTTCCTTCTTTCCTTCTTTCTCTCTTTTTTATGCTAATAAATCATGACATGTTTCACCATTTGCCTTGAAGCGCCCTCCCTTGATAATACTAGAACGAAAAGACAAGCTTTTTGTATGTTTACAAAAAAAAAACACGGACACAAAACTTTTAATGTTCTGATTAAAACTTTGCACTTTACTGGAAGTCACCAGATTTGCAGAAGGCTGTTAAGATCCAATAGTTTTTTTTTTTTGTTTGTTTGTTTGTTTCACTTAAGCTGGCAGGATGGAACCTCAACACAATAACAAGAGGAACTTTTGGAGTGCTTGGGACAGCTTGTATTTTTCCTCCTTCTTTTCACATTTATATTTTCGCTTGCTTTTTGGTTCCCTTTGGGACATGCACTTCATATTAAGTGAGCATTATCCTGGACCATGCTTACTTTGGGATTTATTCGAAGGCAAACTGTGTTAAATTACGGTGCTGCATTATTAACAGGCCATATGGGCATCAGGCTTGAGAGAGAGAAGCTTAACCAGAACACAGGAAAACAATCTTCCAGATCCTTCCTCCCTTTCCCTACTACATAATCCTGAGTGCTGGAAAGAGATAAAATATTTGAATACAGTGGCAGAGGACCGTAAGGAACAATGCATTTTTAAACTTCTCTGGGAGAGCTCCGTGTACAATCATCACCTCTGCTGGCTGGCCAGTGCCTTTCCCAGCACCCTTTGAAGCAAGAGTATTTAAAAATGTTTTCTAACCTGAAATAAGCAGAAAGAAGCAAATATATATATATATTTTTTCCTCCCATAAAGCTCATACACTTATCTGCTCCCACTTACTGCAACAGCTTTATTCCAGTTTCACCAGACATAAAAAGAGTTTTAGCAGCAGCGGAGCAGGCAAACTTCCCCTTGATGTGTGCGAGCCCACCCCGGTTGTGTCCGACAGCTCTTGCCGAGGCACAGCCCTGTTCCTCAGCCACGTGTGCCGTGCTGGCAGCCCTCCGGCTGGAGCTTCTGCCAAGCCATTTCTGGGGAGGGGAAGGAGATGCTTTGTTTGACTAAATCATATTATCTGCAATATTTCCAGCCCCATAGAAGCCCTTGCACTGCACAATCCAGGATGGCAGTCCTGGGGACAGAGAGCTGTGGTGGCAGCAGAGGTGGCTATTTTTCTGTGGATGAATTCATTAAGCTTTTTGCACTCCCCTGCTTTGCAAAATTTTTCTTACCCCTGAAATATTCCCCACACAATTGCAAGATTTATCCACTGAGCATGTGGTACTAGAGATTTCACAGTAGATATAATTTGATGTCTGCTGCAAGGTTTGATTCCTTAAATTTAATTATTATTTTTCTTTGAGAAACAATTTAAAAGCAGGACAAGGTAAAGTTTAAGGATTATTATTACATTTATTTCAGAATGATCAAGTAGATTATCAGATAATACAAAGCAGCATATTTTTGGTGCCAAAGTTTTAAACAAAAGGCAGGCTGCTGAGCTGGTGAATGCTCACTGACCAAGCAGCACTCAGCGAGGTTCCAAATGAATACTGGCAAGAGTAGTCTTTTCTGACAGTAGAGGGATTATTTTTCCATTTTAGTTTATTCAGCTACTTCAGGTCAATGCCTGGTTCACTCACAATGTGGCAGCCAATTGGTATTGTAAAAAGCAGAAAAGCTTGTTTTCTTCTCTTTAAGTAACAGGGAGAAGCTCGGCCCTGGAGTTTGAGAGCTACTGGCCTGAAAATCCTCAAAATGCTGGTATTTGGGAATCATCAGCTCAGATCCTTTCTTATGTACTTAGGAGAATTTATGCACTACTTTTCCTTGTGATTTCCCCAAGTCAGATAAAAGAAGGCAGCTGATTAACATACATGAATCCAGCCTTTATGAGAAGTTTAACTGATAGAAATCAGTTAATTAAAAAAAAAAAAAAAAGATTGAACCACTCTCAGTGCAGTTAGAAGGTTGTGACATATAGATGTATAAATAACTGCAAAGATGTAACACTTTGTCAAATAGGAATGTCAAATTCAAATAGAAATACCAGATATTGACATTGATGTAAAATTTGGTGTTATTTGCAAGTTACGACTCCTGTTCCCAGTTATTTTACAATTTATTCTTCTGCTTCTGATGAAAGCAGCTCTGTGGAAGTGCCCAGGCCAGCATAAACTGTGCAGAAGATGGGGGAGTCATTCTGTAATTGCTGAATTATGCAGCTGTGAAGCTGTACATGTGAGGATGGGGAGAACTTTGCTGTTGATATTTGTGAATCACTGCTAGAAATTTCACTGCCTTGGGATGTGGCTTCACATCAAGGAGAAGAAAAAAACATATCTACTTACATACTTTGTTTGTTTGTTTGTTTGTTTGTTTGTTTACATGCTGAGAGATTCCACAAGCATGTAGATAAGGGTGATTCATTTAATTGACTTCTCTCTAAGGTCCTTTTTAAAAGGTCCCTTGCCATCGGCTGTCATAGCAGTGAATGGCCATAGGTAAAGAGGAAGGTCTTTGCATGGGTAGTTAAAAGGAAACATGAGGCAAAACTTAATGGTCAGCTTTCATGGTGGAAGAAGGTCATGACTGGAGCCCTGCAGGGATTTGTGTGTGGTGCTCACGCTGTTCAACATATTCACAGTGATCTGAAAATGGAAAAAATGAGGTGACTACAGTCACAGATCATACTAAGTTATTCAGGGCAGTAAATGCAAGGCTGGCTGTGGGAACTGCAGAAGGATGTTATAAGAGGGAATGATGGGATGATGAAGTGGTCAGTGAAATTAATTGTCAGGAAACGTGAAATGGCATGCATGGGAAAAACAATACTAATTTCATGTATAAAATGATGGCATCTAAGATGATTTCTGCCTTTCAGGACATATTTCTTAGGTTTCTAATAGATGTTGCATGAAAACACCATCACAGTTCTTGCTATTGATTATACCACCACATTGAAAATTAGGAATTGTTAGGAAAAGTGTAAAGATCAAAACAGAAAGCAGCATGCAAGCAGCATGCCATGCCTGCATCCTAAATGTATATTTGCATCTGGTCCTCTCAGTTCAGAGAGCATGCAGCTGACACAGGAAAAATACCAAGGAGGACAACAAGGGTAATCAAATGTATGGAGTGGCGTCTGTACAAGCAATGATTCTCCAGGTTGAGAAGGAAATGACAACAAAGGGATATGAGAGAGATGTATTAAATCAATAGTGACAAGGATCGGATGCACAGGGAATGGTTGTTTACTGACTCTTCCAATAGGAGAGCTAGCATGGGTCAAATGATATAGCCACAGCCATCCCTGGGTCTTGCTGCAGAAGGAGATAATCCCTTACACAGGGAGCAGTTCAGGTGTGGGATCTTGAGCTGCATAGTATTATAGCTGGTTACATTGGCTCAAAATGTTATTGGACAAATTATTGGGAGAAAAATCTACCAAAGGCTATTAAATACAAAAATGCGGAAAAGACTCTAAGCTGAAAATTGCTCGAGGGGGTCTTGTGAGGATTTTATAGGTAAGAATATCACATGGCACACCACTACTCAACCACTCTCTGCCACTGGCTACTTTGGAAAAGGGAGTTGACTAGATGGGCCTGTGGTCTGCTGGATTGTTCCTGTATCTATGTATGCAGAAGAACGTATTGTACCTGAGGAGCACCTTTCCAGGACAAACAGAAGTGAAATGCATCCCAACATGCTGCTTTCCTTTCTCCATCTTCTCCTAGAGGAACCCTGGTATGAAACCACAGCAAAAATCAGCACTAAACTTTAAAGTTCACAGCCAACTGTTTTTGTTTGCAGAGCAGCTGGTGGTACTAAAAGAAAATCAAATCAGCTCACAATGAAAGCGATTAGATATTAAAAGCACTTGGGGAGGAATTCAGTGAAATATTTGGATGAATGTGCGGGTTCCGCTGCTGCCCACGTATCAGCTGCGAGCGGGGAATTCAATCAGCATCGGCAGCCCTCACAGCAACGATATCTCCGTGGGACCCAAATTGCAGGCTCCTTTGTGGCTGAGGACTGGCTCCCAGTTCCCCCTTTCCACGTATGTGATCTGGCTTGTAACAAGTTTGTGTCGCACACACTTGGCTGATGGTGAGGGTGTTCCTCAGCTCTGTTCCCCTCTCCTCTTTGGAGCTTTCCCTCAGGCAGATTGATGTTCCTTCATTAAGTCCTCTTTTTACCCTTATATTAAAAAGGCTGATCTCTCCTCCTCAATGATTAAATGCAGTTTCAGCCTATACATCAGTCAGTGCTGGTATGACAGAGGAGAAAGTATGGCATGTTCATACTGGAAGAAAAGGTGTAGAAACCCCACCGGTGTTGGCTAAAGTGAATTAAAATACCACCTAATGCCTTCTTTAAGACACAGTTTAAAGACCTTCTGTCTGGTCTCATTTCTCATCGTGCTGCTGCCCTATTCGTAGGTGAGGACAATAACATTGCAAATCTACCTCATAAGACTGGTGTTAGGATTAATGTTCCTGCAGGTGCTTGAAGATGATAAGTATTAAGAGACAGATGGACAGAGTCCAAAATCTTTGAGCGAGGCTCATGCTGTTGGGATTTTGGAACATTTGAGTGTGCCACCCTCCTCCACCTGCTCTGTGGGACTCTTTTTGCTGCTTTCGTTGTTATTCTGCTTTTCCCCTGAAGATTTAACCCTCTCCTCCCTTCCTCCAAAACATTTCTCCCTTCCTGCCTTGCCCTTGCCTCCCCTCACTGCCACTTTCCTCTGCTTACCTTAGAAACGCCTACACTCCTAATTTTTCTCACTTGACAAACATTATTGTTCTCTGTGGCACGTAGAGCAGCAGTGTAAGAGGTTGGCCCCCTCCCCACCTCATCTCTGGAGGGCAGTTTTAGGTTACCATCACCCTCATGGAGGACTTGCAGGCCTCCCTGTATTTCCAGTGCAGGGACAATGCATTTCTTTTAATTTTTTTACATCCTGGGTGAGAGGAATGAATAGCTTTTGATTTGGTAGCACCAGGCAGTCTGGAGAAACACACAGTGACTAACTCAGCCTACATTTTGAATGGCTGAATTGTTCCCTTTACTGATATTTTAATACATGTGTTTTTCATTCCTCCATGCCCACTGGTGCTGACCATGGCCCCGTATATCCCTGGGATGATTAAATTGCTCCCTGTATATCAGCTCCATAGGTCCCTATTCATTGCAAACTCAAATTAGCTTCTAAAGCCAGGCCTCCTTGGTAATTGCTATTTGGTACGAAAGCAACATCCATTTCCATTCTGTGCTAATTATAATATTTAATCTGGATCTTTCCATAACACAGAGAAACAATTGTCCACCTTTTATAAAACTGAGGGCAATTCTTCCCACCTCTGTGCCTCAGACTGATGTCATTCCTTTCTTCTCTTGCACTGTAAGCTGAAGAACAGTGCAATCTCACATTAGCCTTTCTTCTTTTAACCACGGCTTGGCAATAGCATGCCGTTCTGTTATGTCTGCTTACCTTCTAATGCCGGCTGTCTACACAAAAGCAGAAAAGCAGAAATGGATTGTACTTCCCCAGAGAGATGTGGAGTTTTTATTTCACTTTGCCTCTCTATTGTTGCTGCTTTGTAATGAATTTGTGCTAAGAAACATCTTGTCTGAAAGAGTGCATTTAGAATTAGAGAGGGGAGCAACATATGGTTTGTACCTTTTGTTTCACATTTCTGGGACGTGTTAACAACAAGCAACGGAATTATTTATTTGGCAGATTTAGTACCTGAGACCACAGCAGGGCTTAACAATCTTTTTGACTAGCTTTATTTTAGACAATAGGTGGTAATAAACCAGAGAGCACATACAGCGTGCTTTTCCTGCGTTTGTGTTGTCTCCAGGTCACCGCTAAAACAGTCATTAGGCTCAGACCTGTTCTTAACTTCCCACTGTACACACCTTTATTCCACCCCCGCAACTGCTCCTAGCAAGACAGCCTCTCCTGGCAGCCTTCTTTTAAGCAGTGCTTCATGCACAGTGGTCCACGTGGCATGGGACTGTGCCCGGCCCTGTGCTGCTCAGGGGGGAGGCATTTTCCCGGTCACAGCTTCAGCGTTCAGAGCCTAAAAGAAAATCTGCTGCTATGTGGAGAGCTGGTGTTCTCTCCTTCCCTGGAGATAAACAAATCCTTTGCTGAACGCTCTCAGGGTGGACGCAAGTTGACATCTTCTCCTGGGGTTTGGTTAAGATTCCTGTGGAGAGTGAAATCTCTCTAGGGAGATGGGGACAGAAGCCCCTCTGCTATCTCCAGTGCTGCTGGTCCCACAGGAGGATGAAGCTGGAGAAGGGACCAACCCGCCTCTCTCCTGTCCCCAAGCCGTGCATAAGCTTCAGTCATCATGGATTGTCCCCCAGGAAGAGACAGAGAGGCTGCTTTCAAAGGAGATGTTCTTCCTTGCCATTCCCTTGTCTGGCTGCTGACTTTTATGTAAAGTGGGTGTGAAATGACGGCAGAACAGAGCTGACATGTAGTTGGCACAAATATCTACGAGTTCTCAAAATGCAAAGCACTGGAAGACAAGTTCTGAAATAGCGGACAGTTTGTTGCTGGCACCAGCTCATCGAAACAGACTTCATTAAAACAATCACAGCACTGACCAGAGTATCAGTGCTCATGTACCTGTTTTTCTATTATTTTACACTAACTCAACATCAATAAAAATTCAGTGATTTCATGGAAGCAAACCTAGTCGCGTGAGCTGGCATAATGCAGTGCCACAGTCATGGAGTTACTTTAATGAGGGTATACCCTGGGGCCGAAATCCAGGGACTCCCCAGTTCTTACCTTAGCTTTATAAGTGGTCCTTTCTGACCTCTGAGTGAGCTAAAAGTTCTCTAGCCAAAGCTATTTAAAAGACATAGCATAATAAATTTTCATTGTGTATATACAGTAAGCACACAATTAATACGGTGACAATGGCAATAAGAGGTGGTCACAGCACTGTGTTCTGTCAAAGCACTTGGCCTTGTGGACTCTGGGGGTGGGAGTTCCTAGTGCAGCCCTTTTGGTGCCCAGGTGGGATTCTCCCCTTCATTTACTGAACCTCTGTGGAGAACAAACTAGGGTGGGTGATGCTGTCCAAAGCAGCAGAGAGAGGATAAGCAGTGCACTGGGAAGCTAGGAGCACAGCCAGCACTACAGTCAGGAGACAGCTGGACTCCCAAGGGATGAGAGCTTGTAAGCCAGGTCCCCAGGGAACCAAACCAGGAGAAGCCAAAACAAACAAGCAAAGCAGCATGCCTCTTTTGAGGCAGACTTCTAGAGTCTTCTTTCTTCCTGGGAGAGGACGGCTTCCTGAAAGCTTTCCAAAAGCAAAAGCCATTTCATTCAAGGGTTAGCAGCCAGGACTGCAGAGAGTGATGCAGAAAAGCTCAAGGCCATTTTAGAGAGAAAAGAGAGGAAGTTCATTGGTGAGCAAAGGGAACAACTCCTGAGGGTAGGTTTTCCAACAAGGGCTGACTTCAGGAAGAATGCTGCTGTGTGGTTGACTCATTTTTTCTTTTCTCTGCTAGACAATGGTGCAAGATTTCATCATATTTATGAGAAGTCAGTATTGCAATCCTGCCCAGAACCAGTAAGCAACCATATATTTTAAGTATAGAATGGTAAGAATAACTGTGTTAGTAAATCTAAAGAAGAGATGTTAAGCCCTACAAGCCATATTTGACAAGATGATAATCAACTTATTAAAGCAGGCTATTCTTGCAGCTTCACTATTTTTGAGACTTTTATATTCATTTTTCATACAAGAAAGAAAAACAAAGGTTAAATGTTACCCAAGTTTGCCAAGATATTACTTTTATTTATTTATTTATTTATTTTTTACAAACAACCACAAAAGTATTAAGAATGCAGCACACTGCCTCACCTTGACCGTGCTTGATACTTACTGCTACATTAGCTGCATGTTTGTGCCTCTCTCCATGCAGCACAGTACTTCAGCAGTTCAAAAAGACCCTGGAACAAAAATGACAATTTTCATTGCACTTAAAAATAATAATAATAAAAAATGATGATATTATCACCTGAACTCAGGTGTTCACCATTTCACTTTGATGCAGGACATAATGAGATGTCCTATGGCTGTTTCTGTCTCCTTTAAAACCTGGATTATAACCACAGCAGCAAACTCAGCAGGGCTCAATTTGTGGAGCTTTCAGCTAATTAAACCCTGCAGTCTGCACTGGTTGGAAGAAAACATCCTGTGTGGGTTTGTTTGGGTGTTTAGCAAGAGGAAAATTAATAAATATCCAGGCTGAATTCATTACAGCAGATTTTTTTCCCCCTCTCTCAGTTATGCTTGACCCCAGTGTCTTCATTTGTTATATGAGTTTAGAAAACTTCAGGCAGCCTGGTGTGAGGGTGGCTAAGTGGGAGGAGGTTTCTGTTATAATTATGAAGCCAGTAAACTGGGGTCCAAGTTCTTGGAAACATAAGATTGAGGATTCATCACTCACTGTAAATATTTTGCACAGCTTTTGCTGATAGCTCTGTACAATAATTGCCATATCTACTTAAATAGAAATGTGATTACAGCATTAGGACATGTCCCAATTTCTACTTAGTTACTAAAAGCAACAACAGTAATGGCTTGTCAGTCGCTCAGACTTCAGGATAAGTTTGAAGACTGAACTCAAGGTTCCTCTAAAGTCCATCCTTGCTTGCATTTTGTTTGTTACCTGTGGCAGCCAGGGGTCAATGTACTGCTGGCTTCCCTACGTGCTCTACAGTTGCAGCTTTGTGACAGTGGAGATATATTCCAGGTCCAGCTTTTGCGTACATGATAAGGTCAGAGTAAATACATATTTGGTAAAGAAAAGCTTTTTCTTTTTATGCTTAGATTTATTTATCTCAACCCCTACTCTGAAATCAGTGAGGAAGAAGAATGCTAATTCTGTATACAGTCTGCCTTGGCAATGGTCTTAGAACAGAGAGGAGAAACCACGAGAACAAAGTTTCTTATTTTGCTCTGAAAGGCGCAGGATTGAATTACTATCAAAATTCAGACTCTAACTATGAAAAAGTGTTCCTTGTCTACCAGAGGAAACTCAAGTGGCCATAGAAAATATGACATCTTGATTGTCTGACAAGGAATTTATGATTGAATGTACACTCAGTGGTATTTTGAGTTAATGAGAATTAATATTCAGTGACAATCTTAAATGGGAATTTGTAACCAAAAAAAAAAGTGTGTGTTTGAGGTCTGTAATGATAATGTTCTTTCACAGCTGCTTTTGTGAGTGGGGAATAATTTCGCAACACTATAGCTGATGTTGACTTTCTAGTTTGTGGTGAAATTACAAAGTAAATGTTTCCTCCAAAGAACTCCAGAGCTGTTTATGGGAGCTGCAGGCACACTCCTGAGACATGAGGTTGGAGTTCTGATGTGTTGCAATATTGTAAATTGTTGTAATTTCATTGCACTGCCTTCAGCATGCCTCCACCCTATGGAAGATATCATTACAAGAAAGAAATGATGTGACTTGTCTTTAAGTTTTAGGAAAATGAATTCATGCTAAGATAGCCATATCTTTTTTCCACGTATAATGTTAGATCTTATGTTATTTACCCACAGAAACACTTATAGTTTTTTTCTACTCCTAATGGGAAATTTCTGCAGAAAGAAAATTCTTGAATGTGAAAGGGCCAGAGGCTGGTACAAGCTAAACAGCAGAAGATTAAGATCAAATACAAAAGCATGGTGTAAGAAGATAAGAGACAACATTGTTCCAGAATAAAATATTTAGATAAGGATTATTTGGGATGCTGCAGAGGAGGGAAGGGAAGGGATTAACTAAAAAAAGTATGTTTGTCTTCACACTGAGTTCTTCCACATATTTCTCATTCTCCTTCATCTATCTACATCACATTTGAGTTTTCAGTCTCCTTCAGTCTCCTACATGTGGTGCCTGTCCCTTAGTGAGGAAGGCACTGAAGAAAGTACCATTACAAAGAATTCTGACCTGCCTTGGTTTTTAACAACAAAAAAATCATAGCTGTATACTCTTTTCCTATAGTGGGAAAATTTTGTGTATCATACATGTATTGCAGAAATCCCAGAACAAGAAAATCATAGAATCATAGAATGCCTTGGGTTGGAAGGGACCTTAAAGATCATCTAACTCCAACCCCCTTGCCATAGGTAGGGACGCCACCCCTGAGATCATGTTGCCCAGGGCCTCATATAATCTGGTCTTGAACACCTGCAGGGATGAGACATCCACAGCTTCTCTGGGCAGCCTGTTCCAGTGCCTCACTACTCACAAACTGAAGAATTTCTTCCTTTTATCTAATCTAAACCTACTTTCTTTCAGTTTAAAACTGTTACCCCTTGTCCTGTCATTATCTGACTGAGCAAAAAGTCTTTCTCCATCTTTTTTATAAGCCCTCTTTAAGTACTGAAAAGCCACAGTAAGGTCACCCCAGAGCCTTCTCTTCTGAACAGCCTCAGCTCCCTCAGCTTTTCTTCACTGTCGATGCAGCTCTAGACACAGTTGGCCTTCTGGGCTGTAACCATGCACTGCTGGCTCATGTCGACCAAGTCCTTCTCTGTAAGGCTGCTCTCAATGAGTTCTACTCTCAGTCTGTGCTCATGTCTGGGATTGCCGCGACCTAGCTGCAGCACCTTGCACTTGGACTTGTTGAACTTCATGCAGTTCACATGGGCCCACTTCTCCAGCCTGTCCAGGTCTCTTTGAATGGCCTCTCTTCCTTCTTTAGTATCAACTGCAAAAATGAGAATTTACCATCTTTGTCACTGGGAACAGGCAGTTTTTTGCTACTTTTTCAGTCATCACCTATCACATCTTTATTTTTCTGGATGGAAGCCAAGACTAGTGGTTCTGTTTAAGGTTTTATGGTCAAAAGACAAATAATTCTTCTTTTAACTGTGTAAGAAAGTGATGTTTGGATAGCATTTTTAAAATAATTTGAACAGAATTTGTTGGTCAATGTTGCCAGAAGAAATGGCCTTATGATTTTTATTTGATAGTAAATTGTTGTAATATTTGGGATGTAACATTTCAAAGCATACGAGCTGTTATTTGTAATACACTAATCTGATGGTCCAATTTAAAAGCTAACAGTAATTTTTACAGCTGCAGTAAAACACCTTCCAAGAACCCTGATACTAGTTTTATTTTGTATTAAATGGTTGTGTATATATACACATGTATATATATATATACATATATATTTTATATTACAGATGGGTGCAATTACTAGAGATTTTAGAGCCAATCAACCAAAACAGACTTAAAGAACTTGACTTAAATACCTTGTTAAATCTAACAGGCATAAGTACACAACGTAGTTCAATGGGCATAGAACAGACCCTGGAAGCATTTACTGATGTTTTAAGCAAAGACACAGAACCCAGAAATTCATGGCCTTGAGCTGGCAAAGGCCCTGCGATACCCCAAGGCCCACCAGCTCATCCAAGCTAGCATGGCCTTGAGCTGATGGACCTCCAGGACACCTGCCTGCCAAACAGCCTGGCACAGAGCAGCTCTTGGCTGTGGGTTAAGGACAGCAGTGGGGAAACTCACAGGCCAGCACCTTTCTGCTGCCTGGCCAAGCAGAAAAAAGCACTGGAGGTTTTGTCTGGAGGACAGGTGTTGGCAGAGCTGGTGGTGGCCATCAATGGGGTGGTGGGACCGGTCAGTTCCCCACTGCAATGACTCCAGTGATGCCAGGTCTCAGAGGTGTAGGGAGCTGCTGGGCTCCTCGCTCAGGCCCAGAGGTGGCAGGAGCAGGCAGACTCACTCTCCAGGGCTTTCCTCTCAGCTCTGCCCTTCATCTCACCCTGTCCCTTCCTTGGCAGAGGCGGCTTGGCTCTGTCCTTCCATGCTCCATCTAGCCTCCTAGCTACGGTACAGGAAGCTCAGGCCGCAGTAGGACGCCAGGAACAGCTGTAAGTGACTGCATGAGGCCTTCCAGGCTCTTTCAGAACAAAGTCAAAAGGTTGCTTTAAATCACTGTTGCAGACATGCTCTTGAGCCTCCTATCTTTGGGATTATAAGGGAATGCTATTCTGTCTTAGTTAAAAGTAAAGACTTATCTCTTTTCAAGGTTGACTTCTCCAAATGGGCCAACATGCAACCTTGAATTGTCCTGAAGCTGCTGGGTGCCTTGCAGCAGTCAGGGGAAGTATTCCAAATCACGATTCCAAAGATTTTTTTCCTCTTTTCACCAAAACCAGAAAAACGGGAACACAAGACATCAGATTCCACCAGTGCTTGTGTGCAGAGAGGCAGGAATCGAGTCATGCCTCTGAGCTTGCCCTGACTGGTTCAGGTTATCGGTGCTTGCACCTTGTTCAGGAAGAACTGGGCTGTTACCAGGTGTGTGTCCCAGCAGACTGCTCCGCACGTTTGCTGGCTGGCTTGTGTGCAGACCTTTTGGCCCACTGATGTTCTTAGGAGATGTCTGCTGTTGCTTACAGACACATGCACTCCTGCTTGTCATGTGCACCTTGTGCCCAGGTCCATAAGGAAGGAGCTCAGCAGCTACTAACTGATTTACAGGCAACACATGGCATTTTGAAGCTGGATTGGCAGAAATTTTTAACAGTGGCAGGGCCCTGCTCCCTACCCTCGTGTGCATGCCTGAGAGTCTGTTTCACCGATGTGTTCAGAGACCAGGCAGCCAGTAAGCAAGTTTTATATCCTAATGGCTTCGAAATTGCTGATGATTTAACGGGAAGGGAAAATGAGCTGGAAATGCTGACAATGCAGGTATATATTTCAGGAAAGCACAGAAGAAAAGAGCCTTTTCAGTCCTTAAAAAGGATGAGAACCATGATATAACAGATTATTGAAATTTTGAGGCATGAACCACATACATTTTCTGATCACTGGACAGCTGTAACAGCATTCGTGGCTTTTTGTCACTGAACAGAGGTAACCATACTGTATTTAGCAACCAACATCTGATGAATATCATGAAGCTTAACTAATAAGTGTAATGTGCTTACCAGCTGGCAAGGGCTGTTGACAAGTGCTATGTATTGTCATGCATAATTGAGGGGTGCCTAATGTTATAGCCATAAACTGAGAGATGCTCAGATACTATTGAGGTGAGAACTGTGTGAAGCCACTAGACAGACTGCTATCGCTTAAATATTGCTGAAATGCACATTTAAGGGATGCTTTATGTCTGTAATAAGCTGTATTTTTCTGTTTTGGTATTGATGAGAAGGGGTGAGCAGTTACTGACTGTGGTCTTACACAGCCCCCTTGCTCTACATGTTTCCAAGGATGGACTTAAGAATCTGTGTATGAGAAATATTGTATTATTAAATGCTGCAATACTGAACAGGCTCTTCATCTGTCAATATATATGAAGGGGTGCATGCCCTGAAGCGTGCACATAGCCTGCAGATTGGCGGGCTGTGGGAAGACAATTTTGTATGCTCAGTAGAAGCAGCAGCCTAGCCAAGGCAGCCATCATCTCACCTGGAGCTGCTGCAACACCCAACCTGGTTTGGAGCTCCAGTGTCTCTGTGCTGTGGTATAGTGTATAGGGCAGATAAATCCTAATCTAGACCTTGGGTGATAACCTAAGCACTCATCCTTGTATCCCTGGCCAGATGGGGTGAGAAAGAGCAGCTGACAGAGTGAATCCAGACAGGACTGAGGGGAGAAACTCACCCCTGGGATGGCAATGGATGTATTGAGAAATCCATCACCTTCATCTACTGGGACTCTGGTTGATATGTTCACTATACCAAAGTTATATTGGCCTGGGTGCATTAATCTCTTTTCTCTCTATGCCTGCGCGAGCACCTGAATATCACCAAGCAGCTCCCGTGGGCACCTGCAAAGCTCTGGGGCTGCAGGTGGCTCAGGGTGGCTGAAACCAATTCAAGGCTTAGTTTGTGACTTCTCCACAGTCCTGTGCCAGGGGCAGAGCTTAGATCAGTACTGCTTTTTTTTTTTTTTTTTTTTCTTCCTATAGTCCAGGACATGCATATGCCTAGTTGGGGCCCAGAATTCTGTAAATGTTCCATAGTTTCAGGCACAAGTCTTTTGCTTTCTCTGTCAGGTCTGCTGCCCAAGGCAGGGACATGACTGTGGCACTGTGTTACTAGCTTTCCTTTTCCTTTACTAGACATAACCAAGGAACAGCAGCTTGTACAGTCGGCCTTTCTAAAGGGGAGAAAAAAAGAGTGTGTGTATATATGAAGTGGGGGAACACAGTCTATGGGAAACTTCTTACCGATTTGAAAAAAAGGACCTTTAGGAAATAGAGAAATATATATTTTAAATAGTTTCCGTTTGAAGTTGTTGTTGTTTTTTCCATAGGAATTTTCATATAAAATTCAATTCAGTAATACTTCTTGGTGGGCAGAGAAAAAGTTTTTGGGTTTCTAAATAGATGACATGGAGAAAAATGCTGGGTTTTTATTTAACAACTTATTTTTTAACATTCATTGGTTAGAGTTCTAAATTAAATATTTGTAATTTCTGTCATTGTTTAAATATTTCATTTGGAAATTTTATCTGATAATGAATAACATCGACAGAAAAGAACATTTGCTGCAGCATATGTTCTTGTTAAAAGCCAAACTCTACTTGGACTGAAAAATATTGTCCTTGAAAGAATTGCACCCAGCTCTTCTTGCATTCCATGTGTGCATCCCAATCTCACACTCCAGAAGAACAGGTCATAGAGCCAAACAAAGAAATGCAGGGGAAAATTGAACATTTTCCCAATGAGGATAAATTTAACTTACCTGAGGAGATGCAGTGTCATAGTACTGATAATGTTTCAGGATGATTGCTGTATCTCTGAAAAGTATTTTTGTTCAGTACTTCCATGAAAGTATAAGTGCAGAGTGCCAGCTGAACATGTGCCATCTGATGGCTTACATTTTAATAGACCAAATTCAGATGTGAGCTCGCTGGCATGAGCTTTTAGCACAAATCTGGGAGAAGGTGATGATCTAAAAGGCACAGTTGGGAAGGCTGCAAACAAATATGAAAGCCATCACCAAATGTGCAGATGCATTTTGCTTTGCTAAAGTCCTGTTAGTGAATGTTCTGTAACATCATCAGTCTGACTTGCAATAAGAGGAAACAAAGATTTGGGCACAGACTCTCACCTCGGCAGAGTGTCCTTTCCACCTTGGTACGTAGGGAGAAGCCAGATGAGGGAATGGGGGAGATGGGAAGCTCTTGGAATTGAGCAGTCAGCACGCATACATGGGATATAGGGGCCACAGCTAAATGATCTGAATGACTGTTTCAGTATGTACCTGCAGGCTTGTCAGAAAGGGAAAAGGGTATGGACAGGTAAGGGGATGAGAAGCTGAGGAGCCACATCCCCCAGGAGCCAGGGCTTGTAAGGAGCCACAATTTCCCTCTTTGGGTCAGGTGAAAAAACTAACAGCCTAGCACACATCAGCCTCCCCAATTTGCTTTCTTTCCCTTCTCTTCCCTGTCCTTGTTTTCAGTTGTTCTGCTAGCCACAAACCATATCTTACATTTTCTTTTTGCTTTTAGGCCTTTTGTTGAGCAAACAACTTTGTGTTGAATATGATGAGCACTTTCTGGCTAAAATGTCCTTTAAACAACTTCTTGCACGTTTGCTTAAATACTGTGAATAATACTTAAGTGTCAAGAAAGTTCTTCCTTTTTCTTGCCTCCACTCACCTGTTTCATCAAGAGGTTGTTCCATTTAGTCATATAGGTATTTCTTGGTAAATGTGTGAAGATTTATTGTGCAGCACCCCAACTAATTTAATAGGATATTGATCTGTGAATAACATTGCAGCTGGCACACGTTGCCTTGATCTTGAAGTGTTTCGGCATCATTAAGTGTGTTGGTGTTGATGTTCCTCCACAAGCAGATCTCTTGTAGGCTTCAGGCAGGGTCCTACATGGCAAAAAGCCTGGTCTGCACAAATATTGGTTACCCCTTGGCCAAGTTATTTACAGATGCAGCAGCGGAAAGCTGATGAGCAAGGAGGACTGGCAATAAAGGAGAAAGTTTTAACCCAGAAATAAACTGGGAAGCATGGCTGCACAATCAAATTGAGGAAGAAGTGGATAAGGGAGAAAACTTTGAAATCACTCTTTATATGGTGTTTTGATCCTTCTTTCAGATTTTAAAGGCTTTTTAGTTATATATACCTGCTTTAGATGCCTTTTTCTAGCTCTCTGCTGACAGTTATGATGTTTACAAAGAGAAAGCTTTATCCACTTTGAACTTTAGAAAGTGCCTCCAGGTGGCTTGCACCCACACATGAAGGGTATTTAGAATACGAATCTAAGTTTGTTCCCCTGGGCCAGCACTCAAAACAACTATCACTGTGCTCTCATAAATGTTCCTAAGACTGGATTCCTGTACTATTTCCTGATCATGCTTCTTTTACGTAAAAGACAGCAAATGGTTGCTGCCTTCCATTTTCACAGGTGATGGGTTCCCATGTATGGAAGCAGCAGCTCCATTCTTCCTGACCCTGCAAGGAGGGACCTTGGCTGGGGTAGGGAGTGAGCGGAAAATGTTTGCCAGTAGCAGGTGCCTCCATCATCTCACTCTTCCCAGGGTTCATGGCGATTTATGAAACATGGCAGGTGGGAGCTTACAGCAGGCATACGCTGCGTAGCAGTGGACTCCGTGATCTGCAATGCTATTGCAGGCTCAAGGGGCTTTGTTTGTAAAGCAGCTTGCATATTTATGTTGTCTCTCCTACCATCAGAAACACACCGTGGAGGCTGTACAGGGAGGGGAAGGACTTACTAACACCAGTGCCCAGCTGGGCATCTGGGTGGGCTTAGCATGGAAGAAGGGGTAAGGTCTGGATGTGAGTCAATGCTGCAGCATCTGAGGCCGAAGAGAGCGCAGGCACAGCTGCTGAAGGGAGCAGCAACGCTAGCAGCACCAGGCTGTGCCTCGAAAGATTTGTGGGAGTGCTCCAAAAACCTGCCAGCTGCTGGCTTCTGGCACAACGTGTGTGTCACGTTACTGGGACTGACATACAAAGACTAAAGCTATAGTGCTTCGTTTGGCCTGCTTGAGGATATTTATTGAGTTACTATTTTGTCTGTTCTTTTTCCAGAAATCACTCCAGACTGCTATGATCTGTTTTTGAAGATGTTGTTTTGCTCATCCACAATAATCCATTAGTGCGAAAGCCAGGTAAGGTATCACAGAGGCAAAAACACGCTAAAAATTTCTGAGATTTCTGAGCCCAGATTTTTCTAGTGAGAACAAAAAAAGGAAAATCAAGAAAAAGAGTGAGAACACCTTTCAAGAAAACAGACAACTAGAATCAGGTAGCATATGCTGTTTATTTTTGTGCTAGGTCTTGACACAGCATCCTTACCTCATGCAAGGATGTGCAGATTTCGTGGGCTGTAGCTTAACTGCTACACCAAAGAAACAACACTCCCCCTTCAGCATTCTTCTGACTTCACACACAACATGTGTTTTAAATTCGTGGTTTTGCTTGCCTAAGTCCCCTCTTCCTTCTCTCCCCTTAGGTTACTACAAATAACGGCAATCTTTACTCTTAAGTCTCAAAAATGCTAAACTGTGTCTACAATATATATGCTATTACCGCAACGCTCTTACGGCACCAGAACATTATTAATTAGGTTGAAAACAATCCTTATCTCCTCTGAACACTTCCTCTGCACAACTCTCAAGATAGATTCTATGTAAGCAGGTAAAACTAAAGTTTTGTTCTTAGTTCCACTTGTGAAATCCTGCCACAGTCGCTGAGGCATCTGGGATATAACAGAAGACAAGCGTTGGCCAATAGTTTTTATCTTTAATGAACTATCGTGTCACACTTGTGAAAGTCTTATGATTCAGGATGGGCAGCCCTTCGCAGCAAGAATGTCAGGAATGCTAAAAATAGAAGCCTGGGGAGCTTTTAGAATAGAAAATTAAATGTAATATGGTGATGCTTCAACTGGGCTGGAGCAGAAATGCCACAAATGATAGGTTTTGACTGGAGACATGAAACTTTTAATCAAGTCGACTTATGCTACATTTTGTTTCAAAGAAGGTCTGGCACCTGTAAATTGTAGTCTAATTGCTGGAGATGCTAGAGAATGTGGCTAAGGCCACCACCTGAATGGGATAAAATGGGATTTAAATTTTCTTTCAAACACATCAATCACATAACTTTTTCTTAAAACATTGAAGTTATATTAATCCCAAGCCTTCATACACATGATCACTTCTCTTTCTGCATCGAAGAAAAAAATTGACTTTGTGCAAAATACTTCAGTTCCTACTCATTTCACAGCAGAAGGGTGATGGGTTTCAGTGAGCGTAAGCTAGGTATCTGAAGGCAGAAGTCACCTTCCTGATGTGATCCTTTCCTGAGGATGGAAGATCTCAGCACCAAGTGCAAGAATCTGGGGCAGAAATGTCCTATAACCTCCTCAGGGCCAATCTGTCCCGGTGCAGAATGATTCTCTGACATCTACCTGTGAACTTTACTTAGCCCATTTTTTCATGGCACCAAGCAGTTAGTTTTCCATCCCTTTCATTAGTTCAGCATTCTCTGCTGTTTATTCTTATGAAGATTCATTAACATGAATAGGTCAGTTCTTTGTTCAGGCACCCAGCTCTCCAGGAGGTTTCAGCTGTCTCTAAAGGTGTACTGAGGCAGATAACATAATAATTTTTTGCCTCTGATGCTCTTTTGGCATTGGGTATCTTCAGAAACACTATTTTTCAGGATTCTGCGTGTCCAAATCCCATATGCCCCAGTTCCCAGTTAGGCAAATTTTCTGCATTAACACTTCATAAAACAAACAGAAGTTAAAAGCAGGGAAATTGAAATTTCTGCACCGCATGTTAATCTGAGGGGAACATCATCACATTGTCATGGATTTTATATATGGGATTTAAAGCGTGGGGAGCAAGAGAACCAAATGTGTAAAGTTATTTGGGATATTAGGCAAAAATATTTCACAGAACAACTATCTGCAGTTCTGTTACATTACCAGCCAAGGATTATTACTTTTTGCATTTCTGTGATTATGCCATTTGCTATCTAGACAATGATCTCTTGTTAGCAGCAAGTGATGGGGAGAGAGATGGTACAGAAGTAAAAGCTACTTCAATTGAAAAGAAGTGGCTTTCAGTGAAGCTGATTATGAATGTATGTGATTGTTTCTGTTTGGAATAGATATGCTGAACTGGCTTTTCATGTTCTGCTGCATTAGGTAAAAGATCTTGGAGCAAAATAAATGTCAGGTGTACCTGGGGCGAGCCATAGAGAAGTGCATATCCACTGACACAGTAATAATAGCCTTCCAAGAAAGAAAATGCTGAACAACTCGTCCGACATCAACACTTCTCTGTTTTCCATAAGAGTATCAATAATCAGGATTCTTTGCAACGTGTTACTGATGCAGGGTGAGATTTTCTGAGGTGCTGAGCAACCAATTCTTCCCCCTCTTCCCACCTCCCCCTCAGCATCATCAATTGCTCTTAGCACTTCACAACTCTGGAATTAAAACACTTGCTATTTTCTCAGGAAGAGGAAGGACATTATGCTCAAAACATATTTTCTTGGTGTGTTTAATTCCATAACACCTTTAGTGGCTGAAAATGGGTCATGACAGGGACTTGGGGGCTGTGCTGCCCCTATAGGGAATAGTGGGTTCCCAGAGAAACTGTGAGAAATGGTGCTAAGTGGCAGCTGAGCTAACCACAGGGTTATCTCCTCACTTCATCTCCTTCCCAAAGTGTTAGTAATATTCAGAAGAAAAGCCATGTAAGAAGGGTGAGAAATCCCTTCTTGCTCCCACACAAGGGGATTTTTTGGAGAAAGGTGCTATCAAAGTGATGAAGAGACCGAGAAACAAATCGCAAATCGTTCTGAGGTCCTGTTTGTTTGAAGCTAACAGACAAACCAAGCCCAGTGCTGAAACATTACCCATTTTCTGCTCATGGAGTTCTGTAATTGTTTTAGGTCTCACCAAACACAGAACGAGGAGTGCCTGCAGCTGGCTTACTCACCCACTCTGGAGAGGAGAAAGGGGAAGAAGGCAGAGCTGGGAATACAGAGCTGGGAACTACACAGGTCACACAGAAAAGCTTCATATTGAGTGTGTGGATATTAATTCCTTAAGGTAGTGAAGAAAAAGGGGGAGGAGAGGAGAGGAGAGGAGAGGAGAGGAGAGGAGAGGAGAGGAGAGGAGAGGAGAGTATTGGAGTAGAGAGGCGTGGAGAGGAGAGGCGAGGAGAGGCGAGGAGAGGCGAGGAGAGTCGAGGAGAGGCGAGGAGAGGAGAGGAGAGGAGAGGAGAGGAGAGGAGAGGAGAGGAGAGGAGAGGAGAGGAGAGGAGAGGAGAGGAGAGGAGAGGAGAGGAGAGGAGAGGAGAGGAGAGGAGAGGAGGAGAAAGGAAAATGGTAAAATGATGGGTGTGTGTATTTATTTTGTTACAAAATGGGTCAGATCCTTTGGCCCATGGTAAAATCACAGGTATTTCTGATATTTCCCTGTATTAAAATGGCATGTTTGAATACAGGCAAGAACAAACAGTGAGATTCTTGACTTGCCCCCCTTCCTGTGTTTTTATTGTAGACAAGCAGACACAATCCATAATGCTCAATAAGATTTCCCCACATTTCCTTTTGGAAATGGTTTTAAGCAAGATAACACACTAAAATTTAATCCTCCTAACAATTTGTAAATACTGAATCCTTGGCACAGACACAATCTTGCCATGGATTTATATAGGAGCTTTAATGGTTTTGTAAATTAATCAATAACGTGGTTAAATTATATTTGCTCAGCTAATTATTTTCCATGTCCTGTAAATTAGAAATTCAGTAGTCTTTAAGAAGAATCAGTCCTGCTGCTTGTCTCATATTTGTGTTTCCTTACTGGTATGTTATTAAAGTGCTTGTTTATTTGTTCTGCTACAGACTCGTAGCTTTTTCTTTGCTGTCTGAGTGGCAGCCATGGGGCTGCAAAGCCATGTGATGATATTTACATATTTATATCTTTAATATACCAAATCCATTTTTGCAGTGTCAAAATATTGTGCATTTATAACCTCCTCAAAATCCATCTTGTCTCACCCTTGGGGGAAGTGGATTTAACCACCTTCTTCCCCCAGGAAAACGGTGGGACTTTTCTGATGACTGAAAGGGACCTTAGCCTCATGGCTTTGAAGGGCACAGCTTCAGGCATGGGTGTGATTTGATGGCATCCAGATAACTATTATTACCTGTTTCTATGGCTCAGACTATTCAAGAGTTTCTCCCTGCTCACGTTTCCTGAAGTCCTGTACCCAGACCTCCATCAGTTACGGGTCTGTATGACAGGTCTAGTTTGCAGCATGTGAAGCATCAAGTTGTGATTTCAGTTACACAAATCCAGAGCCTCTCATGCTGTAAGAGCAAACCCAGAAAGCAGACCTCTCTTTGGCTTCTCATCCAGGAAAATGCTCTAGGTGCTGCCATCTGAAAAACTGCACTGTTCAGAGCAAGGCATTCGGTGCCTTTGCAATAGGAGAGGCAAGGAGATAGCAGGTTTGATTTCAGAGATAGGAACAAAACCAAAAGGGCATGATGAAAAGTTGCCTGACCACAAATCAGGGCTCAGGGGACCAGAAAGGAAAGGAGAGGATGCCTGCCTTCACCCTTCCAGCATGTCTTTATAAGCAGCAGCCTGCTGCAGAGGTTGGAAAAGCAGGTCGTTACGAAATCCAAACTGAATACAGAAAGATTTGTAGAGTGCTTCTTACTTTTGTCTGCCTCCTAACCATACTTCTACGCACTAACACAGAAACATGCTTAGGGAGTATAAAATATTACATGTAAGTGGGACTTTTATCTTTTCCCTGTCTTTGATATGCCAACAAGCTGGCATATTTAGCAATGCACTGCTCTATCTTTATTTTTTTTATTTTTATTTTTTAAATTTAATTTCAGCTTTTGAATGGCAAGGAAAGAAATAGAGGGAAGAAAGTTCAAATGAATAGCAGCGGACTAGTATTTTTGTATGCAGCTAATATCTAATTATATCCTAAATTGATCTATTACAGTATAAACAAATTAGTTCTTGTCTTAACATATGGAATATACTAGTTTATAAAAGATCTTAGTTAATGCTTATTTTTTTATTTTTCCTGTTAAGACACATCTAGAGATCAAGCTGAATATTTCATGCACATGTTCCTAGCTGTATGAATTTGTAAAAAGAAACCGCAGTTATGCTTGATTTTTTTTTTCTATTTTTTGACTGTGGTTTCTGTTGCTTTGACTTTCACGAATTTCCACACCTGTCATTTTCCAAGAATATCTACGGTTCACCCAAGAATTCATGAACAAACTGTTTACCTGCTATTATCTCCATAATTACTATGTTTAACTTATACTTTTATTTTTAATGACGTTTTTCTAAAGCATTTGTTTGCACATGGATAGCTGTCACAGGTTGCATGTGGATATCTCCAGAAGCTATCTCCATGCACTCTCTAGAGCAATAGATACGTATGAAGCTATCTATGTAGACAGGTATTAGCAGGACTGAGGTCTCTCATTGTTCCTTTCTAACTCTTAAATGGTTCTTTGCAGCTTTGACTATCCTCCGCGGAGCCATCTGTTTCAGGTTCAGAGTCACTTTATCCTTTTGATTTGCTTTGTTCCTTGATCCTCTCACCGCAGCACTCCCCTCCAGGCTCCAGCACAAGAGCACTTTGCAAGCAGAGGCCCTGTGGCAGGGTGGGCGGCTCTGCTTTCCTCCTGGCCCGCTGCCACCACTCCTGCAGGAACCTGAGCTGAGCAGGGCTCTGAGGCAGAAATTTCCTGTGCGTTCAGTGTAACAGCCTCACTGACTGCACCGGTGCGTACACGGTCACACGGTCTCCCTGCACAGACCAGTCTTTTTTTTTTTTTTTTTTTTTTTTAATAAGCAACTTCAATGCAAATGTACCTTCCTCAGATGGTGTATTTATTCTAAATGGCTCTTGCTGGTTTACTCACACCCTGTCCTGTCTCTTGCCTTGGGAAGCTGTTCCACTTGATCGTTCGGTCTGCCTCTTTGAGTCAGTGGTGGCAGGGGAATTATACAGGCAACGGAGGCACAGCCAAGTCCCAGGTAGCGCGTGCCAGATTTAAGCTGATTTAAGGTTGTGCAGCCTGACTCCGAAACTTTCTTCGCAAAAGGGACAGCTACTTTTGGACAAAATTGCTATTTTTTTTCCCGTCAGCGTGCACCTGGCTGGGTGAACCTGCTGGGTGTTGCACACCTCTCAAGGGCAGCATGGTTAGTGGGGCTTTGCAGATCGTGGGGCTGCTCATTGGTGGCATTGGCATGATCGGGACATTCGCAGTCACGGGTATGCCCCAGTGGAGGGTGTCTGCCTTCATCGAGCACAACATCATCGTATTTGAGACCATCTGGGAAGGCCTGTGGATGCACTGCATCAGGCAAGCCAACATCAGGATGCAGTGCAAGGTCTATGACTCCGTGCTGGCCCTCTCTCCGGACCTGCAGGCATCCAGGGGGCTGATGTGTGCCGGGTCAGCGCTCTCCTTCCTGGCGTTCCTGGTTGCTGTTGTTGGGATGAAGTGCACGCGGTGCAGGCAGAGCAGCTGGCCAGCCAAGGGCTATATTCTCTTGATGGCTGGGCTCCTCTTCATCCTCTCGGGAGCCGTCACGCTCATTCCAGTCTGCTGGGTTGCCAACACCATCATCAAGGACTTCTACAACCCCGCGGTCAACGTTGCACAGAAAAGGGAGCTTGGTGAGGCTCTCTACCTGGGCTGGGTGGCTGCCTTCTGCCTCTTGGCAGCTGGAGCCATATTCTGCTGCTTCTGCCGCTGCTGTGAGAAAACCAGGAGCTACGGCTACTCCGCACCTCTCCACCACCAGCATCTGCACAGGTCCACCGAAAGCTCATACTCCAGGAGTCAGTACGTCTAGACGCCTCCTGCCTTTTCCTTTTTATTTTTTATGTTTTAAGCATTCAATCTGCCTGGATGTACTTCAGTGTTCACAGGAGAGGACAGCTAGAAAGCTGGTGTAGCCTCCTGTCCTGTAACTGCTGCTGCATTTTGGAGCTGCTGTTGCCCCCACTGGGCTTTGCTGGGGCTAGTGCTGCAGCACGCACAGCTGCAATGACAGCAAGGTGACTGTTGAATGCTATTTTAATAGTAACTTGGAATAGCTTTGAGCTTGTGTGGCTTTGTTTTTGTTTGCATTTTATGCAGAAACCAGAAATAAGGAGCTTAAAGTCCCACTGTGATATGAGCTAATGGCCTATTGAAAATAAGAAGGGAGTTAAAGAGCTGGTTCAGTTTTTTTTTTTTTTTGTCTTTCCTGGGAAAGAGGGGATAACAGTGAATAAAGACAAGATAACGATGGTTTAAAAGGAAAGCATTCACAAGCAGATTGATTTACTGTAGGTTTAATGGAGGGTTGCATGAAGAATTTATTCATCAGAGGAAGGTAAGCTGAAATACATGAAAAAAAAACACCTTATTTCAGAGAATAAGCATAGCTCTATATTCATCTGAAATATGATTTTTTGGTGAAAGTGACAATTACTTTTGTAATCCATACAGGCCAAACTCATTCACATTCTTCTTTTTAGAAGCAGCAGTATTCCCTTGCAAACTCCTTGTGGCTCACAACATTTTGCAGTATTGCATAGATCACAAACACTGCGTTGGCTGCCTGCCACAGGATACGGTGATATATATATTTTTAAAAAATGATATTTGGGTCAGTCAGGCCCATATTTTTTACTAAGACCCACTCATACCAGCATGGTTTATAGGCATAAAGAACATAAACAGCATTTTCTCACAGTTCACATTAGAACAAGCTCAACAATACTTTTAATAAGATCATACAGCCATGATAGAGAACAATGTAATGAAACCAAGTCTACTGAAAAATAAGCACAGTACCATACAAACTAATTTAATAAATGACTAAAATTAATCAATAGTGGTAATATTTTTAATAGAATTTCGTAATCCCAAACCTGTGGAAATCAATGGAATTTTGCCTCTGACTTAACTGATTACACGATTCAGTTTGTGGTGTTTAGTGGAGAACAACGTTCTTGCTCTAGAGTTTGATTGATGATTTAAAATATTTTATAAAAAGTTTATGATGTGATCTGTAGTTCTCTAGTAAATTCTTTAAGCTATTTCTACTTAAAAATGTGGAATCAAATTCTTAAAGTAACTTCATAAAATGCAATTCTGAACAAGCTATAAAAAAATGCCTGTGCTAAATCTGAAACTGTCTTTTCATGGTGTTTATAAGATGCCTATTAAGATGTGCCTCTGTATGTAACTTTATTTTTCTTCCTTATTTTTAAGCAAATTATTTCTACATGTGTATATGTGTAATGAGCGTGACCTTTCTGTAATATAGCAGTGTGTGGCTATATTTCCTTTGTGTGCCTTCATTAATGTTTATACCCAAGCCCAGTCTATTTTATTTATTTATTTATTTATTTATTGAGACAAGAGTGGAGGAGCAATCCTGTTGTTAGCAGCATGTTGTGAATATCCTACATGGGACCTGCAGCTTGAACACCAGGGTCTGTAGTTATGTCTGTAATAGTCACCTGCTGAAATCAGCCCTCTAAAAGGTAGATGAAAAATCTTACTCAGACTACTGCATGTATGCGTACTGGTGCACTGTAGTTATTTCTGCTGTTGAAACACGGAGTGATTCATATAGTATTAATCTATGTGTTTGAGGAAAGCTTCAGAGGCAAGTGAGATAAGGACGACAACTCTGTAAAAGCCCTGTGCATATTGAACACTGCTCCTACATCAGATAGCGTTAGCTGTTCCTGGTAAAGCACACAATGAGGTAGTTGTACAAATGCAAAAGAAGGTGCATGAAGACTGTACGAAGACTTCCAAAAGTATCCCCAGAACAAAGAGGAACACAAGTATCACAGACTGTGAGTAGGATTCTAAAAGATTTCACAGATCTCCCTTAGAGATCCTATATATGCTACAAACAGTTCACCTTACTACTATAAACACGTATCCCCTGTAAGTACCTCCTGTGCATATCCAGCCATTTCCTTTAAATTGTATCTTACCTGCATACCATATACTCAAGAGCACTGAAATTAAAGCTTTGCTTCTAAATGGAGCTGGCCTCCAGATTTGTGTGTTAAGCAAACCCTAAGTGGTCTGAGCAGAGGGTGCCGTACACGGCAGTACATCCAAGCTCAAATCAACTGTCTGCAACAATAAACTTCCACATATCAAATCCTGTAACTTGGAATGAATTTTCTTGCTTACAAACAAAATAAATTTGGGGGCGAGGGAAAGGGGGGGGGGG